>NC_050570.1:13597399-14197399 GCF_013265735.2 Oncorhynchus mykiss
CAGGCCTTCATGGTCAAATTTCTGCAAAGAAACCACTACTAAAGGACACCAATAAGAAGAAGAGACTTGCTTGGGCCAAGAAACACTAGAAATGGACATTAGACCGGTGGATATCTGTGGCTACTTTGAAGAATCTGAAATATATCATATATTTTGATTTGTTAAACACTTTTTTGGTTACTACATGATTCCATGTGTATTTCATCGTTTTGATGTCTTCCCTATTGTTCTACAATGTAAAAATAAAGAAAAACCCTTGCATGAGTATGTATCCATACTTTTGACTGGTGCTTTATATTTGAACCTGGTCAAGCAGTTCACTGTGTGCACAGTGCATCTGTGTTGCAGTGACATGTTACTGTAGTTGTTGTGCCATTAGAAGTCTTATAAACCCTCCTCTCCCCTTCTCCTCCAGCTGAGCCATGGGATCCTGCTGGGGGTGGTGGGTTCTGACATCCCCCTGTTGGAGGTAATGAAGCTGGCTCCCAGATATAGGCTGGGTCCCCATGGTTACGCTTTCCTCATCACCAACAATGGGTACATCCTGGCACACCCTGACCTACGACCTCTGGTGAGTCCAACCACTGTAGAGCTTACGCTTGCTTCCGACTATAGTCACTAGTAGGGTTGCATTATTACGGGAACTTTCAATAAATTCTGTGGTTTTCCCGAAATCCCAGTTGGTGGGTTTCCCGGAATCTGGAGGGAATAAGCAGGAATTCCGTAATCCTCCAACCAGGATTTATGGAAAACTAGGGAATTTATTGAAAGTTCCCAAAATGTTGCAACCCTCGTCACTACTAATACTACTACAGTCCCTATTTATAATACTATAGTTAAGACTGCAGTCACCAGTACTACTACCACAGAAAAAACTACTACTAATACTACTACTACTCTGACCTGGTTTCATATACTTTTAGTGTTTATTTTAGGCTGCCTGGACAATTCATTCAACTAATAAACAATAATTATCACACTTCTACACTGTTGCTTTATTTCCATTTGTATTTATAGAGTAAATAATATAGATTTGATGTTGTATAATTCTGAGACAAAAACAGAAAATACAAAAACAGTAGAATAAGATCAATCACAACGAAAGACATTTCACTGAGCAGTGTAAGGCGAGAGAAGCAACTCTGCAACATCCTAAAACATATAGGGATCAGACGCAATCACTTGAACACACACTTCAAACATGTAACCTTATTAGAAGCACGTATAGGATGTTTGTCACACAATATATCCAGTGGACTGTAGCACTCACATGAACACTTATACCTGTAATAAGTTGAGGACAGTTGAGGACTTGTGAGGCATCTGTTTCTCAAACTAGACATTCTAATGCACTTGTCCTCTTGCTCAGTTGTGCACTGGGGCCTCCCTCTCCTCTTTCTATTCTGGTTAGAGCCAGTTTGCGCTGTTCTTTGAAGGGAGTAGTACACAGCATTGTACGAGATCTTCAGTTTCTTGGCAATTTCTCGCATGGACTAGCCTGATGAGTTTCAGAAGAAAGTACTTTGTTTCTGGTCATTTTGAGCATGTAATCGAACCCACAAATGCTGATGCTCCAGATACTCTACTTTATTGCTTCTTTAATCAGAACAACAGTTTTCAGCTGTGATAACATAATTGCAAAAGGGTTTTCTAATGATCAATTAGCCTTTTTAAAAATGTTAAACTTGGATTTGTTAATTAACACAACGTGCCATTGGAACACAGGAGTGATGGTTGCTGATAATGGGCCTCTGTACACCTATGTAGATATTCCATTAAAATCAGCCACTTCCAGCTACAATAGTAATTTACAACATTCACAATGTCTACACTGTATTTCTGATCAATTTCATGTTATTTTAATGGACAAAAAATGTGCTTTTCTTTCAAAAACAAGGACTTTTCTAAGTGACCCTAAACTTTTGAATGGTAGTGTATACACCCACAATTCTACGTTTACAGAGCAGCTCTGCAGTGGCTCTGTTAAAGGTACTCTGGCACAGGTTGAGCTGGACTAGGTGATGATTACTACCAATAGTGGAACTCAGCACCCAGATTAGCTCCAAAGCAAGTCGCACATTCCTGGAAGTTATTATTCTCAGTTAGTGCATGTTGTGGCAAATAAGCACATATATTTCTATGAGGGCCAGAGTCACCTAAGAATTAAAAAACAAAATAGCCATAAAAACACAATATGCCTTGCACCACCCTCCCAAATCACAGTACATAAGAACAGAAGATTGTACAATAAAGGGAACGCTGAGTGTAGCAGATCAACAGGGAACGCTGAGTGTAGCAGAATCAACAGGGAACGCTGAATGTAGCAGATCAACAGGGAACGCTGAGTGTAGCAGATCAACAGGGAACGCTGAGTGTAGCAGATCAACAGGGAACGCTGAGTGTAGCAGATCAACAGGGAACGCTGAATGTAGCAGATCAACAGGGAACGCTGAGTGTAGCAGATCAACAGGGAACGCTGAGTGTAGCAGATCAACAGGGAACGCTGAGTGTAGCAGATCAACAGGGAACGCTGAATGTAGCAGATCAACAGGGAACGCTGAGTGTAGCAGATCAACAGGGAACGCTGAGTGTAGCAGATCAACAGGGAACGCTGAGTGTAGCAGATCAACAGGGAACGCTGAATGTAGCAGATCAACAGGGAACGCTGAGTGTAGCAGATCAACAGGGAACGCTGAGTGTAGCAGATCAACAGGGAACGCTGAGTGTAGCAGATCAACAGGGAACGCTGAATGTAGCAGATCAACAGGGAACGCTGAGTGTAGCAGATCAACAGGAAACGCTGAGTGTAGCAGATCAACAGGGAACGCTGAGTGTAGCAGATCAACAGGGAATGCTGAGTGTAGCAGATCAACAGGGAATGCTGAGTGTAGCAGATCAACAGGGAACGCTGAGTGTAGCAGATCAACAGGGAACGCTGAGTGTAGCAGATCAACAGGGAACGCTGAGTGTAGCAGATCAACAGGGAACGCTGAGTGTAGCAGATCAACAGGGAATGCTGAGTGTAGCAGATCAACAGGGAACGCTGAGTGTAGCAGATCAACAGGGAACGCTGGTTTGTAGCAGATCAACAGGGAACGCTGAGTGTAGCAGATCAACAGGGAACGCTGAGTGTAGCAGATCAACAGGGAACGCTGAATGTAGCAGATCAACAGGGAACGCTGAGTGTAGCAGATCAACAGGGAACGCTGAGTGTAGGAGATCAACGTATTGTTTAGTAAGGTGTAGGACAGCTGCCAGAAGTTTAAGTCTCATCAATCCCATGAGAAGGTAGCTGTTCATTTGCAGAGTTAGGAGGAAAATAGTGAAAAGAATCAGACAGAAACATATTTTCCCTGCAGCAATATGCCACAAATAACAGGCAGATAGATCAAGCACTTATTGGACAGTCGACATGTTGAGATGCTGTGAGATGTAGGAAGAGCATGCAGTATTGTGGGCTTAGGATGTTGGAGGGTGGTGCAAGGCACATTGTGTTTTTAAATTCTTTGTTCTTGTCAGTGACCACACTCAAACAGTCAGTGGCCACGCTCAAACAGTCCAAAGCGTCTAACCTAAAGACCATCTCAATGATCAATTTGCAGATTTTGTGTGGGGTCACTGATTGGTTATTGAACAGAGCATGAATAATTTCATTAAATGGTTAAAGAGCCTCAGATGACAGCCTCATGCTCAACACCTAGAGCAGCACAGTGGAGGGTTGTATTCATTAGTGTACACCGTAGACAAAATGTTTTGCAACAGATAATGAAAACAAGCCTTTCTTATTGGGCAACTTCAGCTTGTCCCTCCCAGGCAACCATAACATGTGATTCTGGGTGCCAAGGTATTTTCTGTTTTATTGAACCTTTACAGTGCCTTGCGAAAGTATTCTGCCCTCTTGAACTTTGCGACCTTTTGCCACATTTCAGGCTTCAAACATAAAGATATGATACTGTATTTTTTTGTGAAGAATCAACAACAAGTGGGACACAATCATGAAGTGGAACTACATTTATTGGATATTTCAAACTTTTTTAACAAATCAAAAACTGAAAAATTGGGCGTGCAAAATTATTCAGCCCCCTTAAGTTAATACTTTGTAGCGCCACCTTTTGCTGCGATTACAGCTGTAAGTCGCTTGGGGTATGTCTCTATCAGTTTTGCACATCGAGAGACTGACATTTTTTCCCATTCCTCCTTGCAAAACAGCTCGAGCTCAGTGAGGTTGGATGGAGAGAATTTGTGAACAGCAGTTTTCAGTTCTTTCCACAGATTCTCGATTGGATTCAGGTCTGGACTTTGACTTGGCCATTCTAACACCTGGATATGTTTATTTTTGAACCATTCCATTGTAGATTTTGCTTTATGTTTTGGATCATTGTCTTGTTGGAAGACAAATCTCCGTCCCAGTCTCAGGTATTTTGCAGACTCCATCAGGTTTTCTTCCAGAATGGTCCTGTATTTGGCTCCATCCATCTTCCCATCAATTTTAACCATCTTCCCTGTCCCTGCTGAAGAAAAGCAGGCCCAAACCATGATGCTGCCACCACCATGTTTGACAGTGGGGATGGTGTGTTCAGCTGTGTTGCTTTTACGCCAAACATAACGTTTTGCATTGTTGACAAAAAGTTCCATTTTGGTTTCATCTGACCAGAGCACCTTCTTCCACATGTTTGGTGTGTCTCCCAGGTGGCTTGTGGCAAACTTTAAACAACACTTTTTATGGATATCTTTAAGAAATGGCTTTCTTGCCACTCTTCCATAAAGGCCAGATTTGTGCAATATACGACTGATTGTTGTCCTATGGACAGAGTCTCCCACCTCAGCTGTAGATCTCTGCAGTTCATCCAGAGTGATCATGGGCCTCTTGGCTGCATCTCTGATCAGTCTTCTCCTTGTATGAGCTGAAAGTTTAGAGGGACGGCCAGGTCTTGGTAGATTTGCAGTGGTCTGATACTCCTTCCATTTCAATATTATCGCTTGCACAGTGCTCCTTGGGATGTTTAAAGCTTGGGAAATCTTTTTGTATCCAAATCCGGCTTTAAACTTCTTCACAACAGTATCTCGGGCCTGCCTGGTGTGTTCCTTGTTCTTCATGATGCTCTCTGCGCTTTTAACGGACCTCTGAGACTATCACAGTGCAGGTGCATTTATACGGAGACTTGATTACACACATTGTATTTATCATCGTTAGTCATTTAGGTCAACATTGGATCATTCAGAGATCCTCACTGAACTTCTGGAGAGAGTTTGCTGCACTGAAAGTAAAGGGGCTGAATAATTTTGCACGCCCAATTTTTCAGTTTTTGATTTGTTAAAAAAGTTTGAAATATCCAATAAATGTCGTTCCACTTCATGATTGTGTCCCACTTGTTGTTGATTCTTCACAAAAAAATACAGTTTTATATCTTTATGTTTGAAGCCTGAAATGTGGCAAAAGGTCGCAAAGTTCAAGGGGGCCGAATACTTTCGCAAGGCACTGTATTTTGACAGTGGGTCATGCTGAGACCAAGGTCTCTTTCACAGATGTGCCCTGTATACACATGAATACACATCAAATACACATAAAAATACACATCAATTACTCTTCGATATACATTATACACATCAAATACACATCAAAATACACATCAATTACACTTCAATGTGAAATCTCAATAATAGTAGAGAGAATGATTTATTTCAGCATTTATTTCTTTCACCACATTCCCAGTGGGTCCGAAGTTTACATGCACTCAATTAGTATTTGGTAGCATTGCCTTTAAATAGTTTAACTTGGGTCAAACGTTTCGGGTAGCCTTCCACAAGCTTTCCACAATAAGTTCGGGGGAATTTTGGCCCATTCCTCCTGACAGAGCTGGTGTAACTGAGTCAGGTTTGTTGGCCTTCTTGCTCGCACACACTTTTTTCAGTTCTGCCCACAAATTTTCTATAGGATTGAGGTCAGGGTTTTGTGATGGCCACTTCAATACCTTGACTTTGTTGTCCTTAAGCCATTTTGCCACAACTTTGGAAGTATGCTTGGGGTCATTGTCCATTGGGAAGACCCATTTGTTAGCAAGCTTTAACTTCTTGACTGATGTCTTGAGATGTTGCTTCAATATATCCACATCATTTTCCCTTCCTCATGATACCATCTATTTTGTGAAGTGCACCAGTTCCTCCTGCAGCAAAGCACCCCCACAACATGATGCTGCCAGCCCAGTGCTTCACGGTTGGGATGGTGTTCTTCTGCTTGCATGCCTCCCCCCTTTTTCCTACAAACATAACGATGGACATTATGGCCAAACAGTTCTATTTTTGTTTCATCAGACCAGAGGACATTTCTCCAAAAAGTATGATCTTTGTCCCCATGTGCAGTTGCAATCCGTAGTCTGGCTTTTTTATGGCGGTTTTGGAGCAGTGGCTTCTTCCTTGCTGAGTGGCCTTTCAGGTTATGTCGATATAGGACTTGTTTTACTGTGGAAATAGATACTTTTGTAGCTGTTTCCTCCAGCATCTTTACAAGGTCCTTTGCTGCTGTTCTGGGATTGATTTGCACTTTTCACACCAAAGTACGTTCATCTCTAGGAGACAGAACGCGTCTCCTTCCTGAGCGGTATGATGGCTACGTGGTCCCATGGTGTTTATACTTGTGTACTATTGTGTGTGCAGATGAACGTGGTACCTTCAGGCATTTGGAAATTACTCCCAAGGATGAACCAGACTGAGGTCTTGGCTGATTTCTTTTGAGGCACTGAGTTTGAAGGTAGGCCTTGAAATACATCCACAGGTATACCTCCAATTGACTCTCATGATGTCAATTAGCCTATCAGAAGCTTCTAAAGCCATGACATAATTTTCTGGAATTTTCCAAGCTATTTAAAGGCACAGTCAACTTAGTGTATGTAAACTCCTGACCCAGTGGAATTGTCATACAGTGAATTATAAGTTAAATAATCTGTCTGTAAACAATTGTTGGAAAAAGTACTTGTGTCATGCACAAAGTAGATGCCTTAACTAACCAACTTGCCAAAACTATAGTCACAAAAAATGTGTGAATTGGTTGAAAAACAAGTCTTAATGACTCCAACCTAAGTCTGTGTAAACCTCTGACTTCAACAGTACACATGAATACTCACATCAATATATAAAAAAACAACACAATCATAGAAACCAAACATGTTATGTGGTCAATAATAAGCCTACTTGTTCCTTTTGGAGCCAGTTGCCATGGAGATGGAGCCTTTGAAGTCAGGATACCATGTCATGGAGATGTCCATCAAACACAGTTGTCCTAAGTGATTGGCTCAGCCTAGAGAATAAACACATATTACAGACAGACAGACAGACAGACAGACAGACAGACAGACAGACAGACAGACAGACAGACAGACAGACAGACAGACAGACAGACAGACAGAAAGACAGAAAGACAGAAAGACAGAAAGACAGAAAGACAGACAGCTGAGGTTCTATATAAAACTTGTATCTGTCCTCTTCCTGATTCTTTTCACCCATGTCATCTTCCTCATCTTCTCCTCTCCTGTCCCACAGTACAAAGAAGGTAAGACGCTGAAGCCCAAGCCTAACTACAACAGTGTGGACCTGGCTGAGGTGGAGTGGGAGGACATAGATGAGATAGTGAGTGGTATATATATTAACAGTAATATTAATACATAGATGAGATGGTGAGTCGTGTATTAGTAATATTAATACATAGATGAGACAGTGGGTAGTATAGTAGTAACAGTAATATTAATACATAGAGGAGACAGTGGGTAGTATAGTAGTAACAGTAATATTAATACATAGAGGAGACAGTGGGTTGTATACAGTAGTAGTAACAGTAATATTATTACATAGAGGAGACAGTGGGTAGTATACAGTAGTAGTAACAGTAATATTAATACATAGAGGAGACAGTGGGTTGTATACAGTAGTAGTAACAGTAATATTAATACATAGAGGAGACAGTGGGTTGTATACAGTAGTAGTAACAGTAATATTAATACATAGAGGAGACAGTGGGTTGTATACAGTAGTAGTAACAGTAATATTAATACATAGAGGAGACAGTGGGTTGTATACAGTAGTAGTAACAGTAATATTTATACATAGAGGAGACAGTGGGTTGTATACAGTAGTAGTAACAGTAATATTAATACATAGATGAGACAGTGGGTTGTATACAGTAGTAGTAACAGTAATATTAATACATAGAGGAGACAGTGGGTTGTATACAGTAGTAGTAACAGTAATATTAATACATAGAGGAGACAGTGGGTAGTATACAGTAGTAGTAACAGTAATATTAATACATAGAGGAGACAGTGGGTTGTATACAGTAGTAGTAACAGTAATATTAATACATAGAGGAGACAGTGGGTTGTATACAGTAGTAGTAACAGTAATATTAATACATAGAGGAGACAGTGGGTTGTATACAGTAGTAGTAACAGTAATATTAATACATAGAGGAGACAGTGGGTTGTATACAGTAGTAGTAACAGTAATATTAATACATAGAGGAGACAGTGGGTTGTATACAGTAGTAGTAACAGTAATATTAATACATAGATGAGGTAGTATAGTAGAAATATTAACACATAGATGAGACAGTGAGTTGTAAAAAAATGTTTCGAAATGCTGTTGAGGGGCCCCCCCAAAATTGACATTTTCCAACAGACATTACCTGCTATGATTATTGCACATATACTGTACATACCATATCACATAACCCACCGACAACACACTGAATGTCTTCAATAGAGCTTGCCAGCTTGTAATCCGATGATTATTTTTTTATCCTTCTGGTTCATTCAGCTATTCCTATGGGGGAAATGAATGGGGGTTTTGGATAAAAGCCGAAAATAAGGTCTGAGGTTAACACAAGCTTAGGAGATCTTATACATTTTGTTCTATGAGATAATATCAGTCAGTTAACATGACCTTTATGAATTATGAAGCCTTTATGTGCTTATTTTGATTACATAACTGCTTAAATCAGAAAAAGTGATGTTAGCTGCTGAAGATTATCTCAGAACAAAACGTAGAAGATTTCCTAAGCCTTTGTTTATCGCAGACCTTATTGCCGCCGTTTATCTAACCCCCCCCCCCCCCCCCCCCCCCCAAAAAAAAACATGAATTTCCCCATAGGCTTTGCCCAACGAGCCATGGCAGAGTTATTGCCTTCCAAAAGATGCCATTACCATTTCTCGCAATACAGTAGAACTCCTTTCTAGGTATGAATCTATATTCATGTATGTTCTGGGCTCTAACAGTGCTGGTTGGGTAATTGTGCTGGTAAGGTAACTGAATTCAAGGTCAACAGTGATTGTGTGCATTATTGTGTGTGTTTTTTCCAGCTAAGGACAGCCATGGTGAAAGGGGAGATGGGCACTCTGTCTTTAAACGTGAGAGCATCAGTGGACAAAGCGGTGAGTGGGACCTTGTGTGTGGGGGGGTTAGATGCGGCTCAATGCCTTATGCCTAAGGGAATATTAATAGTAGTCTCGTACACCCAACCCTAGGCAACAGCAGTGACTAGGTTCTGCTTTCAATGACGGACTCTTTTGGCAACTTCAATAAGTGAAGAAAAATTGTTCCGCGGCGGGTGCTCTTCAGATGGACAACTCTTCTAACAAATCAGGAGGCAGACATGACAGAACGTTGCGATTCAAAACTAGGCAGGCAAAACCTTTGCAGTGGTTCAAGTGAAGGTAGTTGATGCAAATTAGACACTTGCAAAATGCACTCATTAAAAATACCCTCCGTGATCTCCATCTTGCTAGCAATTATTTTGTAATGTATTCAAGCGGATAAGGTAGTGGTGTAGGCAGTGTCGTAGTTCCTCTATGCCAAAATGATGTTCTGTTATGTACAGACGTGTTAAGCCGGAACATTTGAAAATTGTGGGAGTCAACCCGGAGGTCTAGAGACACTATATTGATTCTAACTGTCTCATAACTCAATTCTCATTTTTTCTTCACAACAGAAAAGGCCTTTGTTCTTAACAAATGACTATTTCTACACAACCATCAACGACACCCCATTCAGGTAAGTGTGATGCTATGATAGCGAGTGTGGTATGTAGTCATAGCCCTGTTGCATTGAATAAAGCCAATGAACATCTCACTCACTCCTTTATTGTATGTATTTCCCTCTGCAGTTTTGGTATGGTTCTGACAAGGGGTCACGGACAGCTGATGTTCATGGGGACAGTCTCTGTGGAAGAGGGTAAGTCTCCCCACTCTGCCACTACTGGCCACTCTCTCTGCCTCTCATCTGCCCTGCTCTACTGCTACTGGCCACTCTCTCTGTCTTTCATCTGCCCCACTCTACTGCTACTGGCCACTCTCTCTGTCTCTCATCTGCCCCACTCTACTGCTACTGGCCACTCTCTCTGCTTCTCATCTGCCCTGCTCTACTGCTACTGGCCACTCTCTCTGCCTGTCATCAGCCCCGCTCTACTGCTACTGGCCACTCTCTCTGCCTCTCATCTGCCCCGCTCTACTGCTACTGGCCACTCTCTCTGCCTCTCATCTGCCCCTCTCTACTGCTACTGGCCACTCTCTCTGCCACTCATCTGCCCCGCTCTGCTGCTACTGGCCACTCTCTCTGCCACTCATCTGCCCCGCTCTGCTGCTACTGGCCACTCTCTCTCCCACTCATCTGCCCCGCTCTGCTGCTACTGGCCACTCTCTCTGCCACTCATTTACTGCAGAACAATCTGATTTATTTACTGGTTGCATCCAATCTCCACTCAGGCCTGCATGACCTGACGTCCCCTGATCTATCCATATCCAATGAGTGGTAAGCATAGATAAATACTAACAAATAAAATATTGACTGTAATAGTATAAATGATATATTATTGGACTGTAAATCCTCTAAATGCATTTACTGAAATATAACACTAAATGATAGTGTTGGACTGTAATAATTTCTTGGCCTTAAATGGCCCTCCATGGAGTGAAACCCCCATTGTCTTTCCGTTCAGGACGTATTGTGAGACAGACATTGATCCTCACCACCGCAAATACTCTCAGCTTCAGGCTGTCATTCGCTACCTGCAGGGGAAGGAGCCTGACCTGGAGTGTGAGTACTTTCTCTACAGCCTGCCCCATAGATAAATACTTATACTTATTCAACCACTAACCCTAACCCCAACGCTGATGATATCCTAACGCTGATGTTACCCTAACCCTAACGCTGATGTTGCCCTAACCCTAACGCTGATGTTACCCTAACCCTAACGCTGATGTTGCCCTAACCCAAACGCTGATGTTACCCTAACCCCAACGCTGATGTTACCCTAACCCAAACGCTGATGTTACCCTAACCCCAACGCTGATGTTACCCTAACCCCAACGCTGATGTTACCCCAACCCCAATGCTGATGTTACCCTGACCCCAATGGTGATGTTACCCTGACCCCAACGCGGATGTTACCCTAACCCTAACGCTGATGTTGTCCTAACCCTAACCTCAATGCTGATGTTACCCTAACGCTGATGTTACCCTAACCCTAACACTGATGTTGCCCTAATCCTAACGCTGATGTTCCCCTAACCCAAACGCTGATGTTACCCTAACCCCAATGCTGATGTTCCCTAACCCAAAGCCTGATGTTACCCTAACCCCAACGCTGATGTTACCCTAACCCCAACACTGATGTTACCCTAACCCTAACGCTGATGTTACCCTAACTCTAACACTGATGTAACCCTAACCCCAACGCTGATGGGACCCTAACCCCAAAGCTGATGTGACCCTAACCCTAACGCTGATGTTACCCTAACCCCAACACTGATATTTCCCTATGCCCAACGCTGATGTTACCCTAACCCTAACGCTGATGTTACCCTAACCCTAACGCTGATGTTACCCTAACCCTAACGCTGATGTTACCCTAACCCTAACGCTGATGTTACCCTAACCCCAACGCTGATGTTACCCTAACCCCAACGCTGATGTTACCCTAACCCTAACGCTGATGTTACCCTAACCCTAACGCTGATGTTACCCTAACCCCAACGCTGATGTTACCCTAACCCCAACGCTGATGTTACCCTAACCCTAACGCTGATGTTACCCTAACCCTAACGCTGATGTTACCCTAACCCTAACGCTGATGTTACCCTAACCCTAATGCTGATGTTACCCTAACCCCAACGATGATGTTACCATAACTCTGATGTTACTCTAACGCTGATGTTATCCTAACCCCAATGTTGATGATACCCTAACCCCAATGCTGATGCTACCCTATCCCCAATGCTCATGTTACCCTAACCCCAACGCTGATGTTACCCTAACCCCAACGCTGATGTTACCCTAACCCCAACGCTGATGCTACCCTATCCCCAATGCTCATGTTACCCTATGCCCAACGCTGATGTTACCCTAACCCCAATGTTGATGATACCCTAACCCCAATGCTGATGCTACCCTATCCCCAATGCTCATGTTACCCTAACCCCAACGCTGATGTTACTCTAACGCTGATGTTACCCTAACCCTGATGCTGATGTTAACCTAACCCCAATGTTGATGATACCCTAACCCCAATGCTGATGCTACCCTATCCCCAATGCTCATGTTACCCTAACCCCAACGCTGATGTTACCCTAACCCCAACGCTGATGTTACCCTAACGCTGATGATACCCTAACCCCAATGCTGATGCTACCCTATCCCCAATGCTCATGTTACCCTAACCCCAACGCTGATGTTACCCTAACCCCAATGCTGATGCTACCCTATCCCCAATGCTCATGTTACCCTATGCCCAACGCTGATGTTACCCTAACCCTAACGCTGATGTTACCCTAACCCTAACGCTGATGTTACCCTAACCCCAACGATGATGTTACCATAACTCTGATGTTACCCCAATGCTGATGTTACCCTAACCCCAATGATGATGTTACCCTAACCCCAACGCTGATGTTACCATAACCCCAACGCTGATGTTACCCCAACGCTGATGTTACCCCAACACTGATGTTACCCTAACCCTAACGCTGATGTTACCCCAACCCCAATGCTGATGTTACCCTAACCCCAATGCTGATGTTACCCTAACGCTGATGTTACCCCAACCCCAATGTTGATGTTACCCTAACGCTGATGTTACCCCAACCCCAATGCTGATGTTACCCTAACCCCAATGCTGATGTTACCCTAACGCTGATGTTACCCCAACCCCAATGCTGATGTTACCCTAACCCCAATGCTGATGTTACCCTAACCCCAATGCTGATTTTACCCTAACCCCAATGCTGATGTTACCTAGACCCCAACGCTGATGTTACCCTAACCCCAATGGTGATGTTACCCTCTCCCCCAACGCTGATGTTACCCTAACGCTGATGATACCCTAACCCCAACGCTGATGTTACCTTGACCCCAACGCTGATGTTACCCTAACCCCAATGGTGATGCTACCCTCTCCCCCAATGCTGATGTTACCCTGACCCCCAACACTGATGTTACCCTAACCCCAACGGTGATGTTACCCTAACTCTGATGTTACCCAAACCCCAATCCTGATGTTACCCTGACCCCAACACTGATGTTACCCTAACCCTGACCCTAACATCTGTATTGTGGATCCCCAGGAAGACTTGCCTGTGCGAGGTCATCAGCTAATGGGGATAATAGAGATTATTATTAAGACATAATATAAGTATATTATCTGCTAAACTTCAAGTTTATGTTGACTGAGTGTCTGTGACTCCCAGGTGACGAGGTGCTGCTGCAGCAGACTCTGTTTGATGCCGTAGTGACAGCCCCCTTAGAATCCTACTGGCAGGCCATCATGCTCAATGCATCTGGGTAAGACTACAAAATGATATGTTTTTCACTCCTTTCCTTTTATGTTAGCTAGTGGATGTGTGTGTGTTGTGTGTTTTCTGCGCGCTTATGTGTGTGGATGTGTATTTGAGTGCATTAAATACCAATCTGTGTATTTGTGTGTGTTCAGGATGGAGATGGGTGTGGAGACAGCCTTTCTGGGAACCCGCTCTGGCCTTATCCGGCTTACCAGATACACTGGCATAGAGACCAGGGTCGCCAAGTGAGTCACACTACCCCAGAGTTATCCCATTACAGACTACATTAGCCCTGCAGAGTTAACACATTACAGACTATATTATCCCTACAGAGTTAGCCCATTACAGACTATATTATCCCCACAGAGATAGCCCATTACAGACTACATTATCCCTACAGAGTTAGCCCATTACAGACTATATTATCCCTACAGAGTTAGCCCATTACAGACTATATTATCCCCACAGAGATAGCCCATTACAGACTACATTATCCCTACAGAGTTAGCCCATTACAGACTATATTATCCCCACAGAGTTAGCCCATTACAGACTACATTAGCCCTACAGAGTTAGCCCATTACAGCCTACATTAGTCCTACAGAGTTAGCCCATTACAGACTATATTATCCACACAGAGTTAGCCCATTACAGACTACATTAGTCCTACAGAGTTAGCCCATTACAGACTATATTATCCCCACAGAGTTAGCCCATTACAGACTATATTATCCCCACAGAGTTAGCCCATTACAGACTACATTAGTCCTACAGAGTTAACCCATTACAGCCTACATTAGTCCTACAGAGTTAGCCCATTACAGACTATATTATCCCCACAGAGTTAGCCCATTACAGACTACATTAGTCCTACAGAGTTAACCCATTACAGCCTACATTAGTCCTACAGAGTTAGCCCATTACAGACTATATTATCCCCACAGAGTTAGCCCATTACAGACTACATTAGCCCTACAGAGTTAGCCCATTACAGCCTACATTAGTCCTACAGAGTTAGCCCATTACAGACTATATTATCCCCACAGAGTTAGCCCATTACAGACTACATTAGCCCTACAGAGTTAGCCCATTACAGCCTACATTAGTCCTACAAAGTTAGCCCATTACAGACTATATTATCCCCACAGAGTTAGCCCATTACAGCCTACATTAGTCCTACAGAGTTAGCCCATTACAGACTATATTATCCCCACAGAGTTAGCCCATTACAGACTACATTAGTCCTACAGAGTTAACCCATTACAGCCTACATTAGTCCTACAGAGTTAGCCCATTACAGACTATATTATCCCCACAGAGTTAGCCCATTACAGACTACATTAGTCCTACAGAGTTAACCCATTACAGCCTACATTAGCCCTACAGAGTTAGCCCATTACAGACTACATTAGTCCTACAGAGTTAGCCCATTACAGCCTACATTAGTCCTACAGAGTTAGCCCATTACAGCCTACATTAGCCCTGCAGAGTTAGCCCATTACAGACTATATTATCCCCACAGAGTTAGCCCATTACAGACTACATTAGCCCTACAGAGTTAGCCCATTACAGCCTACATTAGTCCTACAGAGTTAACCCATATTACAACCTACATTAGCCCTACAGAGTTAGCCCATTACAGCCTACATTAGCCCTACAGTGTTAGTCCATATTACAACCTACATTAGTCCTACAGAGTTGGTCCATATTACAGCCTGTGTCCTTTGAGCAGGAAAGTATTCACTAGGAACCAAATGAAAGAAACAGGCAGTCAGTACCAGAACTTGTCCAATATGAAACACTTGTTTTTCCTTTGCAAAAGTTTTGCTACAGTTTGCGCTAATGAATAGGTCTCAGGAGTTTGCTCTAAACTCTCTTAACTACTTCCTGCTCTACAGAAAGTTCTTGACTCCAGCTGATAAGGACAACCTGTTTACCGTGGACCATTTCCCCCTGTGGTACCGCCTGGCCATGGAGAACCCCCCTGGACGCTTCATCTACTACATCCCTGTGGAGGACAAAGACAACAGAGACAAGACAGGTACCATCCCTATCATCCAGGGTTGAGGTCCATCCCTAGCCTAGTCCCAGATCGGTTTGAGCTGTGTTGGCAATGCTTGCTGTGACAATGACACTAGGAGTTGGCAAGACAACACAAACAGACCTAGCATCAGTCTAGTGAATTACGTCTTCTACCAAGTCAATTTAGGAATTGAATGGAGAAATTTGAGAAATTCCATGTACAGCTCCAACTGGCTGAAATTGACCTCAACTCTGATAATATTTGATTATTCCAATTGACATGATGTTATAACAGAACAGCGGTGAGTTTCCCCAAAACATAATGATAATCTTTAGCACTAAGAGAATCTGAAGTCTACTGGTAACTTCGGCAACGGACCAACGATGCTCTTATTGCTAAAGACAATCATTATGTTTTGGGGAAAATCAACCCAGACCTACAGAAGCTCAAAGATTGTGTTAGACTGATTGTTGATTGGTTGATCATCTTGTGACAGGGGTGTCAAAGTATGTCATAGCCGCCACAGCTGTGACTGTGTCATCGGGAGGCAAGATGGCCATGGCTGGAGGTAAGCTTCTGACTTTTACTTTCTCTGAAATGTCGAGCTGCTTAACACTCATCCTGGAGGCGTTAATGCCTCTTGTGGCTTCTACGTGTATTGAATTGTCCATAACTTTAGTAGTATTCTGTGGTGCTACTGCTAAATGTTTGACACACTTTTGGCTTGTGGCGAGGGAAGCGCTCCATGTGTCTTGAGAAGGTCCCTAGAAGAAGAGGGTTACTGTTAAGTGTATGTGATGGTTTTCACTAGAGGTCGACCAAATATGATTTTTCAACGCCGATACCGATTATTGGAGGACCAAAAAAAAAGCCGATACTGATTAATCGGACAATATTTTTTTTTTTTTGTAATAATGACAATTACAACAATACTGAACTTAATATAATACATCAATAAAATCAATTTAGCCTCAAATAAATAATGAAACATGTTCAATTTGGTTTAAATAATGCAAAAACAAAGTCTTGGAGAAGAAAGTAAAAGTGCAATATATGCCATGTAAGAAAGCTAACGTTTAAGTTTCTTGCTCAGAACATATGAAAGCTGGTGGTTCCTTTTTAACATGAGTCTTCAATATTCCCAGGTAAGAAGTTTTAGGTTGTAGTTATTATAGGAATTATAGGACTATTTCTCTCTATACCATTTGTATTTCATATACCTTTGACTATTGGATGTTCTTATAGGCACTTTAGTATTGCCAGTGTAACAGTATAGATTCCGTCCCTCTCCTCGCTCCTTCCTACCTGGGCTCGAACCAGGAACACATCGACAACAGCCACCCTCGAAGCAGCGTTACCGATGCAGAGCAAGGGGAACAACTACTCCAAGTCTCAGAGCGAGTGACGTTTGAAACGCTATTAGCGCGCACCCCGCTAACTAGCCATTTCACATCAGTTACACCAGCCTAATCTCGGGAGTTGATAGGCTTGAAGTCATAAACAGAGCAATGCTTGAAGCATTGCGAAGAGCTGCTGGCAAAACGCACGAAAGTGCTGTTTGAATTAATGCTAATGAGCCTGCTGGTGCCTACCAACGCTCAGTCAGACTGCTCTATCAAATGATAGACTTAATTATAACATAATAACACACAGAAATACGAGCCTTAGGTCATTAATATGGTCAAATCCGGAAACTATCATCTCGAAAACAAAACATTTATTATTTCAGTGAAATACGGAACCGTTCCGTATTTTATCTAACGGGTGGCATCCATTAGTCTAAAGTTGTTTAAAAAAGATGTTAAAAATATTTTTTAAATCGTTCACTCGGTGTCCAAAAATACCGATTTCCGATTGTTATGAAAACTTGAAAATGGCCCTAATTAATCGGTCGACCTCTAGTTTCCTCATCATCATGAGCTTTATCTTCATTACCTTTTTTCATATCCTGTCACAAAAATGTAGGGGATGCTTACATCAGCTGGAATAAATTGTGATGGGCAAGGTTAGATAAATAAATGCTTTATTGTCATCAGCATGATTAACAGAATATCACATTATCGTTATTTCTTGAGCAAAACTTTGTAAGCAAATTTGTAATGTTAACACAGAGACAGAAATAACGATTAAAGGACTAATGAGATACTGATATATGTACATTTTTCTAGGTCAGTGCTGATCTCTTTGACAGTTCAAAATGGTTAAATGGAAATAGTTGCCAACTAGATTCAGTTCGCAATGAATATGGCTGCTAGCCATGAGACTGACTCTCTTCAGCTGCTGTTATCATAACATCCTCTAGAGGTCAGTAGTTTGCTGTTGTATTGTATGGCTTTGAAAGCAGGCTTACTCTGTACAGATATGAACATTGACATGACTTGGAAATATTAATTTAGTAGAGAGGATTGAGTCACTGCACGTGAGCACAGGTCTGATACACAAGACTGCATCTGTCTAACACTGATTCCACAGAACATTGTGTACTATATTCTTGTACATTCATGTGTACTATAACTATTTGAGCGACAACCACTACTGGGATTGTTAACCTGGGCTTTTATATCAAAACGTTAGGAGCAGATACATTACATTAGACAGGGATTTGATCGATTGGCATTTTTTGCTTGAAACACAAATAACTTTGATGGAAAGTCGGATCAAGGAATAAACGTACAATAATAATGGATTTCAAAGACGATTTCTAGGAAAGTCTTTGAACCAAGGTGCAGAGGTACCAGAACCTCCACCACACAGTTGGAGAGCTGACTAAAGAACCAATCACATAGCATCCACACGTCTTGAAGCAATGCAGAGTTCCAGTTTTCCATTTGACGATCAACTGTACGATTGTGTCGGTATGCCTCGAACACCAGCAAAGTGCAGCAGAGATATGCTTTCTCAGCTCTATACATTCCCTAGTCTAGAATGCCCTGGAGCACTGGGTAGTAAGACACACAGTCAGGGAATGCAGCCCCCCCTGAATCCTTGCAACCGGAATGTCAGCCAGTCAGAGAAACAAAGGTCAAAAGCCTGTTATTCTGTATGTGTGGACTATGGGACTGGACTCTGGTTCTGGCTCAGCTGGGGATGTTGGGGAGGAAGGAAAGACGCCGTCCTCGACGTCTGTCTCCTCCCCTCCCTCCCCAGCCATCAATGGCTGCCATGTGTTCTTCAGCTCCCTCTGGTACTTGGCCATGAGAGAGGCGTAGATACAGCCGTAGGTGGCCGCCACCACCATCATCACACACACCACACCACACACACATGCCGCCACGATCTGAGTCCCCCAGGCCCTGCGCACGCTAATGGGTCGGTAGCGCTGGCGTACACAGTCCTCTTGGTTGGCCTGGGGCCCGTTCATGGGCCCATTGATCCGACCGACACAGGGTGGGCGCCCCCCACGGGGCCCGTCGTAGCCATGGACACTGGCCTGGTTCTCCAACTGCAGGCAGTAGTTGAACATCTCTATGGGGATGCTGCGGATGTCCCGCCCCCTCAGCTCCTTCGGTAGGTTGCACTTCACAGCATCCACCTGCCCGTCTGAAACACACATAGGGATCTAGTGGATCTCTAGCAAGATCAATAGATAATCAAGCTCATTTACAGATCAATAACATACATTACACAGTATCAGACTAGTACATGACATGGAACAAAGGCCAAACTGACTTGACTGTACATGAAACACTGTAAGCTTGAAGCAATACACAACATAACACTGACGTCTGTACAGAAGCCACTCCATCCAGTGCTTGAAGTCCCTCAGGTTGCAGTCACACTCCCAAGGGTTGCCTGCCAGTTGGAGGCTCAGCAGTCTGCCCAGGGGCTGGAAGGTGGCTCTGTCCAGGCTCCGCAGCTTGTTTCCAGTCAGAGACAGCCAGGCCAGGCCCTGGAGCCCATCCAGCAGCCCATTGGGAAAAACTACCAGGCCGTTCAGGGACAAGTCCAGCCCTTTCAGTATCCAAAGACCCTGGAACAGCTCCCGGCTCAACCCCCAGCGACTACCGTTACACTGGGTAACCTCCGTTTGGTTACTGGGGACTGTAGGGGTAAGTAGGGGGCAGTCACCCAGGTAGTTCCCTGAGAGGTTGAGCCACTGCAGGCCTCTGAGGCCGGAGAAAGACCCTGGTTGCAGGCTGGAGAGGTGGTTGTCAGAAAGGTCCAGGAGCTCCAGAGCGCTGAGGTTGGACAGGGCCCCGTCGCCCAGGGAGGAGAGGTTGTTGTGGGACAGGCGGAGGGTGCGGGTGTCCTGGGGCAGCAGGGGCAGGATGGTGGTTAGGGAGAGCAGAGCCAGGCCTGTACAGTCTGTGCCGTTGCTGTTGCAGATGCACACAGTGGGACAACCGCTAGCTGCCTCTAGCAGACCCAGGAGTACTAGCAGCAGACTGGGCAGGGCTGCAAAGACTGGGGAGAGAGAAGAAGAGGGCTTTAGGAAGAGGACTTTGATACAGTGAGGGGAAAAAGTATTTGATCCCCTGCTGATTTTGTACATTTGCCCACTGACAAACGTACAAAATTAGCAGCGGATCAAATACTTTTTAAGCAATCTAAGCAATCTAAAACAAATATATTGTACGTACAGAAAGTTCTGGAGTAGATTAGATTAGAAGTTTAATAGTCACATGTACAGGGTTGCAGGCATAATTACAGGGTACAGTAAAAAAAAAAACATAAGCTCCGAGCTCCAACAATGCAGGTCAAAGTGAAATAAAACAATACATGTAATTATAAAGAATATAAATAAATGTAAATAAAATATATACATGTTAACACTTTAATAATGGTAAATGTTCATTGGGGTAGGGGTAGGGGCAGGGTAAATGTCCGTTGGGGGGAGGTCCAGGAGGGGGACAAGGTGAGCAGGTTGCTGCCAAGTGGTGTCTACTCAGCAGCCTGATGGTCTAGGCGTGGAAGCTGTCGGCCAGCCTTCCAGTTTTTGCCATGATGCTCCTGTACTACCTGCGTATTCGTGATGGAAGCCGGAAGAACAGGCCATGGCTCGGGTGATGAGTAACTTAACACTGTTGTCTGTCAATCAGCCCACTGTGGCAATCACTCACCCAGGCTCTCCAGGTGTGTACTCCTAGGCAAGTCGAGGGGCTGCATGTCTGCTGCCACCCTAGACTGGCACTGGCATCGGGCTCTCTCAGTAGGTGACCTCCTTGTGCCACCCACCAGCTAGAGAGAGAGAGAGAGATGGTAGTACATGGTGTTGATGTGGGTCTGTAGGAGAGAGATTGTTGGCCGTTTTGACTTACCTTACATAATACTGACTATGACAATATGTGTACAGATTAGTAAAGACAATATAATCTGTTCCATCTGATTTGGAAAAGCTTCATTATATACTTCCCCCTCTTCCCTCTCGGACTATTTAAGAGTTTGTTTCCCTTTTCATCCCTTTCAATTCCCTGATATTTCGGGGTGGGTCCTGGGATCAGTCAAAAATGAGCTTGATGCACCTCTACAGAGGTCTGTGCTTATCCGAAAGTAAATGCAAGTACTCTACAGAGGTTTTTAAAATGTATTTAAATTCAAAAGCAATGTTCCTGCGTTAGCAGAGAATGAATTCACCGTAAACGATGCTTATACAGTAATCCTCAATTAGCTTTGCATTTATTTTGCGCAATCTGTAACGCTTCAGCGTTACAGACTGAACAGAGCACCAAGTCAAAGTTAACATTCTACTGAACAGCCACTCAACTGTAGAAGTCTTAGAGACAACCCTCATCTTTCACATGCAGACAATCACAGAGGAGAAAGTTATGGTTTTTTCCCAGGCTGAGTTCTTATGGCCTTTGGTCTCTGTGTTGATTTGAAGTGGAGAAGGAGAGGGATAGAGAGGTGAGAGGAGAGAGAGAGAAGACAGACAGACCGAGAGAGAGAGACAGACAGACAGACAGACAGACAGACAGACAGACAGACAGAGAGAGACAGACAGACGGAGAGAGACAGAGAGACAGACGGAGAGAGACAGAGAGACAGACAGATGGAAAGTGAGAGAGAGGACAGAGAGAGAGAGAGAGAGACACAGAGAGAGAGAGAGAGAGATTACTGATTAGAAAGAGATTATGTAGCTCCATCATGCATGCCTCTGCTGCCACTTAGAGGAGCCAGTTAAGAGGAGCCTTAAGGTCTTTATTTTGTCATCGGTCCACAAAGATCCTGAATTGCTCTCCTCCGCTCAACATTCCTCTCCCATTCACTTAGTCTGTACTCACATACGTACGCACAGTCTATACAGTTGCAGGATCTTAATTTTACCAGTTTCTCACAGAAGGAAAATAATCTTGCAGCAACAGGAAATGTGAATTATTGTGTGGATTGTAATTCCTGGACATTTTTATAGGGGTTGATAGATTTTTTTGTTTGGGTAAATCAAGTTGACATCTGTAAGTGGAAATTGCAAACTTAAGGATACTTTTTACATCTCCTATACATGTATGTTGTTTCCTGCAACAACATTGTGATCCAATTAAAATCATATACCTGTATATGTCTAAATCTACACTTGTGTTATTTAACATTCTGTATTCATCTGTAGGTGGAGTTAGAGGGCATTGGGGGCACTAGCGGGATTGTTTGATTGTGTGAAGTGCAATGCCTGAGATGTACGCTTGTGGCGGTTGGTGATGTTTAAGATGAGGGAGGACGATTTTATTTTTTTATTTTATAAGTGTGGCTTTATTTCTATTACAGCATGTTGGATGACTGTCCTTCATATTCCGTTCACCCAGCTCAATGTATTAGGTCGATAGGTTTAGGCTACTACATACCCATGAGGTTGCTACAACCTATGAATGAAAGTTTACAACATAGGTGCACAGGTCGAGAGAAAAATGTGAGTAATCAAGGTGACAGACAGTGACACATTCAATACTGCCTTGCACAATCTTGCCTGATCTAGGGTGTAATCATTAGTCCAACAGTTGCAAATGAGAGTTTCTATTGGACAAATTCAGGTATGTTTATCTCTGTCTCGTTCTGTTTGCTTCCGTTTAAGAAACGTTTTTCAACAGAATTGGCAGAATGAATACACTCCTGATTACACGCAAACACAGTTCACTTTCATAGCAGCCACATACAAACAGCATGATTATTTTGCTCATTGTATAATTCCTTCTTGCATCTATGCAATCTCCTCCTCTAATATTTTCCCTTCGCTTGTGGACTTCAGTGCACAATACATCAGCTGTCTGTGACCAAACCTTCATATCATAACCGCTAACTGCTACACACAGCCTAAATCGTTGTCACCATATTAGCTAACGTCATAGTCAACATAGCTACTAGAACTATTGTGTTAGCAAACCCACTACAATAATGCAGTACAGTGTATAGTCAGCAAGCAGTTTAGCAGTTACGCCGGGAGGCCCCTGTGGCAATAAATCAATAAAACCAAAAGCTTACCTTGACTTGGAAGAGTTATAGCATCCCTCTCTGTTTGAGCTGGGTGTTTGAGTGGGGTAAACTAGTGATCTGCATTCGCTAGCTAAGTGAAGGTTTTTAAAAAAATACAATAAAATCTCTCTCTCTTCTTCATTTTTTTCAAAACTGTTCAACTATTGTTTGAGACAACTACTTACTACAATAGTTTTAGTTTTAGATATATGAAGTGTGCATGATTCTTAATCTCGAAAAGAAGTTTGCTTGCTTCTGTTTCTCAATGTGAAATGTGCTTGGTTCTGATTCTCAATATGATGTGTGCTTGGTTCTGATTCTCTATATGAAGTGTGCTTGCTTCTGTTTCTCAATTCTCAATATGAAGTGTGCTTGGTTCTGTTTCTCAATTCTCGATATGAAGTGTGCTTGCTGCTGATTCTCGATATGAAGTGTGCTTGGTTCTGATTCTCGATATGAAGTGTGCTTGCTTCTGTTTCTCAGTTTTAGGCGTGTTTGGTTATATTAGTGTATAGGGGAGGGTGTTTTTCGGTTTCTCTGTTTCAGCTGTGAGGTGTGCTGTGCTTGTCCTGTTTAATCAGGGGCATGATGAGTACATCTGATTTGGAGTCAGTTGATCCACAACGTTCTGTCACTGTCTGGTCTGGAGCCAGTGCAGCAGCAGCTTAATTAACCAGCCTTAAAAGGATGAGGTAATCCTCATTCCTCAATTAGTGCTGGGGTCCTGAGAAGATTACCCTGACCTGTCTGTCAGAGGTCCAGCACCAAGGAAGTTACAGAAGATGAAGTGGGGATATCTGATATAAGGCCTTTTGAGAGCTTTCATTTAATTTCCACGGCTACATAGGAATTTGTGGAAATGTAACATCTTGACACCAAGTGAAATGTCAGTATGAATATGCAAGCACGTGTGCAATAGAATCAACTAAACTGTAATATTTTAACTTAAACTGAGAGTATTACATTTAGGTCAGACTCTTGTTTAGTAGGGAACACAAATACATAAACACAAACACACACACTGCCCTAAGCCAAGGACATGTATAGAAGAGGGAACACTCAGATTTAGGGGAGGTACCTCATTTTCTATGGATATGGCTTTGAACAGAAGCCTCTGGCCACACTCCTGCCATTTACGTATCACACACACACACACTCACACACACACACACACACTCACACAAACACAGAGATTCATACACAAACTCACTCACACACTCAAACACACACACACACAAACTCGCACACACACACACTCACACACAAACTCACACACACACGCTTATACACAAACTCACAAACTCGCACACACACACACTCACACACAAACTCACACACACACGCTTATACACAAACTCTCACACACACACACACACACACACACACACACACACACACACACACACACACACCCTCTCTCTCTCATTCCCACATCAGAGCACTTCTCATTCCGTCCCTCAGTCAGCTTCTACTTCTCCTTGTCTCTGCCCTACTTTTTTAGGTCCAGTACAGTAGTCAAATCAAAGTGATTGAAGCACTTGGGAGTTCATTCCAGTGGGGGGCTGCCTCATTGAATTACACTTTCAGCTGATGAGAGAAGCTTTTGGGGGGGATAACAATAAAAAGCTAGCATGCATAATTTAGTACAGACTTGCCACAAAAGGATGATAGATAGATGCGTAAGTGTTGGGACAAATATGGTAGTCTATACAGACACAATTAAGTGTTTTGGCATCCTTACATGATTCACTATTTCTTCTAAAATAAGTTGAAATTGAAACCTTTGGGGTGTACACATAGGTATTTATTTTTGATTTAGAGGATAAAAAAATTAATACATCTGAACTGAACTTAGATTTTTCACTTGAAAGGCAAAAAATGGCCTGGACTAAATTATACAAAATTCAAATTAATATGGTTGGAGGCAGGTGATTTTCGTGTATGTCTAATTTACCTCACCTGAGGTAAATTGCTGGTGCCTACAGGGTACAAATAGCCATTCAACCAGTTCTGAAAAGTGAAAAGGGAACATTTTGCTCCATTGCACTCCAATGTAAAATGCAATGTTGCCATTTAACTGCATCTGCATATGCAACAGCTCCAACTGGAGGTGCAGAGTGTCAAAGTATCCCACATTATACCAAGTGTTTAATTACAAACGATGGCGTTGCGAGCTGCATTGACAGCTTGGTACCATCAAGTGCACCATCACACAGATCACATTGGATTAGGCCTCCCTCTGCCTCCCACTCATTGATGGTAAATGAGCAGTTATTCCTGCCCCAGATTAGGACACAGGTCTCAATCCTCCACGGCAGCAGGGTTTAGACTGCAGGACAGATGCTTGTTATGATTCCAGATGGCTGCTTGTGTGGCGGTGGAACACATAGAACACATTCAGTGCCTTGCAAAAGTATTCATCCACCTTGGTGTTTTTCCTATTTTGTTGAATTGCAACCTCTAATTTAGTGGAACACATAGAACACATTCAGTGCCTTGCAAAAGTATTCATCCCCCTTGGTGTTTTTCCTATTTTGTTGAATTGCAACCTCGAATTTAAATTGATTTTTAGTTGGATTTCAGGGAATGGACATACACAAAATTTTCCAAATTGGTGAAGTGAAATTTTAAAAATAACTTGTTTCAAAAAAGTATTGAAAAAAGAAAAGTGGTGTGTACATATTTATTCACCCCCCTTTGCTATGAAGCCCCTAAATAAGATCTGGTGCAACCAATTACCTTCAGAAGTCACATAATTAGTCCACCTGTGTGCAATCTAAGTGTCACATGACCTGTCACATGATCTCAGTATATACACCTGTTCTGAAAGGCCATGGAGTCTGCAACACCACTAAACAAGGGGCACCACCAAGCAAGCGGCACCATGTAGACCAAGGAGCTCTCCAAACAGGTCAGGGACAATGTTGTGGAGAAGTACAGATCAGGGTTGGGTTATAAAAAATATCTGAAACTTTGAACATCCCACGGAGCACCATTACTAAAAAAATGGAAAGAATGTGTCGTAGCAAAATCAGAATTAGTTAGGTAACATTGATAAATAAGATGTTTAATACATTTTCAGAAATATGCTTATGTGGGAAAAAGTCACTTGGGGCCCAGAGAGGGGAGAGGTCAGGCTTGTCTTCTTATGTGATGCTATGAAGAATATCAGAAGGGGAGGAGGACAGAATGGAGGCTTGTCTTCATATGTGATGCTATGAAGAATATCAGAAGGGGAGGAGGACAGAATGGAGGCTTGTCTTCTTATGTGATGCTATGAAGAATATCAGAATGGGAGGAGGACAGAATGGAGGCTTGTCTTCTTATGTGATGCTATGAAGAATATCAGAATGGGAGGAGGACAGAATGGAGGCTTGTCTTCATATGTGATGCTATGAAGAATATCAGAAGGGGAGTATCTAGAATTTACAATTGATATATGCTATTGGATGAGGTAATGTTTTGTTACTATGATGTACCAAGAACGAGAAGTAGAACCTCGTCTAAGAGAGCAAACTGAACGATTATTTATAGCTAATGCTATCTAGCTATGGGGTACTCCTTTTTCAAGTAAAAGGTTCTTTGTGAACTGTTCCTGAGGTCTGTGTTTCGTCATGTGAGTTGAGATGGGTGTGTCTTGGCTATAAATGATACTAAGAACTGTTTTGTAAGCACTCTCAGAGAATTCATTTATAGACACTGAATTCATCTGAGAGTCACAGGGCTATGGTGAAGCTCATATATAATTAAAGATGGACTTTATAATATAACTCTGACTTGTGTGTGGTTTGCTCTCTCAATGTTTAGTAATACAGGAAATTACCACGACATACAGTATTGCATAATGACAAACCTGCCAAGAGGGGCCGCCCAACAGAACTCACAGACCAGGGAAGGGGGCATTAATCAGAGGCAACAAAGATACCAAAGATAACCCTGAAGGAGCTGCAAAGCTCCACAGCGGCGATTGGAGTATCTGTCCATATGACCACTTTAAGCCATACACTCCACAGAGCTGGGCTTTATGGAAGAGTGGCCAGAAAAAAATACATTGCTTAAAGAAGAAAATAAGCAAACACATTTGGTTTTCGCCAAAAGGCATTTGAGAGAATCCCTTAATAGCGTGCCCAGAATGAACTACCTCCTACTCTGTCCCAGATGCTAATATATGCATATTATTATTAGTATTGGATAGAAAACACTCTGAAGTTTCTAAAACTGTTTGAATAATGTCTATGAGTATAACAGGACTCATATGGAAGGCGAAAACCTGAGACAAATCCAACCAGGAAGTGGGGCATCTGAGGTTTGTAGTTTTTCTAAGCTTGGCCTACCGAATACACAGTGGGATATGGAAAACGTTGCACTTCCTACGGCTTCCACTAGATGTCAACCGTCTTTAGAAACTTGAATGAGGGTTCTACTATAAAGGAGGGGCTCATGAGACCTGTTTGAGTCAGTGGTCTAGCAGAGTGTCTCAGGCTTGTGACGCGAGCTCCCGACAGAGTTACCTCTCGTTCCAGTGCTTTTCTTCAGACATAGGAATTCTCCGGTTGGAACATTATTGATGTTTTATATTAAAAACATCCTAACGATTGATTCCATACATCGTTTGACTTGTTTATACAACCTGTAATTTAACTTTTTGAGTTTTTGTCTGGATGAAGTGCTTGCGCCTCATGAAGATGAATTAGTGGGCTGAACACGCTAACAAGTGGCTATTTGGACGTAAATGATGGACTTTATGGAACTTTATGGAACAAATCAGTCATTTATTGTCGAACTGGGATTCCTGGGAGTGCCTTCTGATGAAGATCATCAAAGGTAAGTGAATATTTATGGTGTTATTTCTAACTTTTGTTGACTCCAAAATGGCGGATATTTCTATGGCTGGATTGGGCTCTGAGCGCCGTTCTCAGATTATGCTTTTTAAGGTAAAGTTTTTTTTAAATCTGACACAGCGGTGGCGTTAAGGAGAAGTCTATCTTTAATTCTGTGAATAACACTTGTATCTTTTATCACTGTTTATTATGAGTATTTCTGCTAAACCACCGGATGTTTTGGAATCAAAACATTACTGCACGTAACGCGCCAATGTAAACTGAGATTTTTGGATATAAATATGCACATTATCAAACAAAACATACATGTCTTGTGTAACATGATGTCCTATGAGTGTCATCTGATAAAGATCATCAAAGGTTAGTGATTCATTTTATCTATATTTCTGATTTTTGTGACTCCTCCCTTTAGCTGGAAAAATGGCTGTGTGATTTTTTTTGACTTGGCTATGACCTAACATAATCATATGTTGTGCTTTCCCTAAAGCATTTTTGAAATCGGACACGATGGGTAGATTAACAAGATGTTTATCTTTCATTTGCTGTATTGGACTTGTTAATGTGTGAAAGTTACATATTTAAAAAAAAAAAAAAAGAATTTTGCGCTGCCTTCTCAGCGGAATGTTGTCGAAAGGTTAACATATGGAAAAGGATACTCTGGTCAGATGAGACTACAATTTAGCTTTTTGGCCATCAAGGAAAACGCTATGTCTGGCGCAAACCCAACACCTCTCATCACCACAGTGAAGCATGGTGGTGGCAGCATCATGCTGTGGGGATGTTTTTCATCGGCAGGAACTGGGAAAACTGGTCAGAATTGGAGGAATGATGGATGGCGCTAAATACAGAGAAATTCTTGAGGGAAACCTGTTTGTCTTCCAGAGATTTGAGACTGGGACGGAGGTTCACCTTCCAGCTGGACAATGGCCGTAAGCAAACTGCTGAAGGAACACTTGAGTGGTTTAAGGGGAAACATTTAAATGTCTTGGAATGGCCCAGTCAAAGCCCAGACCTCAATCCCATTGAGAATCTGTGGTATGACTTAAAGATTGCTGTAGGAGCAGGAGCAGTTTTGCCTTGAAGAATGGGCAAAAATCCCAGTGGCTAGATTTGCCAAGCTTATACATACCCCAGGAGACTTGCAGCTGTAATTGCTGCAAAAGGTGACTATACAAAGTATTGACTTCGGGGGGTTGAATAGTTATGCATGCTCAAGTTTTCAGTTTTTTGTGTTTCTTGTTTTTTTCGCAATAAAACATATTTTGCATCTTCAAAGTGGTAGGCATGTTGTGTAAATCAAATTATATAACCCCCCCCAAAATCTATTTTAATTCCAGGTTGTAAGGTAACAAAATAGGAAAAATGCTAGGGGGTGTGAATACTTTCGCAAGCCCCTGTAGAGCAACACGTAAAACACATAGAACAAGACATAGAACAACACGTACACTACCAGTCAAAAGTTTTAGAACACCTACTCATTCAAGGATTTTTCTTTATTTTTACTATTTTCTACATCGTCGAATAATAGTTAAGACATCAAAACTATAAAATAATACATATGGAATCGTGTTGAACCTAAAACGTGTTAAACAAATTAATATATTTGAGATTCTTCAAATAGCCACCCTTTGCCTTAATAACAGCTTTGCAATCTCTCAACCAGCTTCACCTGGAATGCTTTTCCAATAGTCTTGAAAGAATTCCCACATTTGCTGAGCACATGTTGGCTGCTTTTCCTTCCCTCTGTGGTCCGACTAATCCCAAACCATCTCAATTTGGTTGAGGTCGGGTGGATTGTGGAGGCCAGGTTATCTGACGCAGCACTCATCACTCTCGTTGGTAAAATATCCCTTACACAGCCTGAAGGTGTGTTGGGTCATTGTCCTGTTGAAAAACAAATGATAGTCCCACTAAGCCCAAACCAGATGGGATGGCGTATCGCTGCAGAATGCTGTAGTAGCCATGCTGGTTAAGTGTGCCTTGAATTCTAAATAAATCAGACAATGTCACCAGCAAAGCACCCCCACACCATTACACCTCCTCTATGCTTTATGGTGGGAAATACACATGCAGAGATCATCCATTCACCCACACCACATTGGGCCAGAGGTAGCCCAGTGGTTAGAGCATTGGGCCAGTAACCAAACAGTTGCTAAAGCAAATCCCCAAACTGACAAGGTACAAATCTGTTGTTCTACCCCTGAACAAGGCAGTTAACCCACTGTTCCTAGGCCATCATTGTAAATATGAATTTGTTCTTAACTGACTTGCCAAGTTAAATTAAGGTTACATTTTATTTAATCTAAAATCTCACAGACACAGCAGTTGGAACCAAAAATCTCCAATTTGGTCTCCAGACCAAAGGACACATTTCCACCGGTCTAATGTCCATTGCTTGTGTTTCTTGGCCCAAGCAGGTCTCTTCTTCTTATTGGTGTGCTTTAGTAGTGGTTTCTTTGCAGCAATTCGACCATGAAGGCCTGATTCACATCAGTTGATGTTGAGATGTATCTGTTACTTGAACTCTGAAGCATTTATTTGGGCTGCAATTTCTGAGGCTGGAAACTCTAATGGCAGGTAACTCTAATGAATGAGTAACCTCTGCAGCAGAGGTAACGCTGAGTCTTCCTTTCCTGTGGCGGTCCTCATGAGAGACAGTTTTATCATAGCGTTAGACAGTTTTTGAGACTGCACTTGAAGAAACTTGAATTCTTGAAATGTTCCGTATTGACTGACCTTCATGTCTTATAGTAATGATGGACTGTCATTTCTCTTTGCTTATTTGCACTGTTCTTGTCATAATATGGACTTGGTATTAAACCAAAAGGGGCTATCTTCTGTATACCCACCCCACTACCTTGTCACAATACAACTGATTGGCTCAAACGCATTAAGAAGGAAAGCAATTCCACAAATAATTTCTGTTAATTGAAATGCATTCCAGGTGATTACCTCATGAAGCTGGTTGAGAGAATGCCAAGAGTGTGCAAAGCTGTCATCAAGGCAAAGGGTGGCTAGTTTGAAGAGTCTAAAATACAAAATATATTTTGATTTGTTTAACACTTTTTTTGCTTACAACATGATTTAATATGTGTTATTTCATAGGTTTGATGTCTTCACTATTAGTCAAATAGTTTAAAAAAAGAATAATTGAATGAGTTGGTGTTCTAAAACTTTTGACCAGTAGTGTAGAACACATAGAACAACACATTGAACACCACATGACCACAGGTATGTGGACACTGTCAAACATCTCCAAAATCATGGGCATTACAGTTTTTTCTGAATGCTTAAACACTAACAGTCATTCTTGAAGCACTATAGTCTAAAACCATTAACACTTGTAGCCAATGCATTCATCAAGTGTGCCAAATTGAATGCATGTTCTCTTTTTTACACTCAGTTTGTAATTGTACAACACATTTTTTGCTAAACTGTAAATACAACTCACTGCTTTACACTCAATTTGCAATTTAATAACACACTTCTAGCAAAACTGTTAACATTGGTCTCTACATTGCTACACTATTTCGCCAATTTCCTTTCCACATTTACACATGTGAAAACACTTTTAGATAATGAGTTCACTTACAGATCAGAGCTTGAGCACTATAAATATGCCACAGGTAAACAATTGGTTCGGACAACAATGGAGGCCAATATTGGACAGAGAGTAAGAGGGGTGAAAACTAGAGGAGGAGAAGGACGTGGGGAAGGAGAGGATGGGGAAGAGGAAGGGTAGTCAGGAAAACAATAAACTGATGAAATCAGAGCGACTGTGGTTGACCATGTTGTCCACCATGGGATGAGCATGAGGGAGGCTGGGCAACGGGCTCAACCAAATCTGAGCCGCTATGCTGTTGCAGGTATCATCCAGACATTTCTAAATGAGAACCGGTAAGTAACTGTTAGTGCTGTAGTCTTACTGGTACAGAAATATGTACTATACTTTCATAATGAGAAGGATCTATCACTAAAACCATTCAAATGTTTTTACAGAACTGCAAGAAAACCAGTATCTGGTGGAAGAGGTCAACTGTTCACCTCAGAGCAGGAGACCCACATTGTAAATATGGTCATTGCAAATAGCTGCATCAGACTCAGAGAACTGCAGGACCACATAATGGCAGATAACACCATATTACAAAACGCCAACAGAGTGAGTCTCTATGCACTGTCTCGTCTACTGAAACAGAGTGAGTCTCTGCACTGTCTCGTCTACTGAAACAGAGTGTGTCTCTCTGCACTGTCTCGTCTACTGAAACAGAGTGTGTCTCTCTGCACTGTCACGTCTACTGAAACACAATAAAATTAGGATGAAGCAGCTGTACAGTGTCCCCTTCGAAAGAGACTCAGACCGTGTAAAACAACTGAGATATGAATATGCGCAGGTAAGCTATACTATCCTATCATTGGTACTGGATCTAGAAGTGTATGGTGCTACATCATATGGACTGATCCCTGTCTTTTCCTACTGTGCTACATTGTTTTGTCTTGTCTCTTTGAGAGAGTCATGGAGCTAGAAGCAGATGCAGTGCATCATGAGCCAATATATGTGGACGAGGCAGGTTTCAACCTTGCAAAAACAAGGGGCCGCGGCAGAAATATCATCGGACACCGGGCCATCATCAACGTCCCGGGACAAGTGGTGGCAACATATCAATGTGTGTGGCTATTAGTCAAAATGGCGTCCTTCACCATCATGCCCATACAACAGGCCCATACAACACTGCACACATTATCACATTTCTGGACCCCCTCCACAACAGACTAATCCCTAATGACCAGGGGCCAGAGCAGCCCAGGTACGTTATCATCTGGGACAATGTTAGTTTCCACCGGGCTGCTGTGGGCCGCAATTGGTTCACAGGTCACCCACTTTTCATCGCACTCAAATCTCCCCTGTACTCTCCTTTCTGGAATCCTACTGAAGAATTCTACTCTGCGTGGCGTTAGAAGGTGTATGATCACCAGCCCCACCCTTCTACAGGCAATGGAGGAGGCTTGTGGAGACATCGATCAGGAGTCTTATGGCCAGACCCACGAAGGACGAGATGTAGCCTCGTTTATTTTTATTTTCTTTTTTTCTACCACAAATGTTTTTGTTTTCTTCTACTGCGCTTTTGTTGTTTGAGGAGTGTTAGAACATTTCGAAAAAATATATATGTTTTCCCCTTATTTGAGTTGACCGTGTGTTATGTTCGGAAAACACTTCCATACTTTACACATTTGGATACCTGTGTGTTTACTACACGTATGACAACATTTTTTTTCAAACTGCTGTGCCTTGCACACAGAAAAAGCAAAAGCCACAAGTGTTTTTCCTTTTTACCATCAGTGCCTAGTTGGTGCTTCGTGTACTTATTCAAATGATGGTTTGTGTGTACTGTATTGACGCAAAAACACAATTTGTTTTAAGAGTTTGAAGAGTTTTGCAAGAATTGTTTGCTTTTGCAAGAGATTTATAATGTTTGGTGTAAGGTTTTGTGGTTAGTGTGTAGAGTTTTGCAAAAATGGCCTATAGTTTCAAAGATAGTGTCTAAGTAATCAGAAAAAAAGCGTAATAAGGAGTTGGTCCCCCTTTGCTGCTATAACAGCCACTCTTCTGGGAAGGCTTTCCACTAGATGATGGGACATTGCTGCTGGGACTTGCTTCCATTTAGCCACGAGCATTAGTGAGGTCAGGCACTGATGTTGGGCGATTAGGCCTGGTTCACAGTCGGCGTTCCAATTCATCCCAAAGGTGTTCGATGGGGTTGTGATCAGGGCTCTGTGCAGGCAAGTCAAGTTCTCGACAAACAATTTCTGTATGGACCTTGCTTCGTGCACAGGGGCATTGTCATGCTGAAACAGGAAAGGTCCTTCCCAAACTGCTGCCACAAAGTTGGAAGCACAGAATCATCTAGAATGTCATTGTATGTTGTAGAGTTAAGATTTCTCTTCAATGGAACCAAGAGACCTAGCCCGAACCATGAAAAACTGCCCCAGACCATTATTCCTCCTCCACCAAACTTTACAGTTGGCACTATGCACTATGCTTCCACCAAACCAAGATTTGTCCGTCGGACTTCTAGATGGTGAATTGTGATTCATCACTCCAGAGAACGAATTTCCACTGCTCCAGAGTCCAATGACGGTAAATTTTACACCACTTCAGCTGATGCTTGGCATTGCGCATGGTGATCTTAGGCTTGTGGGCAGCTGCTCGGCAATGGAAACTAATTTCATGAAGCTCCTGACGAACAGTTATTGTGCTGACGTTGCTTCCAGAGGCAGTTTGGAACTCGGTAGTGAGTGTTGCAACCGAGGACAGGCGATGTTTACGACTTAAGGGCTTCAGCACTCAGCGGCCCCTTTCTGTGAGCTTGTGTGGCCTACCACTTTGCGGCTGAGCCATTGGTGCTCCTAGATGTTTTCACTGCACAATAACAGCACTTACAGTTGACCGGGATAGCTCTAGCAGGGCAGAAATTTGACGAACTGACTTGTTGAAAAGGTGGCGTCCTATGACGGTGCCAAGTTGAATGTCACTGAGCTCTTCAGTAAGGCCATTCTACTGGAAATGTTTGTCCATGGAGATTGCATGGTGGTGTGCTCAATTTTATACACCTGTCAGCAACGGGTGTGGCTGAAATAGTCGAATCCACTAATTTGATGTGGTGTCCACATACGTTTGTACATATGGTGTAGAACAACACATAGAAAACATAAAATAACACAGAACACATAAAATAACTCAGAACACATAGAATAACACATCAAAGAAAACAACACAACACATAACACATAGAAAGGAAGGGAAAGGGGGATACCTAGTCAGTTGGACAACTGAATGCATTCAACTGAAATGTGTCTTCCGCATTTAACCTAACCCCTCTGAATCAGAGAGGTGCGTGGGGATGCCTTAATTGACATCCAGGTCATCGGCATAGAACATGTAGAACAACACATAGAACACATAAAACCACACATAAAGCACATAAAACCACACATCGAACACATAGAACACATAAAACTACACAGAACCACACGTAGAACACACAAAATCACACATAGAACACATAAAACATAAAACTACACACAAAACCCACACATAGAACATATAGAACCACACACAGAACACATAAAACCACACATCGAACACATAGAACACATAAAACTACACAGAACCACACGTAGAACACACAAAATCACACATAGAACACATAAAACATAAAACTACACACAAAACTCACACATAGAACACATAGAACCACACATAGAACACATAAAACCACACATAGAACACATAGAACACATACAACTACACAGAACCACACGTAGAACACACAAAATCACACATAGAACACATAAAACATAAAACTACACACAAAACCCACACATAGAACACATAGAACCACACATAGAACACATAAAACCACACATAGAACACATAAAACCACACACAGAACACATAAAACCACACACAGAACACATAAAACCACACACAGAACACATAAAACCACACACAGAACACATAAAACCACACACAGAACACATAAAACCACACACAGAACACATAAAACCACACACAGAACACATAAAACCACACACAGAACTCATAAAACTACACACAGAACACATAAAACCACACATAGGCCCCAGTGTGAACTCACGCTCTAAATCTATAATACGTCATTTATTCTACATTATTTCTCATCCTAAACTGTGTTGTTGTTAGACCGCAAAACCCAAAGTGTCGATGTACTATAAAGAAGGCTATACAGTGTGTATACATCTATAGAACATGTCCATTTATGTGATATTATTTTACTACCTTATAGTAAACATTATTATTTTAATATACACCCCGATACTAGATGTAGAGTTTATATATAAGGTTATTCAGCTACTAACTACTAGATGTCTGTATTCAGAGTTTATATATAAGGTTATTCAGCTACTAATTACTAGATGTCTGTATTCAGAGTTTATATAAAAGGTTATTCAGCTACTAACTCTACTTTATGTCTGCAGTCTTTTACATGTTATAAAGCCCAACAGTTCCTCTTTTCATCCCAGTACACACTACCTGCATTGCAATGCTACTGTACCTCACTGCAGCTTGAACAAGGACAATTTCCCTTGGTTGTGTTTTGCTCCCAAAAGTTTATGGATTAGTTCATTCTGATAATTGTACTGGAAAAAAAATAGTGAAAAAAATAAAAATGACTTACCTGCAAACAGACTCAATGCATTAGCCTAGCAGCTGGAATATTCTTTCACAAGAAGCATAGAGAAAGGGAAAACCTCCCTAACAACAGACACTTCTACACACACAGAGCAGCAGCACACTCTCTCGCTCTTGCGCTCGCTCTCGCTCTTGCTCTCTCACACAGCCCGTGCATTACTCACCATCTGGTGATGTTTCAGTCTCCAAAGTGCTATAGCTCTTAAATAAGAAAAGTGCTTCAGTAGTATCTTTTATCCTCCCTGTGTGGAAAAAAACAATATGCTTCATCTGATGTTGCTGCTAACGGAGGTGTTTGGAGAAAGGTCCTGGTTCCTGTTGTATCTCTGTGTATCCTGGATGCTGGGGTCCCAAGAGAACAAACACATGCTCTTCAACTCCTGTCTTCTCCTCTGCTTCCTCCTTCTCTCTGCCTCTCGGGGCGGTCTCTCTCTCTCTCTCCCCTCTCCTCTCCTCTCAGGTCCGCTTACCGACTGTGCTTTCCTGGTAGTTGGAGCACACTACTGTCCAGAGGTTCAGTCTAGCTGTGTGTGTGTGTGTGTGTGTGTGTGTGTGTGTGTGTGTGTGTGTGTGTGTGTGTGTGTGTGTGTGAGCATGAAGCTTGGTTTGACAAAAAGAGTAACAGAGTGTGGTGCAGCTGTGTAAGCTCTCACACTGAATGAGAGAGCGAGAGATATACAGAGAGCGAGAGGAGATGGGGAGAGGGGGAAGCGAGGGGGGAGGGAGCGAGGGAGCGAGGAGGGAGAGCAGGAGGAGCGGGAGAGAGAGAAAGGGGAAGAGTGGGGAGAGAGGGGGGAGGGAGAGAGGGGAGAAGAGAGTGAGAGAGCAGGAGAGAGAGAGAGGGAGAATGGGGGAGAGGGAGGGCAGGAGGGAGAGAATGGGGGAGATAAAATGAGGAGAGAAAGGGGAAGAGGGGGAGGGAGAGGGAGAGCAGGAGGGAGAGAGAGGGAAAGGAGAGAGAGGGGGAGGGAGAGGGGGAGGAAAGGGAGAGCAGGAGAGAGAGAATGGGGAAAGGGGAAGAGGGAGAGAGAAAGGGGGAGAGGGGAGGGGAGAGGGAGGGAAAGGGGAGAGAGGGAAAGGTTGAGAGGAAGAGAGAAATAGAGAGAGAGAGAAATGGGAAGAGGGAGAGAGAGAGAGAGAGAGAGAGAGAGAAATGGGGAGAGAGGGAAAGGTGGGGAGTAAGAGAGAGAGAGAGGGATAATTGGAGGGGGAGAGAGAAAGGGAGTGAGAGAGGGGGGAGAGGGGAAGAGAGAGAGGGAAAGGTGGAGGGGGAGAGAGAGAGAAGGTGGGGGAGAGAGAGAGGGAGAGGGGGAGAGAGTGGAAGTGAAGGGAGAAGAGAGAGGTTGTGAGAGCGGGAGGAATCAGCTGATATAGCTCAGTACATCACAGAAGATCAGAGTGTCTCTATAGGCTGTTGTAAATCCTGGACCCTGAGCTGCATTTGTCCCAAAATGCCTAGTGATGGTCGGTGTGTGTGTGCCTCTTTTTCCATTACTTTCAGCTTTGCATCTGGTGGAAGACTATTGACTGCAGCAAAACTGCAAAACAATAAAAGCACCTCTGCTGCACCAGTGGCTCGTGCCAGGCAGCCAGGCAGCCTGACTTCCACTGATAAGGATCATGTCATTAAGAGATAGACTGAATCTGTTCTTGACTCATTCTGCTGTGTCATTGGTCTTGCTGGAAAGGTAGGCAATATCTGACAGGGAGGTATAGGTCTTCTGATTGGCTCCTCCTCTGTTCTGTCCAATTAGAGGTCACCAACAACTTACTCTACTCCAAGAGGGGGCTTAAAGATGTATCTTTGTTATCAACCTGTCATTGGTGTTGAATGTCATTCATTCAGTCATTCAGTCAGTCAATCAGTCAGTGTGTGTGGTCCTCCTTACTTCTCCGGACTGCAGATGACATGGTTTTGGTCAGAAGGACTCATTAGTAGAGTGATCAGACTGGGTGTGTTTGTGTGCATCGTACCGACACCACATGACCAAAAGACACTACACACCTGCTCGTCAAACATCTCATTCCAAAATCATGGGCATTCATATTGAGTTGGTCCCCCCTTTGCTGCTATAACAGCCTCTACTCTTTCTGGGAAGGCTTTCCACTAAATGTTGGAACATTTCTGCGGGGACTTGCTTCCTTTCAGCCACAAGAGCATTAGTGAGGTCGGGCACTGATGTTGGGCGTTTAGGCCTGGCTCGCAGTCGGTGCTTCAATTCTTCCCAAAGGTGCCAGTCAAGTTCTTCCACACCGATCTCTACCAACCATTTCTGTATGGACTTCGCTTTGTGCATGGGGGCATTGTCATGCTGAAACAGGAAAGGGCCTTCCCCAAACTGTTGCCACAAATTTGAATGCACAGAATGCTCCAGAATGTCATTGAATGTTGTAGCATTAAGATTTCCCTTCACTGGAACTAAGGGGCCGAGCCCGAATCATGAAAAACAGCCACAGACCATTATTCCTCATCCACCAAACTTTACAGTTGGCACTATGCATTGGGGCAGGTTGCGTTCTTCTGGCATCCGCCGAACCCAGATTCGTCCGTCAGACTGCCAGATGGTGACTCCAGAGAACGCGTTTCCACTGCAATGGCGGCTAGCTTTACACCCCTCCAGCCAATGCTTGGTATTGCGCATAGTGATCTTAGGCTTGTGTGAAGCTGCTCAGTCATGGACACCCATTTCATGAAGCTCCCGACAAACATTTATTTTGCTGACGTTGCTGCCAGAGGCAGTTTTGAACTCGGTAGAAAGTGTTATAACCGAGGATGGATGATTTTTACGCGCTACACGCTTCAGCACTTGGCGGTCCCCTTCTGTGAGCTTGTGTGGCCTAGCACTTTGCAGCTGAGCCGTTGTTGCTCCTAGACGTTTCCACTACACATAACAGCACTTACAGTTGACCAGGGGAGCTCTAGCGGGGCAGAAATGTGACGAGCTGACTTGTTGGAAAGGTGGCATCCTATGACGGTGCCACATTGAAAGACACTGAGCTCTTCAGTAAGGCCATTCTACTGCCAATGTTTGTCTATGGAGATTGCATGGCTGTGCTCGATTTTATACACCTGTCAGCAACGAGTGTGGCTGAAATAGTCGAATCCGCAAATTTGAAGGGATGTCCACATACGTTTGTGTATATATAGTATACTTGCCTGCATGTGTGTGTGAGCCATCATAAAATTCGAGTAAATTGCATAATTACTAGGTTAGATGATATAAGAGGAGGTTAGATGATGTTAGATGAGGTTAGATATGTTTAGATGAGGTTAGATGATATTAGATGAGGTTAGATGATATTAGATGATATAAGATGAGGTTAGATGATGTTAGATGATATAAGATGAGGTTAGATGATGTTAGATAGGTTTAGATGGTACTTTTATTGTCTGTTATTCACAGAAATTGCATTGCGTCAAAAGAGATCCACAACACAAAGAGAGACATTATATAGGCATAACATCAGACAATCAATAGCTAATTACCATTTTAACAAGACAATTAAGTAACCATCGGGTGAAATTAAGCATTGGTATCTCACAACACAGAACTCTGCAGAAGTATCAACAAGCACAGAGCTACTGTGAAAGCCTGGTAGATGTGTTCAGAGTCTCACCCTTCCCAGACACAATTTACCTGTATCGCACGCATCAAATCAAATCAAATCCAATTTGATTTGTCATGTGCCGAATACGACAAGTGTAGACCTTACTGTGAAATGCTTACTTACAAGCCCTTAACCAACAATGCAGTTATAAAGAAATAGAGAAAATATTTACTAAATTAACGAAAATAAAAAAATGTAATCAAAAAATACCTCAAGACAATGACTTAATAATAACGAGGCTAAGTACAGGGGGTACCGGAACCGAGTCAATGTGCAGGGGTGCAAGATATTCGAGGTCATTTGTAAAGTGACTATGCATTTGTGGTGTAAATTACTCAAGTAAAAATACTTTAAAGTACTTCTGAAGTAGTTTTTGGGGTATCCGTAATTTACTTTACTATTTATATTTTTGACTACTTTTACTTTTATTCACTATATTCAGAAAGGAAATGTACTTTTTACTCCGTACATTTTCCTTGTCAACCAAAAGTACTCGTTACATTGTGAATGTTTAGCAGGACAGAACATCCCTGGTCATCCCTTCTGCCTCTGATCTGGTGGACTCACTAAACACACATGCTTGGTTTGTAAATTATGTTGGAATGTTGGAGAGTGTGCCTCTGGCTATCGGTATATTTAAAAAATAAGAAAATGGTGCCGTCTGCTTAGCTTAATAAAAGGAATTTTAAATGATTTTACTTTTGATACTTAAGTATATTTTAGCAATTACATTTACTTTTGACACTTAAGTATATTTAAAACCAAATACTTTTAGACTTTTACCCAAGCAGTATTTTACTGAGTGACTTTTACTTTTACTTGAGTCATTTTCTATGAAGGTATCTTTACTTTTACTCAAGTATGACAATTGGGTACCTTTTCCACCACTGCTATGCTTAGATAATAAACACGCTAGCCCGTCAGTGGTACCACAGTGTGCATTTTTTCATGCAAACAGCAGCAGCTTGGTGCTAACTGTGCAAACTGCATAGAGGTTAACTGAAGGCCTGATTGATTTCCTGTCACACTATAATGCCCAACACCATATCCACCCAGCCTCTCAATAGTCTCTCACAGACGGACACAGTAAATTAGGCTTCAGGGTTTTTGCAGAGTCCATGTTTTCCTCTCTCAACTGACCTGTGTGTATGTTCTATTTTTAGCCATTGGGGTGCAGATGTCCTTGGAGATGCTGGAGAAGAGGCTATGGACCATTGCCTTTCAGGTGAGGGAGCAACACACACACAGACACAGACACACAGACACACACAGCCAGCTCCCCAACAACATACCACACTACTGACACAAATCCATCTCTGGCTCAGTTGGTAAGAGCATGGCAATGTCAAGGTCACAGGATCAGTTCTTGTGCAGGGAGCACATACACACAATGTGTGACGTCACTACAGATGTAGGATCTTAATTTGAGCCAGTTTGCTACCGCAGGAAAATAATCCTGTAGCAACAGGAAATGTGAACTAGTATGTGGATTATAACTAATGGACATTTTTGTAGGGTTCGGTACGTTTTTCGTAAAGTAACGTCTGAAATGATCAGCAGCAAATTATCCTACATCCTGTATGTATATTTAGGACTATCTGCTAAGTGGTAATAGCTTATCATCTCTCTGTCTCTTTGTCTTTCTCCTGGTCTACCTCTGTCTCTCACGTCCACTCACAGCCCGCTGACACAGACGTACGTAAACAGTGACCTTTTTATTTTCTGTTGATACAGTACATGAACTCCTCTCTAGAGTGTAGAAGTTATCACACCATATTGACTGGCTGTTGAACCAGTCATGTTTATGTTGTTGTTATGGTGGTTAATATGTTCCAAATCCAGATACAGCTATCAGTCACATGATTCAAGTGAATGGTGGTCCACCTTATTCAATACCTTGACCTTTATGTCTGTCTGTCTGTCTGTCTGTCTGTCTGTCTGTCTGTCTGTCTGTCTGTCTGTCTGTCTGTCTGTCTGTCTGTCTGTCTGTCTGTCTGTCTGTCTGTCTGTCTGTCTGTCTGTCTGTCTGTCTGTCTGTCTGTCTGTCTGTCTGTCTGTCTGTCTGTCTGTCTGTCTGTCTGTCTGTCTGTCTGTCTGTCTGTCTGTCTGTCTGTCTGTCTGTCTGTCTGTCTGTCTGTCTGTCTGTCTGTCTGTCTGTCTGTCCAGTGTACTGACGTGGAAGGTGTCTGCCCTCTCAGCTGCCAGAGCACTGTAAGTACTGAGCCTGTTCTGCAGTGTTTGAGTCAGTTCCCATTGAATTCATGAATGTCAATATCATCATTGAATAAGTGCCATTACAACTAATGTCCTGTCTCTTATTCCTCCAGGATGTCAACTGTTTCCTTGTGGACAGCAACGGCTTCATCATAGTCTCTAAAGAGAGGTCAGAGGTAAGGGTCTGACAGCATGACCACCCAGTGACCCGAACAGATCAAACCAATCCATTCAGCTAACACCACCATGATACACCAGTTGACAACTCTTATGTAACCCACATCTAGTCTAGTACATCGTACATGCTTTGTTATGTAATGAATGATAACTGTGGAACCGTTTGATAAGCAGATCAGCAGACCAAGGGAGGGATCATTTATATAATCACTATCTGGTCGGCTTGACCATGTAAAAACACGTAAGGTCAGGTGGTCGCATCTTAACACATTTCTTAGAGGGCATGTTCAGCGCAGGTGTCTCCATAACAACGATTGATAGATAGATAGATAGATAGATAGATAGATAGATAGATAGATAGATAGATAGATAGATAGATAGATAGATAGATAGATAGATAGATAGATAGATAGATAGATGCGGTGGCAGAGAGGGGGGGGTGGAAGAGAGAGGGGGGAGAAGAAAAAGAAAGAACAGCCTCCATGAGCACAGCCTGCCCATAGAGTCCAGTCATCACAGGCAAACCTGGCTGCCCAGAGAGGACGGGCTGTGCTCACTCTGCCCCCGGGGAGAGGTAGAGACAGAGCTGCATTTCCCATTACACTGTGTCAAAGACTCAGACCTCAAAGCTCATCAATAAGCTAAGGACCCTGGGACTAAACCCCTCCCTCTGCAACTGGATCCTGGATGTCCTGACGGGCCACCCCTAGGTGGTAAGGGTAGGTAACAACACATCCGCCACACTGATCCTCAACACTGATCCTCAGGGGTGCGTGCTCAGCCCCCTCTTGTACTACCTGTTCACTCATGACTGCATGGCCAGGCACGACTCCAACACCATCATTAAATTTACCGATGACACAACAGTGGGAGGCCTGATCACCGACAACGACGAGACATCCTATAGGGAGGAGGTCAGAGACCTGGCCGTGTGGTGCCAGGACAACAACCTCTCCCTCAACAATGAGACATCCTATAGGGAGGAGGTCAGAGACCTGGCCGTGTGGTGCCAGGACAACAACCTCTCCCTCAACGATGAGACATCCTATAAGGAGGAGGTCAGAGACCTGGCTATGTGGTGCCAGGACAACAACCTCTCCCCCAAAGTGATCAAGACAAAGGTGATTATTGTGGAATACGGGAAAAAGAGGACCGAGCATGCCCCCATTCTATCGACGGGGCTGCAGTGGAGCAGGTTGTGAGCTTCAAGTTCCTTGGTGTCCACATCATCAACAAACTAACATGGTCCAAGCACACCAAGACAGTTGTGAAGAGGGCAAGAAAAAACCTATTCCCCCTCAAGAGGCTGAAAAGATTTGGCATGGGTCCTCAGATCCTCAAAAGGTTCTACAGCTGCACCATCGAGAGGCATCACTGCCTGGTATGGTAACTGCTCAACCTCTGACCGCAAGGCACTACAGAGGGTAGTATGAACGTCCCAGCATAGGACCTCTATACCAGGTGGTGTCAGAGGAATGCCCTAAAAATTGTCAAAGACTCCAGCCACCCTAGTCATAGACTGTTCTCTCTGCTACTGCATGGCAAGCGGTACCGTAGCACCAAGTCTAGTTCCAAGAGGCTTCTAAACCGCTTCTACCCCTAAGCCATAAGACTCCTGAACATCTAATCAAATGGCTACCCAGACTATTTTCAGCCAATATGTGCAGTTTTGTCAGCCAATTGTGTGTAATCCAGCCACAACCTGAGGGACAGCCAGTGAAAACTACAATGTAACAATAGTTTTTAGCGTTGTGTTTTGTCTTTCATACCATGCCATGTGGCTTCTCAGCCATGTTACAATTAGCCTACTGACATTACTTTCATGTAATATTATTCTCATGACAATTGCTGTAGTTGCTGTTAATGTTAATATCACTTCCACTGCCACTACACCTGTTATTAGTATTACTTTATAACTGTTAGTCCAACCATTTTTTTGTACCTTTATTTTGACAGGGAGTCATGCTGAGACCAAGGTCTCTTTTACAGATGAACCCTGTAATTACAATATATATATATATATATATATATATCAATACACTACGAAAAGCAAAACAGAGGAAAAAAAACACAATCGTAGAAAACAAACACATTATTCAGAGTAAAGGTCCTCAATCAGCCATCTGAATTGCCATAGAGGCACTTCATACAGTATGTGTACTTTGACAATGTAATTAATTTAACTTGCCATGTCAATAAAGTCTGTTGAATTGAACTGAATTGAGAGAGAAGAGGACACTATGAGGCAGTAAGTAACAGACCAAAACAACACCTGGAGCACTCATAGGACCCTTATGGTCCTAATCCCTCTTACAGGAATTAGCAGAGAACTGGCTGATTAACTGGAGCTAAAGACAGTAAGCAGCCACCTTATCACTAACTGGGGCTAAAGACAGTAAGCAGCCACCATATCACTAACTGGGGCTAAAGACAGTAAGCAGCCACCTTATCACTAACTGGGGCTAAAGACAGTAAGCAGCCACCTTATCACTAACTGGAGCTAAAGACAGTAAGCAGCCACCTTATCACTAACTGGAGCTAAAGGTACCAAGCAGCCCACGCCACCTTAACTTGACTTCACTGTAGAGGGAGGACTGGACTAACCGTATTACTGAGAATTAGTGGGGTGGAATGGACAAGGGCCATGGCAGTGTTCATAACATGAGTGTTCATAGCATAACAGTGTGGTGGGTATTGGGCCCTTAAATCTTAGAATGCACTTGTAGACTATGACCGTGGGGGGCTATAAGACCCTATTATGCTACACATTATAGTGGGTAGTCAGTGTGGAATCTTATATCATGCATGTACCCGGGGATTACCATGGCCTACTAAAACCCCTTTGATAAAAACGACTGCAGATTAAATTAATCATTTCCTGCAGTCAAATGACCAAATCACAATATGTTGGTCTCATGGGTGGAATGTTATTAATATTTGTCATAATTTCATAATGAAAAAAAATATATATTTGGGGTTAAGGAGGAGTGTGGGCTGGAGGTGAGTGAAACAAACACACACACACCATCTTGTTCAGCCTGTCAGTGTATACGTCAGATTCCTACTGCATCACTGCCAGTCCCGATTAAATAAAACATTTACTGACATCAAGACTACTCAGGCCAAACCAAGGATGCACATATTTAAATTTTCCCTCTTAATTCAATATGTTTATGTCTCAGTAAGGAACTAAAGCAAACCTTAGTAAGCAGATATTATGATAAAGTGCTACACCGTAACATTTTAGCTGAGGTTAGGACTTTGACAAAGTTTTGTGGGAACACCAAGTGCTCCCCCTTTTTATTCAGAGAGAGGGATTGGGCTAAGGCAGAGCTCTGTAAATATTTAATCATTCAGGAAACGGCAGGAGTACAGTGCTGCCTTCGAGAAATGGGTCATAACCAACTTCCTTAGAATTTCTGATGTGCATAGCTTGTACTAGAGTGTGACTAAGCAGAAACAAAGTCTAGATGCTGACAACACAACATGTAGTATGTTGGTAATAGATTTGATGGAGGACACACTGCTGTTTTGGTTCGGCATTAGATTCCTGTCCTAGGGTGGATGCATTGCCTGCCAAGTTTCGCACCGAAACGTTGTTGCGTTTTTATTTCACTGCATTTCTTTCAGGTAAATAGAGCATCAAGTTCCATCCCGGGCTCTGGCTTCAGGGACCAGAGCTCACACTCGGCAAACACACACAAACACACACAGACACACACAGACACACACACACACACAGACACAGACACAGACACACACACACACACACACACTCACACAGACACACAGAGACAGACACTCGGCAAACACTGTATCTCTTAAAAAGCCACAGGGAAATTCGTCTCCTTCCCTTCTCCCTGAGATTGAAATAAAGTGTCAGCCGCAGTTAGAGAGAAACGGGAAGAGGAGGGAGGATGACTTGGAAACTTGGACAGTGTGGCTTAAACAAAGTGACCTTGAATAATTCAGAGTACAGGGATGTGCTACAGTAAGAGAAGACAGATAGAGGGGAGTGTATACTGTACTGTATATGAGGTTAACCTTTCTGTCATGTTAAATAAGATGTGACACTCATTCACAGACAACAGTATCACCCTGTGAAGTGTAAAACGACTAACATAGAGTACATGATAGTAACAGGTAAATACATGGAGGTACAGAATACTGTAAGGAGCAAGAGGGTATCTTACGTTTAGCCTCTTGTGGCTGTGTCTAATTGATGGTGTTGCTATGGGAGTTTGTGCTAGGTCATGCAGATTTGAAGCAGGTACTGAAGGCTATTATTGGTGTTACACAATCTCCCTCTGGCTCCATCTCTCTGACGCTAAAGAGATCCCTTGTAGAGTCAGAAGGCTCTGTAGACCTAGATGATGTCATCTCTGAATATAACCCCCTCCTGTCATCGTCTCTACAGGTCGGACGTTTCTTTGGGGAAGTGGACGGGTCTGTGATGGCAGCGTTGATTAAGTCGGGCATGTACAAGAAGTAAGAGGAGCTACATTACGATGGATATATTATACCGTTGATTGATCCTATTGTGCAAGGTTATGTAATCCCTAACTTCGTAGACCCTTTCCTGCAGTCAAATGTATTAATATTCTTCAGAATTTCATAATTAATCAACTTTCTTTACCGCTGAAAATCTGGTGTTTCTACGTCAAACAGTTTGCTATATTTCAGTCTTCAGGGATGTATATAAAGTGTCATATTAGGATGCAAACTCAACATTGAATATATTTCAACTCTATATGTGACATGGTACACATGTCTTATTTTCATTAAGCCCATAACCATGTGTGTGAGGTGTGCACATTTTTGTTTCAAAGTAGATTTGTTTAAGACTACCAAGAAACACTCTGTGTGACCCTGAATTAGCCCAGTGCAGTAAAAGGCTAATCGTTGTGTGTCCAACAGGGTGTCGTTGTATGACTACCAGGGAATGTGCAGATCAGGACACAGTCATTCCAGTAGTGCTCGCCCTCTGCTCAGCGTGAGTCATGTTTGTCAATATTTCTTAACCCTGAAGAATTCACCATTTGCTGAAACATTTGTTATGTGCTGCCTGCTGGTTGTATAATATAATTACTTAACAGATGCTCTCTTCTTGTTCTCTTTCACTTGGGTTACCTATGTTTTATTCTCTTTCATTTTTCTCTCTCTCTCTTTCTCTTTCTCTCTCTCTCTCTCTCGCTCCCTCTTTCTCTGTATCTCTCTCTCTCTCTGTATCTCTCTCTGTGTATCTCTCTTTCTCTCGCTCCCTCTTTCTCTTTCTCTGTATCTCTCTTTCTCTCTCACTCTCTCTCTCTGTATCTTTCTTTCTCTCTCTCTGTATCTCTCTCTCTGTATCTCTCTTTCTGTATCCCTCTCTCTGTATCTCTCTCTCTCTCGCTCCCTCTTTCGCTCTCTCTTTCTCTCTCTCTCTCTCTCTCTCTCTCCCTCTTTCGTTGTCTCTCTCTCTCTCTCTCTCTCTCTCGCTCCCTCTTTCGCTCTCTCTCTCTCTCTCTCTCTGTATCTTTCTTTCTCTCTCTCTTTCTCTCGCTCCCTCTTTCTCTTTCTCTGTATCTCTCTTTCTCTCTCACTCTCTCTCTCTGTATCTTTCTTTCTCTCTCTCTGTATCTCTCTCTCTGTATCTCTCTTTCTGTATCCCTCTCTCTGTATCTCTCTCTCTCCCTCTCTCTGTATCTCTCTTTCTCTCGCTCCCTCTTTCGCTCTCTCTCTCTCTCTCTCTCTCTCTCTCTCTCTCTCTGTATCTTTCTTTCTCTCTCTCTTTCTCTCGCTCCCTCTTTCTCTTTCTCTGTATCTCTCTTTCTCTCTCACTCTCTCTCTCTGTATCTTTCTTTCTCTCTCTCTGTATCTCTCTCTCTGTATCTCTCTTTCTGTATCCCTCTCTCTGTATCTCTCTCTCTCCCTCTCTCTGTATCTCTCTCTCTCTCGCTCCCTCTTTCGCTCTCTCTCTCTCTCTCTCTCTCTCTCTCTCACTCTCTCTCTCTATCTCACTCTGTATCTCACTCTATCTCTCTCTCTCACTCTGTATCTCACTCTGTATCTCTCTCTCTCTCTCTCTCTCTCTCTCTCTCTCTCTCTCTCTCTCACTCTGTATCTCACTCTGTATCTCACTCTGTATCTCACTCTGTATCTCACTCTGTATCTCTATCTCTCCTTCCTGTAGCCTTTCTATGGCCTTGCTGCAGTGATTAAATGGTTCTTCTCTCACATGTTGATGTAAGTGTGAGATGCACTTTTCAGGCTGAGTTTATGAAAAATGGTCTGTATATGCTGTTTGTCATCACTCTAGTGTAATGCTGTTTTGAACTGAACTGAATTTTTTTTGATACTTCATTTTCTCTCCCAACAACTCTGCTTCTGTACAGGTTCTTACTGGAGTTCAACTTCTGTGGGCTGTGGCACTCGGATTACGTTGTAGACGGTAAATGCTCTCAATACTTTATGTGACAAAGGCCATTGCAAAGAGGTTTGGATACATACTTGTGGAGGTAGAGTCCTACACCAACTTCAAATAAAATCTAAATTGATTGGTTGCATACACAGATTTACAGATGTTATCACAGGTGCAGCAAAATGCTCCACCAGTGCAGCAATACCTGGTAATATGAAATAAAACAATACACACATAATCCTGAAAAATAAGAAAGTAAGAAATATCAGAAGGAGCAGTCAGAGACTGGAATATAAATATATATATACAAATAATGGTGTAAATAGACAGTATGGACAGTATATGAATAGAGAAGGTGTGTACAGCAGTAGTTATATAGGATGAGACTTGACTAGAGTACATTATACACATATGAAGTGGGTAAAACAGTATGTAAACATTATTAATGTGACCAGTGTTCAATGACTCTGTCCATGGGGCAGCAGTCTCGAAGGTGCAGGGGAGAGTACCAGGTGGTAGCCGGGTAGTAGCAGTGACTATGTCCATGGGGCAGCAGTCTCGAAGGTGCAGGGGAGAGTACCAGGTGGTAGCCAGGTAGTAGCAGTGACTATGTCCATGGGGCAGCAGTCTCGAAGGTGCAGGGGAGAGTACCAGGTGGTAGCCGGGTAGTAGCAGTGACTATGTCCATGGGGCAGCAGTCTCGAAGGTGCAGGGGAGAGTACCAGGTGGTAGCCGGGTAGTAGCAGTGACTATGTCCATGGGGCAGCAGTCTCGAAGGTGCAGGGGAGAGTACCAGGTGGTAGCCGGGTAGTAGCAGTGACTATGTCCATGGGGCAGCAGTCTCGAAGGTGCAGGGGAGAGTACCAGGTGGTAGCCGGGTAGTAGCAGTGACTATGTCCATGGGGCAGCAGTCTCGAAGGTGCAGGGGAGAGTACCAGGTGGTAGCCGGGTAGTAGCAGTGACTATGTCCATGGGGCAGCAGTCTCGAAGGTGCAGGGGAGAGTACCAGGTGGTAGCCGGGTAGTAGCAGTGACTATGTCCATGGGGCAGCAGTCTCGAAGGTGCAGGGGAGAGTACCAGGTGGTAGCCGGGTAGTAGCAGTGACTATGTCCATGGGGCAGCAGTCTCGAAGGTGCAGGGGAGAGTACCAGGTGGTAGCCGGGTAGTAGCAGTGACTATGTCCATGGGGCAGCAGTCTCGAAGGTGCAGGGCAGAGTACCAGGTGGTAGCCGGGTAGTAGCAGTGACTAAGGCTAGTGGTGACTGTATAACAGTCTGAATACATGTTTGTGCTTTCATATACATTTGATGAATCATCCTGCCATTTTCATACCATGTCTCGTGGTTCACAATAAATGTTCATACCATATCTCGTGGTTCACAATTCATTTTCATACCATATCTCGTGGTTCACAATTCATTTTCATACCATATCTTGTGGTTCACAATTCATTTTCTCTTCATCCAATTGCTTTCTCCCAACCATTTCTCTCATCCAACTGCTTTCTCCCAACCATTTTGTCCCCCATGGCTATCGTTTGTCTGTATGCCAATCCCATTGACATGTTCATCTCCATGGTGCATGGTGCCCCTCCATCTCCTATCCTCTCCACCTGGATTCCTAACACAGCCAAGGCTGGCTACCATACATGTGAGTAGAGCTCCACAGCTCTCGGATGGGTGCCTACTTCTGGGTAGGGTGTGGGTGTGGGTGTGGGTGTGGGTGTGGGTGTGGGTGTGTGTGTGTGTGTGTGTGTGTGTGTGTGTGTGTGTGTGTGTGTGTGTGTGTGTGTGTGTGTGTGTGTGTGTGTGTGTGTGTGTGTGTGTGTGTGTGTGTGTGTGTGTGTGTGTGTGTGTGTGTGTGTGTGTGTGTGTGTGTGTGTGTGTGTGTGTGTGTGTGTCTCTGTGTGTGTGTGTGTGTGTGTGTGTGTGTGTGTAAGTAGGCTATGCGCGTCTTTGAAACAAACTACTTTATCCTCATTAGCCCATAAAGCAAAGAGGACGGACGCGTTGCAGCCCTGTGACACAGAGTACCCTGGCTTCATGTTAGACAACTCCATCAAAGAGACCAACAGCCTCCTCAAATGTGGACGCTGTCAGAAGTAAGAAACCTCCTCAGTCAACTCCACAGTGGTGGCGTCATCTTGTGGCCATGATACCTACCTGCAATTGTCTGAACTGCATTTTGACAACATATTTTTTCAATGTATCCACAATGTATTGATAGCTGAATGTGTTGTGTTCCATAATGGAATGTTAAATGAATGTGTTGTGTTCCATAATGGAATGTTAAATGAATGCGTTGTGTTCCATAATGGAATGTTAAATGAATGTGTTGTGTTCCAGAATGGAATGTTAAATGAATGTGTTGTGTTCCAGAATGGAATGTTAAATGAATGTGTTGTGTTCCATAATGGAATGTTAAATGAATGTGTTGTGTTCCATAATGGAATGTTAAATGAATGTGTTGTGTTCCATAATGGAATGTTAAATGAATGTGTTGTGTTCCATAATGGAATGTTAAATGAATGTGTTGTGTTCCATAATGGAATGTTAAATGAATGTGTTGTGTTCCAGAATGGAATGTTAAATGAATGTGTTGTGTTCCAGAATGGAATGTTAAATGAATGTGTTGTGTTCCAGAATGTTTGGAGTGATGTTACACAGAGATACTAAAAATACAATTAAGTGTTACCTTAAATTACTATATAATTCTATGTAATGTTAACTTAATATTTTGTGTGGCAGGATGTTTGTGGTGCAGGCAGTCCCTGACAGTAACCTGGTGTTGATGGTGGTTCAGGCGGACTGTGACTGCTCCCGGCAGTACTCCTCCATCACTCTGGAGCCCAAAGAGGTCAAATACAACGCATCAGTCAAGTGTAACAGGATGAAATCTCAGAAAGTCCGGCGGCGCCCAAAGTCCTGCCATGCCTACCATCCTAAGGTCAGCCATCCTCCTCCTCTCTTTTTAACTGGTGGTATAATGGCATAATATTGACTTCATTACAGTTGCATTGCAGGCATGTTGAAATTGAAAGAGAGAAGTGTTTGTTCAATTTAAATTGAATTCAAGTCCTACAGATAAATAGTCGAAGTAGAATGTTGTGTCAATCAATATAAAGCAGTAGAGGTGAAGTCACAGCAGTTTCCATGATGTTTTGTGTTAATATTGAAATGGTCTTCTTGATGATTGTAGGAAAATGCCAAGGACTGTGGAGGAGCGTCAGAGATCAGCCTATCGGTGGCGCTCTTCTTGGCTTCTCTGGCTACCTCATTGGCCCTGCGCAGATGGACTTAACCAGGCTCCATCTCTCTTATGGCCTGTGGTTCTCAGATGGACATGAGAATGTAGACTAAACAATCTTAACATTCCGTTTTGTACATTTTCTAAAAGACCTATAACTACGTAAATAACCTACTAACACAGTAGTTCAAGTCAACTCTGGAGTAACAATAAAAGGGCTATTTTCTCATAAGACTCCTTTTCCCACACCGATAGAGAAAGAAACTAACCAGTCCTAACAAATACCTCAATTTCTTTTGTACGAGCCATGGGGTATGAGTTTGTGGACATGTGAATCGAAGGGAGAGACTGTTATTTTCATGGAGACACTGACATGGTAGAATGATTTCAGCCCTCTACTGGGCAATCCATCTTAGTGCAGACTGAAGGACAACCACCCTGACAACCTCACTCAGCTGGAGAACTGTTGCCCTAATATGTCCATCAACAGGAAAATAGAAACATTTTCTCATATCTCATTTTTATACACAGTAACATTAAGATGTACTGTATTGATACTGTTGTTTTTTTGTATGTTGAAATGAACTACCGTACCAAAACTTTGTGCTACAAAAGAGGAAGGAATATTCATCTCTAATTTATAAGCAATAATGTATGTCGTGACACTGGTGATTTGAATGGAACATGCTGGTGACAATTCCCGCAGAACTGAGGTGAGATCTAGTACAGTTTATGATTACTGGTACGCATGAAGCTTTATGAAATAATTGTCAGGGGGAGGAGACTGTTAACAATAACCTACTGTCAAATGTGTATCAGAACATTACATTGTTTCTGTCTTATTCCCAACCCCGCTGGACACAGGTCTCAATACAATCCGTATCGCTGTAGTCCAGCGCTCCGATTGAGCTGACATATGCAGCCTCCTCAAAAGTGGGAACATTTCCTTTAAATTTAAATTGCGCTATAGCGACAAATTATGGCAATACGGATTGAATTTAGCCCATACTTACATGAGAAGCTGAGAGCAGCACAGGATCATCCAGAGCAGCATTATCAAATCAAACCCATTTTATTGGTCACATACACGTGTTTAGAAGATGTTACGGCGGGTGTAGCGAAATGCTTGTTTCTTGCGCCAAAATGAGGGGTTAAGTGCCTTGCTCAAGGGCACAACAGCAGTAGATGGCACCAGAGATTTTGATGCCAGCAACCCTCTGGCCCAGTTCTTCCCTGTAAAATGACTACAAGCTCACTGTTGGTAAACATTATGATGTATTTCAATATGTGAATCATCGAAACGATCTGCATATAGTAGCTAGGACCACATATGAGATACCATAGGTGCTTTGAGACATTGAGGAATATTACAATATAGTATCTTTTTCATTGTTGTCCCCTATAAGAGCTAGACCAATAAGAAACTGATACAGAAGGACATTTTCTGTGACATGTGCAAATGGTTGGTGGCAGTTGGTACTGGAAACAACGATACTGAGAAAATTCACCACTGAATTTATTTTATCAAACAAAAACATGTTTTATACATTGTAGTATAGCCATTGCTTTCATACACAGAATCTTTTTCTTTATAATACAAATGGAAAAGCGCTTTCTGTCCATCCCCAGTAACTGGAGAACAAGAGGTTGACTGTGCAGTAACAGGCAAACTTACCTTCAGTGCACAATCCAAAACACCAACTACACACAACCACATTTTAAACTAAATGTATTATAGGTTATTACATCAGTAATTCTAAACTGTTGGACAACTTCAGTGGTGACCAGTAGTAATGACAGAACTACAGTATACTGGAAATCCTGAAATATCTAGGGGGACAATTTTCCCAAACCTATGAGAAATATAGTTGAATAGATTGCTTTAAAGTGAGGTAGCAACTTCCTGATTCACACAGATCACCCAATAAAATAATTTGATAAAATGTGTGTAGAGATGTATGCTACTAGCGATACTGTACATCAACAACAGCAGATTACTGGCTCAGCAGAACATCTAAAACTCAGTTTATACATGATTCCAACTTGCGTCCTTTTTCCTGCTCTTGTCTACATGCGTCTAAAAATGTGGGCTCAATCAAAACACATTGTGATCCGATTGTGATCAGATCATCCTGCCCACACATTGTGTCTGAATATCTTGCAAGTGTAGACAGATCTGGACAGAGAAACCATTTAAAATAATTATTCTGCCCTCTAAGTGGCATCATTGACTGAGTACATCAATAGGTTTTACAATAAATATTATTTAGAAAGGATAGCTGTGAAAACATTTGCATAAAAGTAGGAACAGATCTGGTCACAATCCAGAAACAGTGGATGGCTAATAGACACATTTCTGGAAATACGGGCACAATCGGAATGTAGACAAGATCAGGAAAAAGGAACCATGTTAGCACCAGGTATAAACTGGGCTTAACACCACACTATACAGTTGTAGTGTGAGGGCTTAATCACAAATTACCCGTGCAAGGCTGAGAGATGGAAGAGGCAGTGCACATTTCAACACATCTAGGGGAGTATATTTTTATATTTCTGCCAGTAGCATTTTGATGAACTAGGATATTAACATTGTTCATAACCAGCACCTTTATGTCATTGGTATATAGAGATGAACGACATGTTTTGAAATGTAGCATTCATTTGTGGGAGGGAAAGAAATACAGTTGGGAGGAAGCCCCTTTTATTGAAATAAATAGCTGAAGATATCAAAGCACGAGGCAAATGTACATGATTCAGTTGACAAAATTATTTATGTGGAGAAAGAGAACACATGCAACTCATAAAAAGATAAAATCTCTCAAACACAATGTGTCCACTGTCCATTAAATGAACCTTTGAGTACCATGAGGCGCACCTCCAACATGGCCAATAATAAGGCATTGAAAGATTTGCATTCTGATTGAAAGTTTGTTTTGCACTCAGATAAATATGTCCGGGGGCAGGGTACTATGCTAAGTCACCCAACCCTCCTCTCTGCCTAGGCTACATGACTGGTGTGTGCTAAGACAGAGGTTAGGTTAAGAGGTTGCCTGTCACCGTTTGTGCTGCCTATTGGGCCTGTTTCTCCTTGGCTGTGTCCAGCTCCTCAGCTAGGTCCCCTCTCTCCTGGTTCCAGTCCTTCAGGCCCTCTGGCAGACTGGTGTCCTCTTCAAAGCTGCCTGTCCCCTCCACAAACTCCTCATAGGTTGACTTCTCCTCAAATGGTCGTGGCCCCAGCAGCTCCAGCATGTCTGCCTTGTCCAGGACCTCCTTCTCCAGGAGACGCTTCCCCACCTGGGGTGAAGAGAGAGGAACGGTGGGGTCCCAGTGACATTCATGACACAGGGTGGACATGATAAAGAGCCAGACAGCAGCTCTAGGGCCTACTACATTTCTGTTTGATCTTAAAGCTGCCATCCTTAATGGTGAAACGGTCACGTACGTTTTGAGATATTACAACAAAGAAGTTACTGCAAACCATCAACACAGTTTTTTCCTCATCAGACATCATTGCACACACGATAGAAGAGCACAATATGTACTGCCATTATGTTTTTACCATGCTGCACAACGCTCCTCAGCTCTGCTACAATAACAATGGTGGTAGGGCGGTCAGTGGTGCTGTTTCCCCATCTTTACGCCCAGCAAGAACTAAATATAGACGGGTGTGCCCTTGACAATCGAGCAGGACATGACAGAGTAATCTGAAAATCTTAGAACTACGTGATGTTCACTTAGGTCAATGCAATTCTCACCATGTCCACGCACTCCCTCTTGTCCACAATCAGCTCCATGGTCCTCTGATAGGCGCTGTCCACCAGGTCTCTGACCTCCTGGTCTATGAGCTCTGCAGTGGCCTCGCTGTAAGGCTTCTCCATCACCATCTCCCCTTGCCGAGGAAGGTCGAAAGACACCTGGCCTACCTTCTCACTCATCCCAAACTGCACTATCTGGAGACAAGAAGAGATGTGGGGATCAGAAATACAACAGGTACTGTGAGATAATTAAGCCATAAGGCCCGAGGTGGTGTGGTATATGGCTAATATACCATTGCTAAGGGCTGTTCTTATACACAATGCAACGCAGAGTGCCTGGACACTGCCCTTATCCGTGGTATATTGGCCATATAACACAAACCCCCGAGGTGCTTAATTATAAACTGTTTACCAACGTAATTAGAGCAGTAAAAAATAAACGTTGTCATACCTGTAGTATGCAGTCTGATATACCACGACTATCAGCCAATCAGCATTCAGGGACTCAAACCACCCAGTTTATAATAGATAGTAACATTTCCTAAGACAAACTTCTATCAACACTGTTGAATAGTAACCATAGCTTTTTTTAACCATCGATTGTAACTGGGGATTCATTTTAAAAGCTCTGGGGATTCATTCTGAAAGCTGTGAGGCTGAAACGTTAGCTTAGCTATCAATTAAAGTGCAGCGCTTGAACTTTCCTCTGAATGCCATACAGTAGGGTACCTGTGCGTAGGCTGACTGGGTGACCTTCTTCAGGTCGTCCTGGGCTCCAGTGGTGATCTTCCCAAAGAAGACATGTTCAGCCACACGTCCTCCCAGCATCATACACATCCTGTCAAACAGCTGCTCCCGCGTGTACAGGTACTGCTCCTTGGGGAGGTACTGGGCATAGCCCAAACCCTTCCCTCTGGGGATGATGGACACCTAGGGGAAGAGAAAAGCGACACATGGCATTAGAATAATGACAGAAAAGCAACTTTACAAATCCTGCTCCTCTAGATCACACATGCCACATCTTTTAATCTCATTGTATCAACACGTGTGGTTGAATTGTGTTTTTAAACGATCAAATAAATCACATCAAATCCTATCCAAACATTTTCATCAAACTCACTCTGCAAGAGATCCTCAATGCAAAGAGAAAAATATGGAGCTGAACCTGCAGAATGGACATTTGATTGAATTGGGCCATAAAGCACCTCGTGACGTAAGCCTTAATGTCCACACAAAGAGACCGCTATGCCTGCAGACTGCTACCCGTCATGGGGAACTAGTTCGCTCTCTTGACTCATGGTTATAGAGCAAAATGAGCTCTAACAGTTCTCCCATTCTCCTACTGATTCCAGTTGTTTCTTCATTTCTTTATTTTGGGGATTTGTGTGTATTGTTTGCTATACTGCACTGTTGGAGCAAAAAATATAAGCATTTCTCTGCACCGTCGATAACATCTGCAAAATACACTATATACACAAAAGTATGTGAACATCCCTTCAAATGAGTGGACTTGACTATTTCAGCCACAAGCCGGAATGCCGACTGTGAGCCAGGCCTAATCACCCGACATCAGTGCCCGACCTCACTAATGCTTGTGGCTGAATGGAAGCAAGACACAGCAGCATTGTTCCAACATCTAGTGGAAAGCCTTCCCAGAAGAGTGGAGGCTGTTATTGCAGCAAAGCGGGGACCAACTCCATATTAACACCCATGATTTTGAAATGAGATGTTCGACGAGCAGGTGTCCACATACATTACATGACCAAAAGTATGTGTACTCGACCAATAACTGATTTATGCAATTAAGACAAACGTACTCATTTTGGGCCATGTCAATTTTGAGACTTAAATGTGTGTTAAACCCATGCATGAGAATCAAAGTTATTGTTTTAGAACCCCACTCAAATCCATTCAATATCCCCATATTCCAACCTGTGATCCAGTTGTGTGACAGACACAGTCATTGACCCGTCTGCAAGCCAATGTCAGAAACTGTTCAGTATGACCATGTGAACAGTACTGCAGTGGGACTTGGATGATTTGTATACTATTTTACACCTGGGATGTATAAGATGCGTTTTGAGACTGGACAGTATTGGGAGAGTTTGTTATTGCCCTAGCACTACATAGCTGATTCAAATAACCAAATCATCAAGCTTTGAATATTTGAATCAGCTGTGTATTGCTAGGGCAAAAAACAAAATGTGCACACGGGGGGGGGGGGGGGGGGGGGGTCAAGACAAGAGTTTGGGATACCCTGCTCTATTCACACCAACACACAGTGGAAGGTGCTGCTGAGCTGTCTGCAGTGTCAAAACTGCACTATGAAAGTCATATGCAAATGTGCTAGTAAAAAGTATATATATTTCTCTGGTTAGCAACCCCCAACCAAACAGCCAGGTAAGCAAAACCGGGCCTTTAAAAGAGAGAGCTACTGTACCTTCAGCAGTGGGTCAGCATGTTGCAGGAACCAACCCACTATGGCGTGGCCAGCCTCATGGTACGCTACAGTCTTCTTCTCATTGGGCTGCAGAACCTGGGTCTTCTTCTCAAGACCTACAGACAGAGAGAGACAGACAGCAGGGTTATACCTTCACCCTTCTATTACCATCCACACCTCACCTCGTCCTAAAGATGGGACATTCAGAACAGTGTTCGTTTTGTCAGCTATTTTAGAATGAGTTGTTTTTTTGTGTTAGTGTCTATGACTAAAACACCTTTAAGTCCCATTTTAGTAATTTCATCCTTCTTATTTTTAGTTATAATCAGTTGACTAAAACTCTGGGACAATTTGTCTAGTCAAGTGGATTTCTCATCTCGTCACATTTTTGTCAACTAAAATGAAAACGAATGTTAGTTTTTTTTCCCATGGCGTCTCATCTCGTTATCGTCATTAGTTTTCTCAGGGAAAATAGGTTGTTGAGAAATATTTATTGTCATGCTATTGTTGATTTAATTAACACTGATTCACAAAGCTGAGATAACATAATAATACAAGGACATGGAAGACATTACAACCCACCTCCAATGACCCTGTCGATGGCCTGCTCAAAGTGTTTCCCTTCCACATGTGGGTTGAGATGTCTAGCAGCAATGAGGGCTGCCTCATTACACACGTTAGCTATGTCGGCTCCTGGTGAAGACAGGAAGACAGAGAGGATGTTTCAAAAACATTCACATGATAATCAACATGGCCATCTCTCACACAGAGCAGCTCAACTTGCCTGTGAAGCCTGGTGTGGCGGCAGCCATCTTCCTGGCCAGTCCGTCTTTGTCCATAGCAGGGTCCAGTTTGATGGGCCGTAAGTGCACTTTGAAGATGGACGCCCTGCCTTTGATGTCAGGTGGGCCTGAAACATGGACATGTATTGGATTTCATGAAAGGCTAATTTAGTCTGCTGATTAGGAAATTGTTATGTATGGGTTATAAATGTGTTATGAAATCCTTAGATTTACATAGTCTTACCGAATGGGAAGTACGTCTCAATATGAATATCAATATGCTGTATGTTGACATTTCACTGAAATTACCACAGCACAGCCTGAACTCCAGTTCAATTGAAAGACTCCATACCTATGTAAATCTGCCTGTCAAATCTGCCAGGCCTCATGAGCGCAGGATCCAAGATGTCTGGTCTGTTGGTGCCAGCCAGGACGACAACATTAGTGCTGGTGTTGAATCCTAAAAGAAAAACACTAGGGAATTACCCTCACAGTATATGCATTACAGTTCATTAAGTAAACATTTTAGAGTAAAGCAGAAAATAACAGCTTTATAACAGATGACATCATAGAGCGCCATTGTCACATAATAACAGTTATTATTTCATAAATAGGGGACACCTATGAGATTAACCAGCAATATGATAGAGAGTGTGATAGTTTGCGATCTCATTTCACCCATACTCACCATCCATCTCCACTAGCAGCTGGTTGAGAGTGTTCTCCTGCTCGCTCTGGCCACCAAAATTCCCCCCGCCCCTCTTGCGACCCACGGCGTCTATCTCATCTATAAACAGAATACAGGGGGCGTTCTTCCGGGCCATGGCAAACATGTCTCTCACCTACAGGGGGGAAACAGTCAATACTAAGTCTCTAAAACATTTTAATTCACATCCTCACAGTAAGCAATGCATTTCAAGTAAAATGGATTGAAATGTATCTATGTGGTTAGATAGCTAGTAGATACCGCTATTTTCAGCTATGATCTAAAATGCACATCATGTGATTTGAAAACGGATGTTATGGAGTCAGGTGCAAGTGTTCCCTCTGGTTCTAGTGTGAACTCACCCTGGCAGGCCCAACACCCACAAACATCTCCAGGAACTCAGAGCCGTTGACAGTGATGAAGGGGACGTTGGCCTCTCCTGCTGTGGCCTTGGCCAGCAGGGTCTTGCCTGTGCCTGGAGGTCCAGAGAGCACAGCACCCTGAGAAAACACAGCACAACACATGAGATTTAAAATACCAGTATAATGGAATGTTCATTTCTCATAGGGTATGAAAAGACAGCAAACTACATCTAAAATTAAAAGTCATTTTCTTCCTACATTGAAAGGTATTTCATGACTAGTATGACTGCTGGGCTGTTGTCCCATCCCTTAACTTTGGGATCTTGGTCCCCAGTAGGGTTGAGCGGTATCCAGATGTTCATATCGTAATACCGTCCTTCTCTCATCCCGGGATTTACGGGATTACCGGTTTAGTACAGAAGTGTGTGCATTTTTTTTTTTAAATACATTAAAAAGCCCATTGGGCGTCTATTACCAGAATGCTAACAAAATGTATCACAAGTAATAGCGAATAGCAGAAATGGAAAAAAAACGAGGCACTACCAAATGTCATTTTTGGCGAGTTTGGACATGTACAAGCGAATGTGAACGAGTGACATTGTGTAACTGAACAAAGTTGATGCATACTTGTCTGAAGCAAGAACAGTACCGGCTCTGGAGCAGCATGTGTACAGTGGTGTCTGTGTGGAGTCGCTAGGGCAATGGCCTTCCGCTAGGGAGCAATGGCCTTCCGCTAGGGAGCAATGGCCTTCCGCTAGGGAGCAATGGCCTTCCGCTAGGGAGCAATGGCCTTCCGCTAGGGAGCAATGGCCTTCCGCTAGGGAGCAATGGTCTTCCGCTAGGGAGCAATGGCCTTCCGCTAGGGAGCAATGGCCTTCCGCTAGGGAGCAATGGCCTTCCGCTAGGGAGCAATGGCCTTCCGCTAGGGAGCAATGGCCTTCCGCTAGGGAGCAATGGCCTTCCGCTAGGGAGCAATGGCCTTCCGCGAAGAGGGGGGAAAGCAGACAGGCCGAGAACAGAGAGGAGAAAACCTACAGATAAATCCCTTTGGATGAGTTGACTTCTCAAACACAGCAGAAAGCTAACAATATGGATGCCCAGTCATCCTTATTTACTCAGCTACTTACTTAGATAACTAGCAAGTTAAACTTAGAATTGTGCGTTAATGCGACACCTATGATAAACATTGGAAATATGATGGCCATGCATAGTTTGTGCAAAAAATACCTTGCTTTTTCATAGTAAGCTAATTTACTTATAGAGTTGCACTTCTGTTGTCATCTTATGAAAATTCAGCTATTTTCTGCACTAATGTATTTTCTATAGTTGCACGTCTCTGATCACTCTATTGAAGCCAACAAAAAAAAACACTTGGCTTCATTATAAAACGCTTTCATCCGTTGTATTATTTACAAACAAGCACGTGACTGGCTTAACTGTTCAGGGAACTATGGTAAGCTTCAAAATGGAAAATAATGAGACGTGAAATGTAGAACAAAAATTTGCTTTTTCTCTTAGCGTATTGCACAAGTTGACTGCAGGTATTTACTTAAAAAGTAGATTTACAAATATAAAAATTTAATAAAAACATAAAATAGTTTCAACAGTATTGAAAAACCATCCCATGGCTATTTCCAAATACACCAGTATACTGTATACTGCCCAAGCCTAGCCCCCAGGTCCAGGTACTAATGTTGTCCCATCCTTCACTTTTGGAATCTTTGCCACCAGGTCCAGGTACTAATGTTGTCCCTAGGGCTGGATGATTTGGACAAAATATCATATAATAATACTTTTGAAATTTTAAGACAGTATGATTGTATTTGAAGGGATTTTATGTTTAAAATAAAAGTTCTCAATATGCTTTATGAGTAGTTTATGACTCTAGGGTGGCAAATAAGTGATTTTAAATGGGGCTTTCTCCATTTATACTGTTCAATCCAACTCCAAACAAAAAAATAATAAAACAAATTAGCATTTTGATCAATTGCTACATTTCCCGCACTTGTATTATTATTTCCGCACTGTGCAACGCAGCATGATACATACAGCATGATACAAGAAAGAAAATATAGGTAGGAACCAAAGTGTTGGTCAGTGTTTCCAGGTGACCTTCATTAGATGTTACATTACATGTTTTCTAACATGTCGCTAGCTAGCCAACATATTCATGCCTCGCCTATTCCTCTCTGATAAGAAACCGTTGCACAAACATGCTTATCTACTGTAGGCCTACACCAGCACTGGTATCAGGCAGTATTAGCTAGCTACATTTGCACTGACACATACTACAAAATATTTTTTAAACTAACCCAAGACCAGAGCCGGTTGTTTCCAATGGGAGCAAATTAATCATAATGGGCAGAATGCAATCCGCTATGCAAACTGGTTTCTGAGCTGGTCATGGGTGCACCTCAGCCACGCTCAATGTCCTAAACGACATCATAACCGCCATCGATAAGAGACATTACTGTGCAGCCGTCTTCATCAACCTGGCCAAGGCTGTCGACTCTGTCAATCACCACATTCTTATTGGCAGACTCGACAGCCTTGGTTTCTCAAATGATTGCCTCGCCTGGTTTACCAACTACTTCTCTAAGTTCAGTGTGTCAAATCGGAGGGCCTGTTGTCCGGACCTCTGGTAGTCTCTATGGGGGGCCACAGGGTTCAATTCTTGGGCCAACTCTCTTCTCTGTATACATCAATGATGTTGCTCTTGCTGCTGGTGATTCTCTGATCCACCTCTACGCAGACGACACGATTCTGTATACTTCTGTCCCCTCTTTGGACACTGTTAACTAATCCCCAGACAAGCTTCAATGCCATACAACTCTCCTTCCGTGGCCTCCAACTGCTCTTAAACACAAGTAAAACTAAATGCATGCTATTCAACCGATCAGTGCCCGCACCTGCTCGCCCGTCAACATCACTACTCTGGACGGCTCTGACTTAGAATACGTGGACAACTACCTATGTGTCTGGTTAGACTGTAAACTCTCCTTCCAGACTCACATTAAGCATCTCCAATCCAAAACTAAATCTAGAATTAGCTTCCTATATCGCAACAAAGCATCCTTCACTCATGCTGCCAAACATACCCTCGTAAAACTGACCATCCTACCGATCCTCGACTTTGGTGATGTCGTCTATAAAATTGCCTCCAACACTCCACTCAACAAACTGGATGCAGTCTATCACAGTGCCATCCGTTTTGTCACCAAAGCCCCATACACTACCCACCATTGCGACCTGTACGCTCTCGTTGGTTGGCCCTCGCTTCATACTCGTTGCCAAACCCACTGGCTACAGGTTATCTACAAGTCTCTGCTAGGTAAAGCCCCGCCTTATCTCAGCTCACTGGTCACCATAGCAGCACCCACTCGTAGCACGCGCTCCAGCAGATATATCTTACTGGTCACCCCCAAAGCCAATTCCTCCTTTGGTCGTGTCTCCTTCCAGTTCTCCGTTGCCAATGACTGGAATGAACTGCAAAAATCTCTGAAGCTGGAGACTCATATCTCCCTCACTAGCTTTAAGCACCAGCTGTCAGAGCAGCTCACAGATCACTGCACATAGCCCATCTGTAAACAGCCCATATATCTGCCTACCTCATCCCCATACTGTATTTATTTATTTATCTTGCTCCTTTGCACCCCAGTATCTCTACTTGCACATCTACCATTCCAGTGTTTAATTTGCTATATTGTAATTACTTCGCCACCATGGCCTATTTATTGCCTTAACTCCCTTATCTTACCTCATTTGCACTCACTGTATATAGACTTGTTGTTTTCTTTTGTTCTACTGTATTATTGACTATGTTTTGTTTATTCCATGTGTAACTCTGTGTTGTATGTGTCGAATTGCTATGCTTTATCTTGGCCAGGTCGCAGTTGCAAATGAGAACTTGTTCTCAACTAGCCTACCTGGTTAAATAAAGGTGATTCTTTTTTTAAAGAATAAGCAAGGAGGTAGGCAGCATGAGCTAGTGAGATCCTATTGGCGCATTCTACAATTTGTTTGCATATTTCCGTTAAGGAACACCTACTCTGCAGTGCGGGTGTGCAATAACTCAATTCGCACTTGCACTCCTCATAAACAACGTCATTTTTAGAAACTTTGGCAAAGGGTAAAGCCTACAAAACTTAGTTCTAGTTTTGGAAACAGAAAACTGTGTGGTGATCAAATGTTTCATAGAATTTGCAGAATGTCAGTGAATGTCCATCTCACTCCATCTTCTCCCACTGCTGTCCACTGGGCTTTTTTTCATCACCATATTTGGTAGTGAGTGGAAACGCCACTTGGATGCTTCACATTTATACATCCGGTGAAAGATCTGGCTCATCGTTCTCTCTGTGTTAGCACATTTAGCAAGCTAGCTAGCCATCCAACTAGGTATTAGCAAATTATTTTAGCAACACCTTGCTAAGAAAACAAACTAGCAGATAGTAGTTTGCAGACAGTAAGATACACAAACTAAGTGTATAGAACGCTTGTGGTACTCAGCATGTCCCCAACATCGTTGCATCCATCTGACCATGCAGAGTGAACGGCAAGAAAGTGCTCGTGACTCCGTGGTCAAGCAACTGCTCTCTCCTTAAGTGACAGGGGGCATGGTTTGGTGTGTTTAGCGGCATGCAGCAGTTGGAGGAGAGAGAGAGAGACACAACTCAAGAAGCAAAACAGAGTCAACTATAAAAACTGACAGTACACGTGCCAGAGTAGCGTATCACATTTAACAAACCAAACATTGAAATACCATTATAGAAGGTAAAGTAAACACCGGTATATGGTAACATACGGTATACCGCCCAGCCGAGTTGTTTCATCCCTTACCTTTGGGATCTTAGCCCCCAGGTCCAGATACTGCTGGGGGTTCTTCAGGAAGTTAACAAACTCCAGAATCTCCAGCTTGGCCTCCTCACAGCCAGCCACATCCTTGAACTTGGTGTTGATGTTGTCCTTCATCATTTTTGCTGTTGATTCGCTCATGCTGAAGGGACCACCTCTTCCACCCCCAGCGCCTCCTCCCATTGGTCCCCGCCGCAGGGTGAAAAGCAGGAAACCAATCAACAGCAAGGTTGGAATCATGCTCATCATAAATGACCTGTAGGAGGAAGGAAAATTGTAAAATGATGATGACAGTCAGTTAAAATGTTAGCTTGTACATGAAATTGGACATATAAAACAAAGCTCAGAGTGAGAAATAGTCTAGCCCTATTGAGGCATGAATACGCGTGTGTCGGCATTAACTCACCCATCACTCTCGGAGTTGTACATGACAGCTGCCCTATGAGAGGGCTCCAAGCCAAGCTCGTGATGAGCTGCCTCCAAGTTCCTCTCGAAGGTGTCCACACTACCGATGTTAAACCACACATAGCTCTGGGGAAAGACCACCAACACAACAAGTCAATGGATACTCTTTACCACTAGAACCTTTCAGCCTATCAGTACCGGCTAGAGAATGTTGCCGAGTGTCCCCTTTTAGCATATGCATCAGATGCATATTAACCTGGAAGGTGCGCAAACATAAGCACCAACGCTTGATAAAGAGTGCATAAACTATTGTAAAGGATTAATTGCATGACAAAATATTTGTGGAAATATATCAATAAAAAAAAATAACAATACTTTTTGTTTAGATAGAGTCAAGGAAATGTTTTGTATAATATAATAAGTCCTAGAAAAAAAACATAGGCCTGTAGCCTATTTTAGTTTCCCTTACAATCAAAACATTAGTGTAATCCACTTAATAAACTTTATTTGTAGATTTGATTTGTAATAAGAGTTATAGTAATTATTTACGTTCAGTTACAGAGAATGGTATCAACCTGCAAGGTCAAATGATTTGCTGCTGACAAATAGGCAAAACACAAACTCATCAATACACTATGGTTTTTCTAAATTAAATCAACCTCTTCACCCTGCTTATCATTAAGTTAAGCCTAATTTAAATTGCATTGTGAAGTAAGGTGCACAATTATCCCCCATTCATCCATTTGGCATTAAATCAGTGAGGAGAGAGACACACATTATTGTTCCGATTCCAGAGAAAGGAATTTTCACCTACCGCATCAGCCTCTGCTCCTGGTACTAGAATGACTCGGACATACTGTTTATTGACAACCTCTAAACGCTCGACCTGTGTAGAGAACAGACAACGCATAAGGCCTATTCTTGCAGTGCACAGACAGCAACATACAAAAAAAAATTATATAACAAAATAATGGAAACAAAATAATTCTGTGACTGAGCAGTTACATCACCTTGGCATTATGATTGTACTAATAAACAACATGTATTTCTATAAACAGTATCTCTATATTCTTCACTGAATTGTTGTACTTTGTCTCACCATTCCTCTACCAAGGTAGCGTTGGACAAAGTCCTTCCAAGTGATCTCCTTGCCTGTGTCTCTGAATTGATAGTAGAGCGTGGCAGAGGATATCCCAGCTAGTACCACTGCCAGGGCACGGAAGTCTTTCTCATCCCATGGGATGTCACCCTAGAAAGGCAGAGGAAAGGTCAACATGTTGAGGTATCTGCATCCAGTGCCATAGAACGTCACACACACATATATACCTACCTCAATCCCTCCAGTACCCTGCACATTGAGAATGGTACTGACCTGTATATACACTGAGTGTACAAAACATTAGGAACACCTGCTCTTTCCATGACAGACTGAGCAGGTGAATCCATGTAAAAGCTATGATCCCTTATGGATGTAATTTGTTAAATCCACTTCAGTCAGTGTAGATGAAGGGGATGAGACAGGTTAAAGAAGTATTTTTAGGCCTTGAGACAACTGAGACAAGGATTGTGTATGTGTGCCATTCAGAGGGTGAATGGGCAAGACAAAATAGTGCCTTTGAATGGGGTATGGTAGTAGGTGCCAGACGCACTGGTATGAGTGTGTCAAGAACTGCAATGCTCCCGGGTTTTTCACATTCAACAGTGTCTCATGTGCATGAAGAACAGTCCACCACCCAAAGAACATCCAGCCAACTTCACATAACTGTGGGAAGCATTGGAGTCAACATGGGTCACCGTCCCTGTGGAACACTTGACACCTTGTAGAGTCCATGCCCCGACAAATTGAGGCTGCTCTGAAGGCAAAAGGGGATGTAACTCAAAATTAGGAAAGTACAGTAATGTTTTGTAAACTCAGTGGACTTGCATTCTCGTGTTTCTTCATCTTATCTCAAATCTCTTGTGTTTTCTTCAATTTTTTATGATCTATATTATTACTGCACTGTTGGGAAATTTACACCTGTTGTATCCTGTGCAAGTGGCAAATAAACGTTTAACCCACTGTTAAGGGAATTTTTATCTATAATGACTAATTATGTATACATTTCAATCAGGATGTACTAATCAGAATACAATTATGGTACTGTATATGTACTAATCAAAATACTAAATATTACTGTATATGTATGAATTTTCTAATCTGATCCCAGTACTGAAGTGAATGTGGTCAGGAGTTTAGTAAAAATGACAGTCTGTTCATTGGTACAAATGAATCAGACTGGCTAGAATGCTTATCTACACAAGAAAACCTTAACTAGTAAATTGTATTAAATTGGTAAGGAGACGGATGTGGGAAGGCTTGAGACACGGCCTTGGTACTGGAACGGAGGTGTGTGAACGTGGGCAAAAGTTGGAACAATGACAGTCTGTTCCTTTGTACAAATGAATGAACTATCTCCAGACTGTCTAGAATGCTTATCTACACTGACTGACCTTGGCTCTAGGCGAGGAGGGAAGGCTTGAGATCTATAGAGCCTTTCTACCAGTGTCAAGAAGAGACGGAACATTTAGAAAACGCTGACGTCATTTTCAGTTTATAACCTGTGGTAAAATGTGTATGAACGAGTACTGTCTTGAATTAAACGCTGTTACCTGACTTTTAAGACCGGGGCTCTGTCCATTCTTATAAAATGAGGGTCTTACAAACCCTTCGAATGCATTGACAGAGTGTTTAATTTTGATTGGGAATTAAAACAGAGGAATTTAGAATTCCTTCAACACCCACACAAACAATACCACCCGCTCCTTGATTTGACATGTAAATACCTACATGTACATATTACCTCAATTACCTCGACTAACCTGTGGCCCTGCACATTGACTCTGTACCGGTACTCCCTGTATATAGCCTCGCTACTGTTATTTTATTGTTACTCTAATTATTCTTACAACTGCATTGTTGGTTAAGGGCTTGTAAGTAAGCATTTCACTGTAAGGTTGTTGTATTCGGTGCATCTGACAAATACAATTTGATTTCAAATATCCCTCATAGAATAGGGTGTAATACTATATAGACAGACCATTCACATCACACACCTTCTGCATGCGGCTCCACCAATCTTTCCCGCCTCCTCTTTTCCCTCCGCCTCCACCGCCACCTGATTCCTTCCCTTTACCATCTGCCAATCAAAAGTGAATGACAGCATTAGGTCAGTCCACTCCAGGCAGACACTGTTGGTTAGAGCCCAGGAGCATCATCTAGGTTGGCAGATCTAGTTAGGGTAACCTAGGTTAAACCCTTGGATCAATATTCCCCTTGAGGAGATATCACTCAGATAACAAAATATTTTTCAATCGACTGCATACCACTAACATTTGCCTCTATAGCAATGCAGTTCATGATTTTATGTAACAGACACTTCTAGACATGTCTCTTGGGTCTTACCTTTTGGCGGCTCAGTGGAGTACAGTAGTCCATGAGATGTAAAGATTCCATCAGGTGACAATAACTTACTTTGAGCAAGCCTCTGAGGAGGAAAGCATTAACATCCGGATTATGGGAAAGAGTTTAAAATTTAAAATTGGTTGTGTAGCTAGCTAGCTAACAGCTAACTTGGCTAACTAGTTTGTTGACCTAACGTTACTGCACTGCCTAGAAGTAGCTAGCTAGCTAACTAATATAGGCACACAGTTCTGATAGCACAATAACAGTTCTAGCCATTGTTTGTATTGTATAGAACTAGCTAAAATGGCTAATTAGTTTATGCCTAATTTCAGTTGGCTTAACGAACACAAAACAACCTTACCCTGACCGTGGAGCCACGATAGCCGGGCAGCACAGAGAAGTTTCTTGACACCGAATTGCGTACACATGCTCTCACTGCGATCCGTAGAGACAAAGCAGCCGTCGAGAGAAGCCCTAACATTTGAGCCATTCTCCCGCTGGCACTTGCCCTCCACTCTTTGAAAAAATATCAAATGTTCTAGATATTCTGTCTTCCTACAGTTCATCAGTGTGACAGTGTTGGATAACAGCCACAGTCATTACATACTGCAAGAGCAAGAATGTCAGAGCAAGACCACTAAGGACCCCAATAAATTGACCAAAATGATGCCTGACAATCTGGATTGGAATGGAAATGTTTTCCCGTTGATTCTTAGGGTATGGTCAACAATTGCATGTAAAATATAACAATATTTAAAATACAGTATATCAAGGATGATATGTGTTCAATAATTACAAGTTTACAGCTTTAATTAACTTTATTTCATTTATGCGCGAATAGGACGACTTTGAGTCTTTCTGCGGAGCTCGATCTTGCTCTGTGATTGGCTGAGAAACACACACGCACATTGCATCATGGATGAGCAATTTGACAGGTAGATTACAAAATGTGTACATTCATGATGAACAGGCAAAAAGCTAAATATTCAGCACGTGATAGCCCTTTGACTTCAGTTCATCATTATGACTATTTCAAACTACAGTAACTTGACCACTTAGGTATCAACTGGACATGTAAGCATTTTAGCTCGATTAACCACATCCATGGTATAGTGCGGGCAGAGGCTCAGACGAGAGATGGCTCTAACTTCCCCTGTACGTGCTATAGGAGAAGCGGCTCAGGAGCAGGGGCAAGTGGAATCTCTCGTTGGGGTTTGTTATCGTGAAGACAATCTGTTGAAGAAAAAAAAGAAAAAGAAACAGAACATAATAAGGGTTTGTTGGTTTTAATCTTTAAAAAATGCCGGAAATTCCTCAAGGCCAAATGTATTAGTAGGTGTATTGATACGTCCATGGCTGATACCCACTTACCTCAACATATGGGTAGAAGGAGTTCTGACCCAAACTCTCCCAATATTGTCCAGTCTCAAATCGCATCTTATACATCCCAGGCGTGAACGCTTTTGTAGTGATGAGTCCAGGACAGCGACCATCTTCGTCGGTGGTTCTAAAATAATGAGAACGTTGATGATTCTGCACGGGTTTTTGTCACATATTGAAGTTTCAAAATTGGCATGGCCCAAAATTAGTATGTTTGTATCTTTTTAATTGCATAAATCAATTATTGGCCGTGTACACATATTTTGCAGATGTTATCGCAGGTGCAGTAAAATGCTTATGTTTGACCAGAATACAGTAGATACAGTGCATTTGGAAAGTATTCAGACCCCTTGAATTTTTCCACATTTTGTTACGTAACGCCTTATTCTAAAATTGATTAAATACTTTCCCCCTCATCAATCTACATACAATACCTCATAATAACAAAGCGAAAACAGGTTTTGAGATGTTTAAAAAAAAAAAGCAAATGTATTAAACATAAGTATTCAGAACCTTTGCTATGAGACTCGAAATTGAGCTCAGGTGCATCCTGTTTCCATTGATCATCCTTGAGATGTTTCTACAACATGATTGGAGTCCACCTGTGGTAAATTCAATTGATTGGACATGATTTGGAAAACCACACACCTGTCTATAAGGAGCCACAGTTGACAATGCATGTCAGAGCAAAAACCAAGCCATGAGGTCAAAGGAATTGTCCGTTGAGCTTCGAGACAGTATTGTGTCAAGGCACAGATCTGGAGGAGAGTAACAAAACATGTATGCAGCATTGAAGATCCCCAAGAACACAGTGGCCTCCATCATTTTTAAATGGAAGAATTTTGGACCCACCAAGACTCTTCCTAGAGCTGGCCGCCCAGACAAACTGAGCCATCAGGGGAGAAGGGCATTGGTCAGGGAGGTGACCAAGAACCCAATGGTCACTCTGACAGAGCTTCAGAGTTCCTCTGTTGAGATGGGAGAAACCATCTCTTCAGCACTCCACCAATCAGGCCTTTATGGTAGTGGCCAGACAGAAGCCATTCCTCAGTAAGGCATATGACAGCCCACTTAGAGTATGGCAAAAGGCACCTAAAGGACTTTCAGACCATGACCAACAAGATTCTCCGGTCTGATGAAACCAATATTGAACTCTTTGGCTTGAATGCCAAGCGTCACGTCTGGAGGAAACCAAGCACCATCCCTATGGTGAAGCATGGTGGTAGCAGCATCATGCTGTGGGAATGTTTTTCAGCGGCAGGGACTGGGAGACTAGTCAGGATCAAGGGAGAGATCCTTTATGAAAACCTGCTCCAGAGCGCTCAGGACCTCAGACTAGGTGCTAAGGTTCACCATCCAACAAGACAACGACCCTAACCATACAGCCAAGATAATGCAGGATTGGCTTCGGGACAAGTCTCTGAATGTCCTAGAGTGGCCCAGCCAGACCCCGGACTTGAACCCAATCGAACATCTCTGGAGAGACCTGAAAATCGCTGTGCAGCGACGCTCCCCATCCAACCTGACAGAGCTTGAGAGGATCGGCAGAGAAGAATGGGAGAAACTCCACAAATACAGGTGTGCTGAGCTTGTAGCGTCATACCCAAGAAGTCTCAAGGCTGTAATCACTGCCAAAGGTGCTTCAACAATGTACTGAGTACACGGTCTGAATACTTATGTCAATTTAATATTTTCGTTTTTTATTTTCAATACATTTGCAAAAATGTCAAAACTGTTATTGTGTAGATTGATGAGGAACCAACTTATTTTAATCAATTTTAGAATAAAGCTGTAACGTAACAAAATGTGGAAAAAGTGAAGGGGTCTGAATAATTTCCTCGTGAAGTGGGTAAAGCAGTATGTGAACATTAAAGTGACCAGTGTTCAGTGACTATGTACATAGGACAGCAGTCTCTATGGTGGGGGGGTAGAGTGCCAGGTGGTTGGCGGCTAGAACAGTGACTAAGGTTCAGGGTAGGGTACTGGGAGAAGGTCAGCTAGTGCTGACTATTTGTCTGATGGCTTGGAGATGTTTTTCAGTCTTAGCAGGGTGAACAGCAGGGTGAACAGGCCGTGGCTCAGGTGTCTGTCTGAGGTCATTGATGACCTTCCTGTGACACAGGGTGCTGTAGATGTCCTGGAGGCAAGGCAATGTGCCCCCAGTGATGCGTTGGGCTGACCGCACCAGCCTCTGGAGAAACAGGATGCTCTTAATGGTTCCTCTGTAGAAGTTTGTGAGGGTCTAAAGGTAGTGCATCTCCATGCATTATCAGTCGATCACTATTAATAATAGCAGTGAACATTTCACAAATAGGCCTAAAGCTAGGCTAACTAGATCCCAAAGGTATATGCAACACACAAAGGGAGGAGTGAGACAGTAGTAGGCCTATATCAGGCAGCTGTTCACCCTACCCCACAGTCACTAGTTAGTAGGATTATATCAGGCAGCTGCTCACCCTACCCCACAGTCACTAGTTAGTAGGATTATATCAGGCAGCTAGCTATTCACCCTACCCCACAGTCACTAGGTTCCAGATGACTAGGAGTGAGTCCAGTCGGTGCAGACTGAGGGCCATTCTTGCCCCTGGGACTCCGTCACCTGTGTTCAACACATAGGTGGTCAGGGGGCTGTTTGGAAGTGTGGAAGACATCTCTGAAGACTGTGGAGAAAGATACAACATGGGAATGGTGATTGGCCTACAGTCATATTTCAGTGTTAGTTTCTGATGATAATAATACAAATAACTATTTATTTAGTTGCCTTTACTTTTTGTTCATATACATTGTTTATAATGGGAGAATAGCCAATACCTTCAGTTTTCATTTGAATGTTTATAAAACTTTTAACAGGCTGAAACCCCTACTTTCCTATGTTTATTCTTCATAGTCTCTGCCACTATATGTGTTTACTAGTCACTTTGTTTATTTTGCACACTTGCTTCAGTGAAGCCTCCGTTTTACGTAAAGAATAGCAGAGCACCGTTTAGTGTAAATGGAATAAGCTATTCATATGTGTATTTTAGTCTTTGAGGAAAAAAAAATATTTGTCCACCCGTTCAATAGCAATCCTTCTGACAAACTGTTGAGAACTTTTCCAGACACCCAAAGACACTACATGATCAAATACTTATTTTATGATTTTACCCAATTATCAGTACGTAGGCTATAGGCCTATGACAATGCAGACGGTCAATTGCTGAGACCTCCTTTGATTTAATTATACTCAATGGTTTTGCTTGGGCACAATAAATAGGCTAAACAAATTAGGCTACATTAATAGTGTAGTTGCTTCGTAAAAAATAATTGTTGTATGTTATTAATAAACAGTTTTATGAGTAATTACCTGGTTACAATGCAGAATTGCGGCTTGATTTAGGGGACCTTGTCACGTACAACAGAAGACACCGCTGTGTAGTCCTCCTCGACGCGGATAACTTGTTGTTTTACTTCTACAGCCTATATGAAACTAGAGTTTATTTGGGTCTCAACACTCACTCGTAGTGCAGTTGTATCAAACAAGACAGAATAGTAATAGTTCATTTTCATCCTTTGCGAGGGCAACTCACTCTGGATTCACTATGCGCAAACAAACGTCAGGTGCCAAAGGTTGACCAGACATATCTCTAAAATAACCTAAGTTTACTGTTCCTAATCTTGTCAATATTGACAAAGTTTGGCCACATGGTTGATAAAGTGTTTATTGTGGTTGTGTGTCCGACTTAATTGCCCATAACAAGATAAGAGACAATGCACAATCAAATTGGAATAGTCCACAGATAAAATATATATATAATAATGTCCAAACCACTGGGCTAATTGTTAACAACTTGGTTTATGAATATACAAGTCAGGTGAATTAGTGAGTGGGGTACAGAGAACAATGGAAATCAATAAGCTACCACTTTTCTAGGCCTAGACTACTCCTCTAATGTACGGTCAAATGAACTGAACCACTCAGTTATATGAACATAGTTGTACATTTACTAAGCCTACTATCACAATGTATAGTTCACATTTAGTATTTATTAAACACAAAGAGCCACCTGGCTTCATTAAACATAATAGGGCTGTCAAACCATTTTTTTTTAAAATGCAATTGAGTTAATAGCAGGATTTGCAGCGATTAATCACAACCTCAAATTCAGAATTTGATCAAATTGAGCTGTAATTTAAGAATGTTCATACAAAAAGCATTTTAAGAATATTGGCGTCTTGATTTTGTCCAAAGTACTGGTAAGCAAAATCAGGTAATCAAGCATACTTACTTTCTTTAACCTCAATGTCAACTTGTTTTGACATAACATAGTTGTTTTTATGTGTGTTGGATATTTTCCGTTATTTTTTCAATGCGATTAATCACGATTTAAAAAAGTGTGGACTAAAATTATAAAAAGTTAACTTGAGTTAACTGATTAACTCTGACAGCTCTACTATATAATAACGCAAAGTAAAAGCAAAATGTTTTATATAATGAATGAATGGGAATATAACAAGAACAATGACAATTGTAAGTCAATTCATCAAGTTGTATAATGTTCTTCAATGTTCTTTCTTTTTTCAGAGTACATAAATACAGTCTTGAATCATTTTCTTGCTGCTTAGAAAGTAAAATGTACTTTTTTCAACTGTTGTTTTCAAACAGTCATCATGGTATAGTAAAACCATAGAAACAGAATCTATTTCTATGAGTAAAACGTTATACAGTAACGTTAGCATTATTGACAATTGTTATGACTATTTACAATGAACAATAGTTTTCAGTTGTGACATTGAAGCACCCCCTAAGTTTGACACCAGCCGTAATGGTCCCCAAAATAACTCAATCAACCAAATCCCTCCTCAAGTCATTGACAATGACAAAACATGGTGGTTTGGTTTATAAGTACTCAACATCTACTGTACATGTACATATCTCCCTTCTACAGTGGGGACAGTGAGGGGAGGGCAGTACCCATTCTTAAACAACAGCAGTGACTCCTCTAGGTTCATAATCAAGTTTCTCAATCAGTCAAATTAACACGAATTCACCAAAGCCATAACCCCATGCACACTGGTCCCTGGGGTTTTATAGGGGCACCACTTTGTCAGTTCCAAACATGGCTAGCTTCAAATAATGACAACAGGCATGGTGATTACAAGCCCAGTGATAACACCATGCAGACAGCTGTTATCACACTGACAGTCTTTATTAATGTGGACACTGGGAAATTGGTAGAGACAAATATGGAAAGATTACAGAACGCACAGGTAGTGTAGATGCCTGATACTGTTGGCCTATGCCTGGTAAATCTTGAATGGCTTTTTATATGAATTGATGTATTACACATTCCAATTATGTGGCGAACTGGATACAGTAAGTGGCAAACAGCATTGCAAATCCTTATCTCTAATCTGAGAGAAAATGTAGTTGTCGGTCTGTCTGAAGCATATCCGCAGTGGTGGATTTAGGCATAGACGACATGGCGGCATCTTACACACACACAAAAAAAAACGATCGATTTTCTATCGCTCATTTGCACGTCACGTCAATTATATAATGTCGCCGTGTGGGACTGTGGGTCAATTAACCTTGTCGGAGTGGGCGCCCTGATTCTAGTTTGTGAGCTAGGCAGGCTACTGCCTGGGAAGGTCTCCAACTCAGAAGTACGAGATGGGGAGGGGGCGGGGTAGGTTGACATCAGGTCTTCACACTGGAAGCGAGATGGGGGGTGCGGGGGAATCTATCAAATAGCGCACCTCTAACTTTGTACAGTACTAATGCAATTAGTAATGCAATTCGTTTTGCAATTTAATTTGTGTGTTTATTGTTTGAAGTGCAATAGTGTTTTTTAAAGCTGCCATATTTGGTTGAGTTCATAAGTCAGTAGGAACCTGTTTTAAAGGAGAGATGGAGACACGAAGGTGAGCAGAATCTGACTGTGATAAAGGAACTGAGGGTAACCAGAGAGATATGTCTTATTCATCAAACAAAACAAATCACTGAAGCTCCTACTCTGTAATACAGCTGGGCGATATGGACCAAATCCATATCGCGAAAAATTGCCTGAATTGATGCAATTACGATAAATAGAAGGATACGTTTTTAACATTGATGTACACCAGTTTTTTTTATTTTTATCCTTTAAACTACTACTACTAGTTTGATGGTTGTAGCCATCAATTGTCCCATTGACTATCACCCATTTTAGCAAACTTATTTCATTTCAAACTTCACATTTCTCTAGTATAGGCTACTTATCTTAATGAACGATATCAGCAAAATGCCTGTGATAAATTGTTGTCGATAATTTCCGGTTTATCGCCCCAGCTCTACTTTGTAATGAACAGTATATTTATTTGAGGGTTGTGTCCATGTTGACTGTGATTAGAGATGAACACGCCTCCTTTCACTTCAATCCCCCTCCATCTCTGTGTGCTGCTGTCACTGAGGTCCTTGAGTCTAGAGTGAGTAAAAGTGAGAAGATGGAGAATTTAAATTTTAAAAACTTTATTGGTCCACTCAATGTGTAAATTTGTTGTCGGCTTCACCACATAAAACAGACATTAAACATTATGAGGAGCACATAATCCTCAAGATCATTAAATTGCTTTACAAAGTACAAAAGTGCTACAGTGCGAGTGCAGTTTCAAGTTAATGTACTGTACATTCCATCATTGGTCTTAAAATCAAGATCAAGTTTTCATAATTAAAAATACATCATCACCAAGACTGAAGGACACCTGGTCATCTACACCATTCAATAATTCATATGTACAACATGTACATTATGATTCGAGACCATTTTCAACAACATAAATAAGCACCTCGATATCACAATATATTAACCTACACTTATTACACAGCATTTCAATGCAAACAATACTTTTTTTTGTGATATAGTTCTGTCAAATCACCTTTATTAGCCATACACACCTGATCTCCTCACATGTCATCCTCCAGATCAGATTGATGGTTATTTATCTGAGAAACCACAAGACAGAGAGAAGACTTTAAAGAGATGCAGAGATGGAGAATTACAGTCACAGCGCAATCAGGATATTTTAATCGACCAACAAAATCAACTTAATCAAATGCCCAGCTGTGGAAATTTTGGAGATCACTGGTTGGTGAAAGTGATGGTTTCTAAATGGCGATGAGCAAATATAGCAGTGTTTCTCATGTCAGCACATAACCAAGTTTAGGAGGGATGAGTGACTGGCAACCTTAGGAGGTGGTATTACCCCTTGCCATTGAGACAGATTTGGGATGCAGTACAGTGGTTGACTGGTTAACAATCTTCTGCTCTATTCATACCTTTCATCTTCCTCCCCCTTCCCCCTCAACTGTCAGTGAAACAATGACTCACCTGGTGAACCCACCTACAGCTCAGCCCACACAACCGCAGGTTGAGGTTTATTGGAGGCAGGTAGCCTAGTGGTTAGAGTGTTGGACTAATAACCGATTTGGGATGCAGTACAGTGGTTGACTGGTTAACAATCTTCTGCTCTATTCATACCTTCTGAAGGTTGCAAGATCGAATCCCCGAGCTGACAAGGTAAAAATCTGTCGTTCTGTCGTTCTGCCCCTGAACAAGGCAGTTAACCCACTGTTCCTAGGCCCTCATTGAAAATAAGAATTTGTTCTTAACTGACTTGCCTGGTAAAATAAATAAATACAATTGTCATGAATCTTGCCCTGTAGGCAACATTGAGTGATTTTCCACTAGATGGGCCTGCTGAAAGTAAAAATTGCCTACATCTTCAGAATTCATGTAAAAAAACAAATCACTTTTTGGCTAGGGTTAGCAGTGTGGTTAAGGTTAGGTTTAAAATCAGATTTATGACTTCGTGGCTGCAGAGCTGCCTCTGGGACAAGATTCATGACAATACATGCCAACATGCAGTGTGTCGGACTCAGTGAGCATGTCGGACTCACGGCCTAGCATAGATAATGAACAGTGGTACAGAACCAGAACCCTTATTGTGTCAGACAGGTAGGCAGACACTTGGCTGTGATTGCAGATAATTACTCTTTTGAAAAAAATTACAATAAGCTACTAAATAATCAATTATTGTTCTACCAATATCTTGCTCTCTTTCTTCAATGACAGACACCCACTTTTAGATAACTATGACAACCAACAGTGACAGCTAATATGCTAAGATATTGACTTTCAGAAAACTTTGACAAACAGCCCACACAGAAGTAGTTACTGGTGGTGCAGGTGTGTTGTGTCTCCAGTAGAGGGAGGCAGAATGATGTATTGTTTACCCTGCATTGGCGCTGGTAGTGTTGGAGGTGTTGGTCATCATCGCTGGCCTCTCCAGGCTCTGGGCTCTCCCTCTGTCTGTGTGGGAGGCTGACGGGAGAATCTTCCAGACTGCTCACTGAGTCCGACACACTGCCCTCCTGGGTAGGAGGTGAATCTGGACCACAGACACACGCACGCACGCACGCACGCACACACACACACACACAGAGACAGTGTGTCAGCAATAGTACAGTAGGCTCTGTTTTCAGTGCATCTCAGCTTTCCATGGCAAATATATCCCTGATTTTAACAGTGTTTGTTTTTACTCCTGTCGTTGCAGATAGCGCCACATTAGTCAACCTGGCAATCCTGTACACAACATTTTGGATGCAGTGCTCACTGATGCAAGATGTCCCAATCAATAATAAATAGGAGTCATAATGGGCCAACAATCTGATGATGAATAGATTTTCTTTACTCTCATCAATGAATAATATGTTTACCCTCCAGTTAGCTCTTATCAAGAGCATTGGAAATAATGTATCATATGCAGCACTAAAGAATCTGAGAAATTCTCAAAGTTAAGCTTCCAATGAAGAGATAGTATAAAACAAACTCCCCAGCCTCCAGCCCAGCTCTCCTCTACCTGAGTGGTCCTTCCTCTGTCTGTCCATCTTGTCCACGCTGTCGAGCAGTCCGTCAATCTGCACCTTGATCAGAGTCAACTCCCGCTTTATGGCCAGCAGCTCTGCCATCTTCACTGGAGAACGAGAGTGGGAGAGAGTAAGAGAAAGGGAGATAAGGATGAATCCTCTTTTGCACAAATCTCCAATTGACATAAATGTATGAGTGTAGGTCTTAAAAAAGGATTGGGCCCAGAGGGGTTTAATAGTGTAGAAACAGACTAGAGCTCTGCTACCCCGACCCTAGTCCAACCCGCCCGACATTATACATGGGGTTAGGGCCTGTTTTTTCATCAACAACTAGGGTACAGGAGGGCTCAGGTATCACTAAATGTACACTACATGACCAAAAGTATGCTCGTCGAACATCTCATTCCAAAACCATGGGCATTAATATGGAGTTGGTCACCTCTTTGCAGCTATAACAGCCTCCACTCTTCTGGGAAGACTTTCCACTAGATGTTGGGACATTGCTGCGGGGACTTGCTTCCATTCAGCCACAAGAGCATTAGTGAGGATGGGCACTGATGTTGGGCAATTAGGCCTGGCTCGCAGTCGGCATTCCAATTCATCCCAAAGGTGTTCGATGGGGTTGAGGTCAGGGCTCTGTGCAGGCCAGTCAAGTTCTTCCACACCGATCTTTGTTTACGTGGGCATTGTCATGCTGAAACAGGAAAGAGCCTTCCCCAAACTGTTGCCACAAAGTTGGAAGCACAGAATCGTCTAGAATGTCATTATATACTTTAGCGTTAAGATTTCCCTTTACTGGAACTAAAGGGCCTAGCCCAAACCATGAAAAACAGCCCCAGACCATTATTCCTCCTCCACCAAACTTTACAGTTGGCACTATGCTTGATTTCATGAAGCTCTTGATGAACAGTTCTTGTAACGATGTTGCTTCCAGAGGCATTTTGGAACTCGATAGTGAATGTTGCAACCGAGGACAGACAATTTTTACACATTTCAGCACTCGTGGTCCCATTCTGTAAACTTGTGGGGCATAACACTTCGCAACTGAGCCATTGTTACTCCAAGACGTTTCCACTTCACAATAACAGCACTTACAGTTGACCGAGGCAGCTCTAGCAGGGCAGGAATTTGACGAATGGACTTGTTGAAAAGATGACATCCTATGATGGTGCCACGTTGAAAGTCACTGAGCTTTTCAGTAAGGCCATTCTACTGCCAATGTTTGTCAATGGAGATTGCAGGACTGTTTGCTAGATGTTATACACCTGTCAGTAAGGGTGTGGCTGAAATAGCCAAATCCACTCATTTGAAGGGGTGTACACATACTTTTGTGTATATAGTGTATCACTAACATTTTGAAGCTGAGCCATTTGCTCGTGCTCTGCTGCGCAGTACAGTCATATCTGAATAAGATCATAACATTGTGTCAGAAGATGCTTCAACCTTGTCAAATATAAGACAGGAGAGATTATTTCACAGAAAATAATAATGTTGGAGTTTAGAGTGCTGAAAAGTAGCTAACAGCTCACTGGTCTCATGTCTCTTCATTGAGCAGAGTAGCCCAAGCAGAGCCGTTGCTATGGTTACCGCCTCAGAGCCGCCATAAGCAGAGTGAGCTGTCTGCGCGCAGGGAGCGTGTGCGATAGAGGAGCAGCTAACAGATTTACTAACAGTTATTTCTGGTTTCGAGCAGGGCCAGGCTTTAAATTTGGCAGAAGCAATCGGGCCTGGGTAATCGGCAATCGTGTCTCCCTTAATTATCCTCCACTTTGTCTTGTCATTCATGCCATCACTGTAAGCACCGTCTCCCTTAGCATCTCTCTCCAGTAGCCTATAGTCTGTATTGGAACATTCATATCACAACCCTGAAACTCTTTGCTGTTAAAAGCTGTTCAACCTCTGCAGCTACAATCTAATTTCCCTCTGATGGGCTGGCAGTAAAAACTATTAAGGCTTGTAATAAACTAGTATAAACAATTCTTATTTGTTATGCACTATTAACTTGGTATAATTGCAGCATGCTGCTAGACTGGGTTTGGTAGGCTTGGTAGTGGAAGGAGCAGAGAGCTTTTAATGAAGAGACCATCTGGTGCCTCTCCCTGTACTATGGGCTCCCAGCGCTGCCGTTCTCCATGTAGGGATGATATTACACAGGGAGGAACATTCAGGTTTACAATACACACACTCCCACATGGATTCATAGGCTCACACACTCCAGATAAAACGTTCGCTGCACATGCACAGATTACATTCTCCCTGTAATGAGCTATTTTTATGGGTGGGACTGTTCGTGGTGAGGGTGGGACTTTATGTGGTGAGGGTTGGACTGTGTGTGGTGAAGGTGGGACTGTGTGTGGTGAAGGTGTTTCTATGAGTGGTGAGGGTGGGACTGTGTGTGGTGAGGGTGTTTCTGTGTGTGGTGAGTGTAGGACTGTGTGGTGAGGGTGTTTATGTATGTGGTGAGGGTGTTTCTGTGTGTGGTGAGTGTAGGACTGTGTGGTGAGGGTGTGTCTGAGTGTGGTGAGGGTGTTTCTGTGTGGTGAGTGTAGGACTATGTGGTGAGGGTGTTTCTGTGTGTGGTGAGGGTGTTTCTGTGTGTGGTGAGGGTGTTTCTGTGTGTGGTGAGGGTGTTTCTGTGTGTGGTGAGTGTAGGACTATGTGGTGAGGGTGTGTCTGGTGTGCTGGTGGTGTGTCTGTGTGTGGTGAGGGTGTTTCTGTGTGTGGTGAGGGTGTTTCTGTGTGTGGTGAGGGTGTTTCTGTGTGTGGTGAGGGTGTTTCTGGGTGTGATGAGGGTGTTTCTGTGTGTGGTGAGGGTGTGTCTATGTGTGGTGAAGGTGTGTCTGTGTGTGGTGAGGGTGTTTCTGTGTGTGGTGAGTGTAGTACTGTGTGGTGAGGGTGTGTCTGTGTGTGGTGAGGGTGGGACTGTGTGTGGTAAGGATGGGACTGTGTCTCCTGACACCTCCTGTCTCAGCCTCCAGTATTTATGCTGCAGTAGTTTATGTGTCGGGGGGGCTAGGGTCAGTTTGTTATATCTGGAGTACTTCTCCTGTCCTATTCGGTGTCCTGTGTGAATCTAAGTGTGCGTTCTCTAATTCTCTCCTTCTCTCTTTCTTTCTCTCTCTCGGAGGACCTGAGCCCTAGGACCATGCCCCAGTACTACCTGACATGATGACTCCTTGCTGTCCCCAGTCCACCTGGCCGTGCTGCTGCTCCAGTTTCAACTGACCTGAGCCCTAGGACCATGCCCCAGGACTACCTGACATGATGACTCCTTGCTGTCCCCAGTCCACCTGACCGTGCTGCTGCTCCAGTTTCAACTGTTCTGCCTTATTATTATTCGACCATGCTGGTCATTTATGAACATTTGAACATCTTGGCCATGTTCTGTTATAATCTCCACCCGGCACAGCCAGAAGAGGATTGGCCACCCCACATAGCCTGGTTCCTCTCTAGGTTTCTTCCTAGGTTTTGGCCTTTCTAGGGAGTTTTTCCTAGCCACCGTGCTTCTACACCTGCATTGCTTGCTGTTTGGGGTTTTATGCTGGGTTTCTGTACAGCACTTTGAGATATCAGCTGATGTACGAAGGGCTATATAAATACATTTGATTTGATTTGATTTGACTGTGTGTGACTGCATAGAGTGTGTCGTGAGCAAGAGTGTGTAAGTCACACAGTATGACAGATTGTGTATGTGTGCGTGCATGAGTGTGTGTTACAGTGTGTGAGGTCCCTTACACTTGGCCCTGGAAGAGCCAGTGCGCTGTGTGCTCCTCTTGCCCTGTGGTCTGTCTCTGGAGCGGTGCAGGCCGGAGGAGAAAGAGGGATCACGGGAGTGTTTCATAGGGCTGGGCTCCACTGTGACTGGCATTACGGAGGCTGGGACACGCTGGTAGTCAAACACTCTGTAGGGAAAATACACAATATTACTTATGAGCAATGTTCCCTCTAAGTTGCACACATTAGTGGGAGTGCAGCTTCCCTCGGATTGCCACACAGAAGAAATATCAGCCTGCACAGAGAGCACAAGATTGAACTTCATTAAACTTTCTAGTTTTTCCCCTTTAGTGAACACTCTCATCGTTTCACTCTACTGTGGGAATTGTGCTCAAATCAATGCAAAATTAGCCCCTTTCAACGTAACATACTGAAACAAAACAAATTATTCAATATTTAGTATGCAAAACTAACTACAAGAGATGTTCTTGTAGGCAGAGCACATCAGAGTAGGATTCTATTGTATTGACAATCAAGGCCTGTAATCTACACAGACCAGTTTAACGTAACCAATCAGAGCTGCAGTAGACCTATATGCAAATAGCCATTGCTATCTGTGCCATTCAATATGAACTGGACCGTTTTTACAGCATGAGCAGTCGCAAGTTGATGCGCTTGTTTTGAGATCAAAGTAAGAGCTGTATGTTGCCACCTGTGCAGATTTGTTCATATTCTTTGCTAGTTAGTGAGTATTAGCCCAGTACAGCTAATTTCTAGTCAACAATGAGGGAGTGGTTGCTTCCTATGAGAGCATAAAATGTGTACATTTTTAGCTATCTATGAAAAGTGGGTCAGTTAATGACCTTTTTTTATGTCTTAAAGTGACAGTGTTGTATTTTGAGATGATCTTGAATAAGCTAAATAGCCAATAGGCAGAGGGTAGCATAATTTGTCTGATTCTCTGTAATAATGGTATAGAATAATAATAATTGTATTTTGTAAAATGGTTTCTTGCATCAAACAACACAACATCTTCAGTCACCTCCTTAATAACTTCTCTGGGATAGGGCGCAGCATTTGGAATTTTGAATGAAAAGCATGCCCAAATTAAACTGTCTGCCACTCATGCCCAGAAGCTAAGATATGCATATTAGTAGATTTGGATAGAAACACTCTGAAGTTTCTAAAACTGTTTGAATTATGTCTGTGTTTTCCTTGGGAATCCAGATTCCTAAGGGACCTTTTTGCAGTTCCTATCGTTTCCACTGGAGGTCAACAGTCTTTAGAAATTGGTTGAGGTTTTTCCTTTGAGAAATGAAGAAGTAACACTGTTCAGAATGAGGCTAGAGGGAAGTGTACTCTTTGTTAGAGGCGCGTGACCTGAAAGCTAGCTACACTTCGTTTTCCTCCGGTATTGAACACAGATCATCCCGTCTTCAATTTTATCCATTATTTACGTTAAAAAATACCTAAAGTTGTATTACAAAAGTAGTTTGAAATGTTTGGACAAAGCTTACAGGTAACTTTTGTAGTTATGTTGGGCGAGTTGGAACCGGTGTTTTCCTGGATCAAACGCGCCAAATAAATGGACATTTTGGATATATATCGACAGAATTAATTGAACAAAAGGACCATTTGTTTATGGGACATATTGGAGTGCCAATAGAAGAAGCTCGTCAAAGGTAAGTCATGAATTATATCTTTATTTCTGCGTTTTGTGTCGCGCCTGGAGGGTTGAAAAATGCTTGTCTGTCTTTGTTTACTGGGGTGCTATCCTCAGATAATAGCATCGTTTGCTTTCGCCGTAAAGCATTTTTTAAATCTGACACGTTAGCTGGATTCACAACAAGTGTAGCTTTAATTTGGTATATTGAATGTGTGATTTCATGGATGTTTAATTTTTATAGTCATTTATTTGAATTTGGCGCTCTGCATTTTCACTGGATGTTTGCCAGGTGGGACGCTACCGTCCCACATATCCCAGAGGTTTTTAATGTCAAGCTCTGTATGTTTTTTAAAATTTAAATCTCATGTAGGCCTACATTGAATACCACACATTTGCTGCTACTGTAGGCTGAATGTTAGAACAGCTATTTACATGCTAAAATGTTATGGGATGTATTTTTCTCTATTGTTTTTGATGGTAGACCACTCCTGTAGGCCTACATTATGATCAAATAGCCACAGTAGCCTACTTGGCCACTGTTAAAACTGTAACTTAAAGCGGGCACAACCTCACATGCTGACCAGACTGGATAGGTCGCGTGCACGAGCTTGCAAAATACATTTTGAAATCATGTTATTCAATTATTGCACCCACACTGCTCGCTCGCGCCAACTAGCGTCTGCATTGCCAGGGCTAAAATAGAACTCATTCCTATCTCTGACTCAGATCGCGCTGAAAGTCCTGCCTCTCCCATCTCCTCATTGTTTTATAGAAGCACGTGCCATCTCCTCATTGGTTATACCCACGTGGGTGACTGAAAGATTAACTGTTTTGCCGGTAGTCGTGGTAATACAATGAAAGTTTAGATGCGATCACCATATAAATGAAACTAGAAACGATTCGGTTGGCCGTTTTATGTGTGGATTAATTGTTGGAGTAGAGGTCCTTGTGCATTTCAGGTAAAATAACAACTCAATGTTTATATCCCAGGACAAATTAGCTAGCAACAGCAAGCTAGCTAAATCGGACAAATTAACGTTAGCTAGCAAGTGCAAGCTAACTAGCTAAATTGCCATACATGTTTAATGATTTTCGACCTGTCCCCAAATTAATGTCATTTTGAGAGTTTGTTTGGATATTTTTACCTGCGTGTCATGATCGCGTTTGGTGTGGGGGGGGGAAATACATTTATGCACGATAGCGCACGATGGTGCACAAGCCCAGACGGTTTGGGTTCCGTGTCAGTGTTCACAGTAAACACAGTAAGCAGGAAGTTGCGCTCAGTAGACTTGAAAATGGCTCAATGTCGAAAAACATTAAAGGAACATTGCTTTTGAATAGGGTCCTGATCCTTTCTTGGCCATGGGATATTCCCTAGTTTTTTTTCCTTCTCATAAACTGAAGATTCTCCAGCTAGCATGTGTTTTAAAACAATCACCTGCTGATGTGTCAGAGCAAATGTTCCTAAATTCCCAAATGGGAGCTGGACAATACACTCTTTGGAAAAAGGGGTCCAATTGGTTCTTCGGCTGTCCCCTTAGGATAACCCTTTTTGGTTCCAGGTAGAACCCCCAAAAGGGTTGCTACCTGCTACCAAAAAGGGTTATTCAAAAGGTTTTGCTATGGGGACAGCCAAAGAACCCTTTAACGTTCTAGTTGGCACCTTTTTTTCTAAGAGTGTAGACATATCCCTGCAGGATGAGAGTCAATCTCCCTGGCAGGCTGGCAGCACTGAAAATACCTGCCTCCAGACAGATTTACAGTAAAGGTTATTAATGCCAATCAAATGAAATGGTGGACTCGTTTATAATGTCCATAAGCTATTTGGTGCCATTATATATTGAGTGTATACTCTATATGTCACGGCCTGGCCATAGAGAGGTTTTTATTCTCTATTTTGGTTAGGCCAAGGTGTGATTAGGGTGGGCATTCTAGTTTCTTTATTTCTATGTTGGTGTGGTTCCCAATCAGAGGCAGCTGTCTATCATTGTCTCTGATTGGGGATCATATATAAGTTGTCCTTTTTCGTTTGGGTGTTGTGGGTAGTTTTTCCTCCATGTTATTTTGTTCGTGTGTTTTGAGTATTAAAGTTATCATGAACATTTACCACACTGCGTTTTGGTCCACTCCTTCATACGACGATCGCTACAGAACTACCCACCTAAAAAGGACCAAGCAGCGTGGTCAAGAGGAGCAGAGATCCTGGGTCCGGGAGAAAAGAGAGTGGAGGACATCCTGGACCTGGGAGGAGGTTATGGCAGGGGACAAGACCCTGCCATGGAAACAGGTGGAAACAGTGAAAGAGGAACGGCAATGATACGAGGGGACACAGCTAGCACGGAAACCCGAGAGGCAGCTCCAAAAATATTTTTTGGGGGGGTGGCACACGAGGAGAGTGGCAGAGTCAGTGTGACTGGTCAGGCACCGTGTTATGCAGTGATACGCACAGTGTCTCCAGTGCGCATTCATAGCCCGGTGCGCTTTATTCCAGCTCCCCGCATTGGCCGGGCTAGAATAGGCATCCAGCCAGGACGGATGGTGCTGGCTCAACGCTCCTGGTCTCCTTGGACCAGGATATCCTGCGCCAGCTCTGCGCACTGTGTCTCCGGTGCGTCTGCACAGCCCAGTGCGACCTGTGCCAGAGCCCCGCATTTGCAGGGAAAAAATAAACATCCAGCCAGGATGGGTTGTGCCAGCTCTACTCTCTAGACCTCCAGTGCGCCTCAACAGTCCAGTACGTCCTGTGCCTCCTCCCCGCACTCGCCCTGAGGTGAGTATCATCATCCAGGTGCCACCTGTACCAGTCCCACGCATCAGGCCTCTAGTGCGCCTCCACAGGACTGTGCGCCTCCACAGTCCAGGGGATCATATATAAGTTGTCCTTTTTCGTTTGGGTTTTGTGGGTAGTTTTCTGTTTAGTGTCTGCACCTGACAGGACTGTTTCGGTTTTCCCTCTTAGTTATTTTGTTTGTGTGTTTTGAATATTACATTTATCATGAACACTTACCACGCTGCGTTTTGGTCCACTCCTTCATACGACGATTGTTACGCTATAATCACAGTGATATATTGATATCATCTGTTCTAGATTGATCTCATAGCCTGGTGCACTAAATAGCCCTTGTCCAAAGAGCACTGTCTGGGGTGCTTTGATTTGCACTGGTCTCTCTCTCTCAAATATGTCTTCTGATACCAGCGATTACTGTGTATGCATCAGTGGAAGCTGCTGAAGGGAGGAGGGCTCATAATAATGTCTGGAACGGAGCAAATGGTATAGCATCAAAAACATTGAAGCTGTCTTTGATGTACTGGATACCGTTCCACTAATTCCCGTCCAGTCATTACCAGGAGCCCATCCTCCCCAATAAGGTGTCACCAGCCTCCTGTGGTGTGCTTCACCACACCCTCTATTTGCTGGGATGTTTCAGCTCATCTGACTGTGCAGTTAGACGGGGCAGCTGCATCTCTGTCAATGTGGTTGTAGCACGTGTATTGTCTATGTGTCTTACAGAAATGTAGAGAAGCAACAAAGAACTGTGGATATATAGTTGACTTTACTGAGAACTTCTGAATATGATGACCTACTGTGCCTTACATGTAGTCTCTGGCAACAAAGAAAAGTCCATGAAGGAGAGAGAGAATTACTTTGAGAGTACTGTACTTTTGTAAGCTTTTAATCCACAGCAGAGCAGATAACTGCCAATACATATTTACACACACACAGGGCCTCTGTTGAAATGCTGGGCTCAATGAGAATGAATCAGTGCTTTAGGCTGGCAGCTCATTTCATACAGTATGTACAGTAGGCTACAGTTCAAAGTAAGTTCAGGATGAAGCTACTTTATACTAAGAAGATACACAAAGACAATGATATTAGATGAAGACTGGGACTCAGAGAAAGGGTAAGATGTTGTTTGAGTGAATTACCAAAGTTCTTATTGGATGCACTGCAAAACAGATTTAGGTTTTTCAGAAGAGGACATACATATATATAATCACTAATCCAATGCCAGTGCAGGATGAAGTTAAGATACTTTTTAACTCAGACTGCAAGGCCTTGCATTTCTATGGCCATAAGTCTCTGTAAAAGGGGAGATGGGACTGAATGGATCACCTATCAATCAGCGATGCCTGAGCTGGCTGGCGAGTGCCTTGTCTTTCATACTGTCATCCCCCTCTCCACTCATCCTCTGTTCGATCTGCCCTTTTCCCTCCACTGCCCTGGCATTCCCCCTTTCCTCACAGTGCTCCACTGCCGCCGCCCTGGGCTGTGTTTTTACTCCGGACCAGTGGGCGGGCGGCCAGGCGGCCAGTCAGCTATGCAAAGAGACTGTGTACAGAGAGACTGTGTTCATCCATCTGTGAAATCACCACCAGCGGCTGACAACCAGGTCATGTGGATACAGTGCGGGTCAATAGATAGTTTCAATACAGAAACTCTGCTGCCCTGCTACCCGCAACCCTCAGGGAAGTACTGCATCATATGATCTGTTGGCTGAGCCACCATCAGCACCGACCTGTACCCTACCTGCCCTATGCTCTCTCCTGGCCCCACTCAGTCTGAATTTGTCCTGCTAGGTGACCTAAACTGGGACATGTTTTAACCACTCGACCAAGTCTTAAAACAATGGGACTCCCTAAAGCTCTCTCAGATTATTACCAATCCCACAAGGTATGACTCCAAACACCCAGAAAATGCTACTCTCCTTGATGTTATCCTCAAATAGTCCTGATAGGAATCCGTCTGGTGTTTTCTGTAATGACCTTAATGATCACTGTTTTACGGCCTGCGTTCGTAATGGCTGCTCAGCTAAACCTGTCCTGATTTGTCATAGACGCTTGCTGAAAAACTTTAATGAGCAAGCCTTCCTTCATGACCGAGCTTCTGTAAATTGGTATAGAATAACCTTGATACCCTCTGTTGAAGATGCTTGGACCTTCTTTTTTTATATATTTTCAGTGATATTGTTAACAAGTACGCCCCCATAAATAAATGAAAAACAAGTTCAGGCCCTGGTTCGAACCGTGATCTGGCAGAGTTACTCCACCTCAAGAACACCATTTGGTGAAAAGCTCGACACACAAATCCTGTCATTCAGACAAATAAGAAATAAGTGCATTTAGGCTATCCGGAAGGCCAAAGTTAGTTATTCAAGGAGCAGTTCTCTCTCTATGGGTCTAACCCCAAGAAGTTCTGGAAAATGGTGAAAGATCTGGAGAATAAACCCTCCTCCTCACAGCTACCCATGTCCCTTAATGTTGATTATGTGGTTGTTACTGGCAAGATGTACATGGCTGAGTTTTATAATCACCACTTGATAAAGTCAACATTCATATATATATATATATATATATACAGTGCCTTACGAGAGTATTCGGCCCCCTTGAACTTTGCGACCTTTTGCCACATTTCAGGCTTCAAACATAAAGATATAAAACTGTATTTTTTTGTGAAGAATCAACAACAAGTGGGACACAATCATGAAGTGGAACGACATTTATTGGATATTTCAAACTTTTTTAACAAATCAAAAACTGAAAAATTGGGCGTGCAAAATGATTCAGCCCCTTTACTTTCAGTGCAGCAAACTCTCTCCAGAAGTTCAGTGAGGATCTCTGAATGATCCAATGTTGACCTAAATGACTAATGATGATAAATACAATCCACCTGTGTGTAATCAAGTCTCCGTATAAATGCACCTGCACTGTGATAGTCTCAGAGGTCCGTTAAAAGCGCAGAGAGCATCATGAAGAACAAGGAACACACCAGGCAGGTCCGAGATACTGTTGTGAAGAAGTTTAAAGCCGGATTTGGATACAAAAAGATTTCCCAAGCTTTAAACATCCCAAGGAGCACTGTGCAAGCGATAATATTGAAATGGAAGGAGTATCAGATCACTGCAAATCTACCAAGACCTGGCCGTCCCTCTAAACTTTCAGCTCATACAAGGAGAAGACTGATCAGAGATGCAGCCAAGAGGCCCATGATCACTCTGGATGAACTGCAGAGATCTACAGCTGAGGTGGGAGACTCTGTCCATAGGACAACAATCATTCGTATATTGCACAAATCTGGCCTTTATGGAAGAGTGGCAAGAAGAAAGCCATTTCTTAAAGATATCCATAAAAAGTGTTGTTTAAAGTTTGCCACAAGCCACCTGGGAGACACACCAAACATGTGGAAGAAGGTGCTCTGGTCAGATGAAACCAAAATGGAACTTTTTGGCAACAATGCAAAATGTTATGTTTGGCGTAAAAGCAACACAGCTGAACACACCATCCCCACTGTCAAACATGGTGGTGGCAGCATCATGGTTTGGGCCTGCTTTTCTTCAGCAGGGACAGGGAAGATGGTAAAAATTGATGGGAAGATGGATGGAGCCAAATACAGGACCATTCTGGAAAAAAACCTGATGGAGTCTGCAAAAGACCTGAGACTGGGACGGAGATTTGTCTTCCAACAAGACAATGATCCAAAACATAAAGCAAAATCTACAATGGAATGGTTCAAAAATAAACATATCCAGGCGTTAGAATGGCCAAGTCAAAGTCCAGACCTGAATCCAATCGAGAATCTGTGGAAAGAACTGAAAACTGCTGTTCGCAAATGCTCTCCATCCAACCTCACTGAGCTCGAGCTGTTTTGCAAGGAGGGATGGGAAAAAATGTCAGTCTCTCGATGTGCAAAACTGATAGAGACATACCCCAAGCGACTTACAGCTGTAATCGCAGCAAAAGGTGGCGCTACAAAGGTCGGCTAAGGAGTATTGGTGTCTCTGAGGGGTCTTTGGCCTGGTTTGCTAACTACCTCTCTCAAAGAGTGCAGTGTCTAAATTCAGAACATCTGCTGTCACAACCACTGCCTGTCACCAAGGGTGTACCTCGATCCTAGACTCCATACTCTTTCCAATTTACATCAACAACATAGCTCAGGTAGTAGCAAGAACTCTCATCCATTTATATGCAGATAATAGTCTTATACTCAGCTGGCCCCTCCCCGGATTTTGTGTTAAACGCTCTACAACAAAGCTTTCTTAGTGTCAAACAAGCTTCTCTGCCCTTAACCTTGTTCACTCCAAAACAAATCAACAGATGACACCATCTCTATTACACTTGACACTGCCCTTTCCCACCTGGACAAAAGGAGCACCTATGTGAGAATGTTGTTCATTGACTACAGCTCTCATGCATGTTTCAGTGTTATTTGCCTCGACACGAGCATAGAAGTAGTTTAGCTCGCCTGGTAGGCTCGTGTTACTGGGCAGCTCTCGGCTGTGCTTCCCTTTGTAGTCTGTAATGGTTTGCAAGCCCTGCCACATCTGACGAGCGTCAGAGCCGGTGTAGTACAATTCAATCTAAGTCCTGAATTGACGCTTTGACTGTTTGATGTTTCGTCGGAGGGCATAGTGGGATTTCTTATAAGCTTCTGGGTTAGAGTTCCACTCCTTGAAAGCGGCAGCTCTAGCCTTTAGGTCAATGTGGATGTTGCCTGTAATCCATGGCTTCTGGTTGGGGTATGTATTAGAGGTCGACCGATTAATCGGAATGGCCGATTTAATTAGGGCCGATTTCAAGTTTTCATAACAATCGGAAATCTGTATTTTTGACACCGATTTTTGCCGAATAATTTTTTTTAATTTTTTTTTAAACCTATATTTAATCTTTATTTAACTTGGCAAGTCAGTTAAGAACACATTCTTATTTTCAATGACGGCCTAGGAACAGTGGGTTAACTGCCTTGTTCAGGGGCAGAACGACAGATTTTCACCTTGCCAGCTCGGGGGATCCAATCTTGCAACCTTACAGTTAACTAGTTCAACGCAATAACGACCTGCCTCTCTCTCCAAATTGAACATGTTTCATTATTTATTTGAGGCTAAATTGATTTTATTTATGTATTATATTAAGTTAAAATAAGTGTATTGTCGTAAATTCAGTATTGTCGTAATTGTCATTATTATAAATAAATCGGCCGATTAATCGGTATCGGATTTTTTGGTCCTCCAATAAACGGTATCGGCGTTGAAAAATCTTAGCATCTGCTTCATCTGACCATTTTTGTATTGATCTAGTCACGGGTGCTTCCTGCTTTAATTTTTGCTTGAATGCAGGAATCAGGAGGATAGAATTATGGTCAGATTTGCCAGATGGAGGGTGAGGGAGAGCTTTGTATGGTCCAGAGTTTTTTTCCCTCTGGTTGCACATTTAACATGCTGATAGAAATTTGGTAAGACTGATTTAAGTTTAAGTTCCCTGCATTAATGTCCCCGGCCACTAGGAGCGCCGCCTCTGGCTGAGCGTTTTCCTGTTTGCTTATGGCGGAATACAGCTCATTGAGTGCGGTCTTAGTGCCAGCATCAGTCTGTGGTGGTATGTAGACAGCTACGAAAAATACAGATGAAAACTCTCTAGGTAGATAGTGTGGTCTACAGCTTATCATGAGATACTCTACCTCGGGCGAGCAAAACCTTGAGACTTCCTTAAATATTGTGCACCAGCTGCTATTTACAAAAATACATACAGTAGTTCGCCGCCCCTTGTCTTACCAGACGCAGCTGTTCTATCCTGCCGATACAGTGTATGACCAGCAAGCTGTTGGTTGATAATGTCATCATTCAGCCATGATAAAATATTACAGTTTTGAATGTCCCTTCTGATAGTTTAATCTTCTGCGTAGGTTATTGATTTTATTTTCCAAAGATGCACGTTTGCTAGCACAATGGAAGGCAGTGGGGGTTTATTCAATTGCCTAGGAATTCTCAGAAGTCAGTCCGCCCTCCAGCCCCTTTTTCTCCCCCTTCTCTTCACGCAAATGACAGGGATCTGGGCCTGTTCCCGGGAAAGCAGTATGTCATTCATGTCGGGCTCATTAAAGGAAGATAAGGATTCTGCCAGTTTGTGGTGAGTAATCTCTAATCGTGTCCAGCTCTGTCTGAATGTATGTTGTAATTTATACAGAGTCAAATGAAAATATTCAGAAAAAAATAAATGGATGTTCTACTGGATGTTTCAAATTACAGAAAAAATATTAACTGAATATTCATGTATAATAATAATGAAAATATAGTGGAAAATGAAGTGTGCATGACTGATGTCTGCAACATTTTTGAAGGACTGTTTACACACACACAGAGAATTTTTAACAAAGTTTGACTTTGAATGAAGCAACACATCTGCCAGTACCTTCAAGATGGCTACCAGGTAAGCAGATCTCTTTGTATTTCTCCAGATAAACATTCTCTTGTCAGACTGCATACACAACAGTATTGATTACCATTACCGATACAGGTAGGTTTCCACATTTAGAAAAAAGTTAGATTAAAAATGTTCTATGAAAATATGCTTCATTAATGTCTAATTATGTACATTGGGTAAACATTTGCTTAGTCATCATGTCTTCTCTATTGATAGCAAAACATTCTAAGGTTCCTGATCCTCCGCAACAGCATTCTCACTTATATACACAGTTGAAGTCGGAAGTTTACATAGACCTTAGCCAAATACAATTCCTGATATTTAATCCTTGTAAAAATAATTTGTCTTAGGTCAGATAGGGTCACCACTTTATTTTAAGAATGTGAAATGTCAGAATAATAAGAGAATGATTTATTTATACCTTCAAACTCAGTGCCTCTTTGCTTGACATCATGAGAAAATCAAAACTTGAATCAATGATTGTGCCAATATTATCTCATTTATTTTCTACATCAAATTGTATAATGTTTAACCAAACCTCAGTCTTAGTATACTTATTGTCATTTCTGAAATCATCAACCTAATTTCCAAAACCTATGTATCATTACCGTAACAGGTGTTAATTTAATGAATGGAAAAATAGTAGTTTGCTTTTAAATGTGCAGAATCTATACGTTATGTTCTTTCAGGCTTGCCACATCATTTTGAAAATATGTCAGGTTTCAATGAAATAGCAAAAATATTAGGTTGTATATTGCAGAAGGTGTTGCGGTAATGAGAGAAATCAGTCAAAATCAAATAACATTTTAATTTAAAAATATACACTGCTCAAAAAAATAAAGGGAACACTAAAATAACACATCCTAGATCTGAATGAATGAAATATTCTTATTAAATACTTTTTTCTTTACATAGTTGAATGTGCTGTCAACAAAATCACACAAAAATTATCAATGGAAATCAAATGTATCAACCCATGGAGGTCTGGATTTGGAGTCACACTCCAGCCACATGAGGTCTAGCATTGTCTTGCATTAGGAGGAACCCAGGGCCAACCGCACCAGCATATGGTCTCACAAGGGGTCTGAGGATCTCATCTCGGTACCTAATGGCAGTCAGGCTACCTCTGGCGAGCACGTGGAGGGCTGTGCGGCCCCCCAAATAAATGCCACCCCACACCATGACTGACCCACCACCAAACCGGTCATGCTGGAGGATGTTGCAGGCAGCAGAACGTTCTCCACGGCGTCTCCAGACTGTCACGTCTATCACATGTGCTCAGTGTGAACCTGCTTTCATCTGTGAAGAGCACAGGGTGCCAGTGGCGAATTTGCCAATCTTGGTGTTCTCTGGCAAATGAAAAACGTCCTGCACGGTGTTGGGCTGTAAGCACAACCCCCACCTGTGGACGTCGGGCCCTCATACCACCCTCATGGAGTCTGTTTCTGACCGTTTGAACAGACACATGCACATTTGTGGCCTGCTGGAGGTCATTTTGCAGGGCTCTGGCAGTGCTCCTCCTGCTCCTCCTTGCACAAAGGCGGAGGTAGCGGTCCTGCTGCTGGGTTGTTGCCCTCCTCCACATGTCCTGATGTATTGGCCTGTCTCCTGGTAGCGCCTCCATGCTCTGGACACTACACTGACAGACACAGCAAACCTTCTTGCCACATCTCGCATTGATGTTCCATCCTGGATGAGCTGCACTACCTGAGCCACTTGTGTGGGTTGTAGACTCCGTCTCATGCTACCACTAGAGTGAAAGCACCGCCAGCATTCAAAAGTGACCAAAACATCAGCCAGGAAGCATAGGAACTGAGAAGTGGTCTGTGGTCCCCACCTGCAGAACCACTCCTTTATTGGGGGTGTCTTGCTAAATGCCTATAATTTCCGCCTGTTGTCTATTCCATTTGCACAAAAGCATGTGAAATGTATTGTCAATCAGTGTTGCTTCCTAAGTGGACAGTTTGATTTGACAGAAGTGTGATTGACTTGGAGTTACATTGTGTTGTTTAAGTGTTCCCTTTAATTTTTTGATCAGTGTATATTATTTCAGAGTTTCCAGTAACTGTGCATGACCATTAATAATAAATGTTTTAAAAATGTGAAAATGTATTAGCTTTCCTAATGGTCTTGATGTTTTCAGACTTTTAAAATACTTTTCAGAAAATATGTTCAAAAAGTGTTAAATTGTCAGTAAATGTTTTTAAATGAATGCTCCCAAACACTTCAGACCTCGTTATTAATGCCTCAAAATGACATTTTTTGACGCAAGTCTTTTTAAAAGGTTTCATGTTTGAAATCTTTGAAACCAAGATTTCGCGAAAATCACCCATATGCACACACACACCAGAAGATGCCTCCTTGACGGAAATACCCGTAGATACATGGTCCCTTATTTCACTACCTCTAAGGACAACCGTATATTAGCCAGGTTATTCTCTATCTGTGAAATTGACATTTTCAGTGTACAGAAATAGGAGCTATGTTACCTAAAGTAATCCACAAGGAAAACCTTGTTAACAAGTCTTGCTACTGTAGCTGTGAATAAGGACACATCAAGGTTCATTTAAACGGTGCAATCGAGTAATCAGAAAACAATTGCCCCAAGGTCCCCCAACTCTGACAGGTTTAAATTGTGTACCCTTCGTACTAGGCAGTTTAAAATGGCTCACAGTCAATACATCTTCACAGATATATCTGGACATGATATCATATTTCATAAACCTCTATCAATGCTGTGCCTCTATACAAAGCATCAGCTGCTCTTTGACATTGATGGAGATAGAGGGGCTTTCTCAGTCTGTCCCTGCTCTAACACCCCCCTGCTATTTATGCAAGTTCTCTTCTCTCCTCTCCGCAGCTCCCTTCATCAGCACCAGCCACAGAGGGCCCACTTCTCACAGCCGTTCAAAGCCTGGCTAATTACGCTATACAAGTAGAGCCTCTGCACTAAGCAGGGGTTCACTTTGAGACACCCCTCCCCTCAGAACACTACAGCATTTCCCTCCCTCAGGTCCTTCAAAATACAGTCACACAATTATCACTTGCAGAAGAATATAGACACACAGTTACTCAAGCAAATAAAGTTTATTTTGTGTTGTGTAGCCGTTTGGTCTGTACCAGGCAAGGGGATTTAACCTGTTGAGTCTATGGGGGCGCTATTTCATTATTGGATAAGAAAACGTGCCCGTTTTAAGCGCAATATTTTGTCACGAAAAGATGCTCAACTATGCATATAATTGACAGCTTTGGAAAGAAAACAGTCTAACGTTTCCAAAACTGCAAAGATAATATCTGTGAGTGCCACAGAACTCATGCTACAGGCGAAACCAAGATGAAACGTCAAACAGGAAATGAGCAGAATTTCTGGCCATAAGAGACTACATTTTCCAGGGGTCCGCCCGGTGTCCTTTGTCTAAATTGGTGCGTAATCTTCAGTTGCGGTCATTTTCTCCTGGGATTCAGGACAGAAAGCACACTTCCACTAACGATATATCATCAAAGAGAAATGTGAAAAACACCTTGAGGATTGGTTCTAAACAACGTTTGCCATGTTTCAGTCGATATTATGGAGTTAATTTGGAAAAAAGTTTGGCGTTTTGATGACTGGATTTTCGTTTTTTTTTGGTAGCCAAACGTGACGCACCAAACGGAGCGATTTCTCCAAAACAAATAATCTTTCAGGAAAAACTGAACATTTGCTATCTGAGTCTCCTCATTGAAAACATCTGAAGTTCTTCAAAGGTAAATTATTTTATTTGAATGCTTTTCTGGTTTTTGTGAAAATGTTGCCTGCTGAATGCTAATGCTAATGCTAAATGCTACGCTAGCTAGCTACTGTTACACAAATTATTGTTTTCCTATGGTTGAAGCATATTTTGAAAATCTGAGATGACAGTGTTGTTAACAAAAGGCTAAGCTTGAGAGCTAGCATATTTATTTCATTTCATTTGCGATTTTCATGAATAGTTAACGTTGCGTTATGGTAATGAGCTTGAGTCTGTATTCACGATCCCGGATGGCTAAGTGCAACTGTAACTCCAGACGGGTTAACACTAGGATGGTACAGTATGATCTCTCGTATCTCATCCAAGGGGCCTGACTATCACAAGCAGACATACTCCTCTTAGACAAATCAGGAGTCAGAGATAAGCCTGTCCATGAGACACATGCAATCAAAAGAGGAAGAGAAGGAAGACTAGATAATTGCATTGACTTTCAGAAAGGGTTTTGCAACACAAGAGAGCATCTTTACATACAACGACAAGTTCTAAACCAGAACACTTGATCGTAATAGAGCTTGTTCAGTACTTGGCCATTAGAGTGAAAAACACATCTCTAGCAAAATATAGATCTGTAGGTGAGACCAGGTACAGTATAGAAGCCTACCTGCCGTAGAGGTCATCTGGGTAGCTGTCGTACTCCAAGTCATAGTCAGATCTGAGGAGAGAGAGAGATGGGCTAAGAGAGAGGGAAAGAGCCATCATCGACTCAGTGGGTTTTGTCCAACATGTCTCTGGACGTACTCACTGCCACAGTCATACTCTGGACCTAGTTTTGTCCCATGGAATAAATATTGTGGATCTTAATGTTTTTCCTCATAATCCTGGACTATCGGACCACCATTATATTATGTTTGCAATCGCAACAATAATCTGCTCAGACCCCAACCGAGGATCATCAAAAGCTGTGCTATAAATTCTCTGACAACCCAAAGATTCCTAGACGCCCTTCCAGACTCCATCCACCTACCCAAGGACGTCAGAGTACAAAAATCGGTTAATCACCTAACTGAGGAACTAAGTGTAACCTTGCGTAATACCCTAGATGCAGTCGCACCCCTAAAAACAAAAAAACATTTGTCATAAGAAATTAGCTCCCTGCTATACCGAAAATACCAGAGCCCTGAAGCAAGCTTCCAGAAAATTGGAATGGAAATGGCGCTACACTAAACTGAATGTCTTCCGACTGGCTTGGAAAGTGCCATGCAACATCTGAGCAGCAGAAAGCGCTCTATCATCCTATTTTTCCAACTTAATTGAGGGGAATAAGAACACTGTCGCAAAGCTAACTAAAAATCAGCATTCCCAAGAAAGGATGGCTTTCACTTCAGCAGCGATACATTCATGAACTTCTTTGACGAAAAGATTATGATCATTAGAAAGAAAATTACGGACTCCTCTTTAAATCTGCGTATTTCTCCAAAGCTCAATTGTCCTGAGTCTGCACAATACTGCCAGGACCTAGGATCAAGGGAGACACCCAAGTTTTTTAATACTATATCTCTTGATACATTGATGAAAATAGTCTTGGTCTCTAAACCTTCAAGCTGCATACTGGACCCTATTCCAACTAAACTACTGAAAGAGCTGCTTCCTGTGCTTGGCCCTCCTATGTTCAACATAATAAACGTCTCTCTATCCACCGGATGTGTACCAAACTCACTAAAAGTGGCAGTGATAAAGTCTCTCTTGAAAAAGCCAAACCTTGACCCAGAAAATATAAAAAAACTATCGGCCTATATCGAATCTCGTCTGGTTTTAGACCCCATCAGAGCACTCAGACTGCACTCGTGAAGGTGGAAAATTACCTTTTAATGGCGTCAGACCAAGGCTCTGCATCTGTCCTCATGCTCTAGGACCTTAGTGCTGCTTTTGATACCATCGATCACCACAATCTTTTGGAGAGATTGGAAACCCAAATTGGTCTACACGGACAAGTTCTGGACCGGTTTAGATCTTATCTGTCAGAAAGATTGTCTGGATGGTTTGTCTACTGACAAATCAATTGTAAATTTCGGTGTTCCTCAAGGTTCTGTTTTAGGACCACTATTGTTTTCACTATATATAGCGGACGATACACAGCTGTACATTTCGATGAAACATGATGAAGTCCCAAAATTGCCCTCCCTGGAAGCCTGTGTTTCAGACATAAGGAAGTGGATGGCGGCAAATGTTTTACTTTTAAACTCGGACAAAACAGAGATGCTAGTTCAAGGTTCCAAGAAACAAAGAGATCTTCTGTTGGTTCTGACAATTAATCTTGATGGTTGTACAGTCATCTCAAATAAAACTGTGAAGGACCTAGGCTTTACTCTGGACCCTGATCTCTCTTTTGCGAACAAATCAATAATATTTCAAGGACAGCTTTTTTCCATCTTAATAGCATTGCAAAAATCAGAAACTTTCGGTCCAAAAATGATGTAGAATAATTTGTCCACGCTTTTGTCACTTCTAGACTACTGCAATGCTCTACTTTCCGGCTACCCAGATAATACACTAAATAAACTTCAGTTAGAGCTAAACACGGCTGCCAGAATCTTGTCTATAACCAATAAATGTGATCATATTACTCCAGTGCTAGCCTCTCTACACTGGCTTCCTGTTAAGGCTATGGCTGATTTCAAGGTTTTACTGCTAACTTACAAAGCAATACATGCGCTTGCTCCTACCTATCTTTCCGATTTGGTCCTGCAGTACATACAGTGCCTTGCGAAAGTATTCGCCCCCCTTGAACTTTGCGAGTCTCCGTATAAATGCACCTGCACTGTGATAGTCTCAGAGGTCCGTTAAAAGCGCAGAGAGCATCATGAAGAACAAGGAACACACCAGGCAGGTCCGAGATACTGTTGTGAAGAAGTTTAAAGCCGGATTTGGATACAAAAAGATTTCCCAAGCTTTAAACATCCCAAGGAGCACTGTGCAAGCGATAATATTGAAATGGAAGGAGTATCAGACCACTGCAAATCTACCAAGACCTGGCCGTCCCTCTAAACTTTCAGCTCATACAAGGAGAAGACTGATCAGAGATGCAGCCAAGAGGCCCATGATCACTCTGGATGAACTGCAGAGATCTACAGCTGAGGTGGGAGACTCTGTCCATAGGACAACAATCATTCGTATATTGCACAAATCTGGCCTTTATGGAAGGGTGGCAAGAAGAAAGCCATTTCTTAAAGATATCCATAAAAAGTGTTGTTTAAAGTTTGCCACAAGCCACCTGGGAGACACACCAAACATGTGGAAGAAGGTGCTCTGGTCAGATGAAACCAAAATTGAACTTTTTGGCAACAATGCAAAACGTTATGTTTGGCGTAAAAGCAACACAGCTCATCACCCTGAACACACCATACCCACTGTCAAACATGGTGGTGGCAGCATCATGGTTTGGGCCTGCTTTTCTTCAGCAGGGACAGGGAAGATGGTTAAAACTGATGGGAAGATGGATGGAGCCAAATACAGGACCATTCTGGAAGAAAACCTGATGGAGTCTGCAAAAGACCTGAGACTGGGACGGAGATTTGTCTTCCAACAAGACAATGATCCAAAACATAAAGCAAAATCTACAATGGAATGGTTCAAAAATAAACATATCCAGGTGTTAGAATGGCCAAGTCAAAGTCCAGACCTGAATCCCATCGAGAATCTGTGGAAAGAACTGAAAACTGCTGTTCACAAATGCTCTCCATCCAACCTCCCTGAGCTCGAGCTGTTTTGCAAGGAGGAATGGGAAAAAATGTCAGTCTCTTGATGTGCAAAACTGATAGAGACATACCCCAAGCGACTTACAGCTGTAATCGCAGCAAAAGGTCACGCTACAAAGTATTAACTTAAGGGGGCTGAATAATTTTTCACGCCCAATTTTTCAGTTTTTGATTTGTTAAAAAAGTTTGAAATATCCAATAAATGTCGTTCCACTTCATGATTATGTCCCACTTGTTGTTGATTCTTCACAAAAAAATACAGTTTTATATCTTTATGTTTGAAGCCTGAAATGTGGCAAAAGGTCGCAAAGTTCAAAGGGGCCGAATACTTTCGCAAGGCACTGTACCTACATGTACGCTACGGTCACAAGACGCAGGCCTCCTTACTGTCTGTAGAATTTCTAAGCAAACAGCTGGAGGCAGGGCTTTCTCCTATAGAGCTCCATTCTTATGGAATGGTCTGCATATCCATGTGAGACTTGCAGACTCGGTCTCGACATTTAAGTCTTTATTGAAGACTTGTCTCTTTGGTCGGTCCTATGATTGAGTGGAGTCTGGCCCAGGGGTGTGAAGGTGAACAGAAAGGCTCTGGAGCGACGAACCACCCTTGCTGTCTCTACCTGGCCGGTTCCCCTCTTTCCACTGATATTCTCTGCCTCTAACCCTGTTACGGGGACTGAGTCACTGGCTTACTGGTGCTCTTCCATGCTGTCCCTAGGTCCGCCACTTGAGTGGGTTGAGTCACTGATGCGATCTTACTGTCTGGGTTGGTGCCCCCCTCGGGTTCGTGCTGTGTGGGAGATCTTCGTTGGCTATACTCGGCCTTGTCTCATGGTAGTAGGTTGGTGGTTGAAGATATCCCTCTAGTGGTATGGGGGCTGTGCTTTGGCAAAGTGGGTGGGGTTTATATCCTGCCTGTTTCCCGACACCTCCTGTCTCAGCCTCCAGTATTTCTGCTGCAAGAGTTTGTGTCAGGGGCTAGGGTAAGTCTGTCATATCTGGAGTATTTCTTTCTTTCTTCTCAGTCCACCTGGTCATGCTGTTGCTCCAGTTTCAACTGTTCTGCCTGAGGCTTTGGAACCCTGACCTGTTCACCACTGAACGTGCTACCTGTCCCGAAACTGCTGTTTTGGACCCTCTCTCTACTGCACCTGCTGTCTCTAACTCTGAATGATCGGCTATAAAAAGCCAACTGACATTTACTCCTGAGGTGCTGACCTGTTGCACCCTCTACAACCACTGTGCTTATTATTATCTGACCCTAAAGGTCATGTTTGAACATCTTGGCCATGTTCTTTTATAATCTCCACCTGGCACAGCCAGAAGAGAACTGGCCACCCCTCATAGCCTGGTTCCTCTCTAGGTTTCTTCCTAGGCTCTGGCCTTTCTAGGGAGTTTTTCCCAGCCACCGTGCTTCTACGTCTGCATACTTTGCTGTTTGGCGTTTTAGGATGGGTTTCTGTACAGCACTTTGTGACGTCGGCTGATGTAAAAAGGGATTTATAAATATGTTTGATTGAATAGAACAGCTTTCAGAGGACAGGAGACAGAGGGGGATATGATGGGTGTTAGACGGGGAAGGATATAACACGGGTCAATGGGGACGGATTGTCCATGGAGTAGACAGGTACAGACACTTACAGCTGTGACATGTTTTAACATCCTCAGAACCTTGGCTTGCCCTGTTGAATCCCTGTCACTCAGGTATACCCAGCACTCTCTGAGTATCTCATCTCTTCCTCTTTTTCTCTGTTTTTCTCTTTATCCTTCACACTCATCAGGGAAGTGAACTGTGCTCCCCTCTAAGAGCTTACCTGTCCATTATCACAGATTTGGTTGAATGGTTTTAAAATCACAGGGGCTATACTGTAGCTGTCTGGTCAAGTAACAGTCTCTGTGTTCAACCTGGGAGGTCAAGCAGAGAGGGAGGGGAAACGGTCATGCTGTCAGGGTGCGTTCCTCTGTCAGACGAGAGACAGCATTTCAGACATTAAAGAAAATAATAGGGTTACAATTCCAGCACATTTCCATTACACTGTTGACTATTGATATACGTAATGGTTTCAGGGCTCCCCTGCATCACAGATATGTGATCAAATCTAAACACGACAACTATCAACTCCATCCTCGGCTCAGCCTCTGACTCTCTCAGTGAAGTGCATACTACACACTGACATACACACTCAGTGGCCTGCTGCGGGAACACAAACAGTCCTGTTGTTAATGTTAACCAACACAGCCATCCATCACAATAAGGAGTAAACCCAACACACTGTCTCAGACACTCTGAAATGTGCAGAGAAATGAAGAGCCACTTACTGGGCCAAGCTGTATAGATAGATAGAGAGAGAGAGAGAGAGAGAGAGAGAGAGAGAGAGAGAGAGAGAGAGAGAGAGAGAGAGAGAGAGAGAGAGAGAGAGAGAGAGAGAGAGAGAGAGAGAGAGAGAGAGAGAGAGAGAGAGAGAGAGAGAGAGAGAGAGAGAGAGAGAGAGAGAGAGAGAGAGAGAGAGAGAGAGAGAGAGAGAGAGAGAGAGAGAGAGAGAGAGAGAGAGAGAGAGAGAGAGAGAGAGAGAGAGAGAGAGAGAGAGAGAGAGAGAGAGAGAGAGAGAGAGAGAGAGAGAGAGAGAGAGAGAGAGAGAGAGAGAGAGAGAGAGAGAGAGAGAGAGAGAGAGAGAGAGAGAGAGAGAGAGAGAGAGAGAGAGAGAGAGAGAGAGAGAGAGAGAGAGAGAGAGAGAGAGAGAGAGAGAGAGAGAGAGAGAGAGAGAGAGAGAGAGAGAGAGAGAGAGAGAGAGAGAGAGAGAGAGAGAGAGAGAGAGAGAGAGAGAGAGAGAGAGAGAGAGAGAGAGAGAGAGAGAGAGAGAGAGAGAGAGAGAGAGAGAGAGAGAGAGAGAGAGAGAGAGAGAGAGAGAGAGAGAGAGAGAGAGAGAGAGAGAGAGAGAGAGAGAGAGAGAGAGAGAGAGAGAGAGAGAGAGAGAGAGAGAGAGAGAGAGAGAGAGAGAGAGAGAGAGATAGATTCCATAACAAATCCATAAACTACAGAGAGATGAACCTAGAGAAGAGTCCCCGAAGCAAGCTGGTCATGGGGCTTTGTTCACAAACACAAACAGAGTCCCGGGACAGAAACACAATTAGACCCAACCAAATCATGGGAAAACAAAAAGATAATTATTTGACACATTGGAAAGCTTAAACAAAAAAACTGAGCAAACTAGAATGCTACTTGGCCCTAAACAGAGAGTACACAGTTGAAGAATACCTGACCACTGTGAGTGATCTAAAATTAAGACTATGTACAGACTCAGTGAACATAGCCTTGCTATTGAGAGAGGCAGCCATAGCCTGTCTTCTCTCGGGAGCCAAGTCAACCTATGTGTCCATTGCCCACAAAATGAGATGGAAACTGAGCTACACTTCCTAAACTCCTGCCAAATGTATGACCATATTAGATACATATTTCCCACAGATCACATAGACCTACAAAGAATTTTAAAACAAATCAAACATTGATAAACTCTCATCTGTTAGACGAAATACCGCAGTGTGCAATAACAGCAGCAAGATATGTGGCCCGTTGCCATGAGAAAGGGGCAACCAGTGGAGCACAAACAACATTGTAAATACAACCTAGATTTATGTGTTAATTTATTTTCCCTTTCATACTTCAGACTTGCACATTACATAGCCAATAACATAATATTTTCTTAAAAGGTTTGGTATTAATCAGCATCTAACTGTATTATTGACTTTGGCCACGGCCAAGCTACTCACCATGTACTACTGAGCGTTGTACAACAATGCAGTGAACCATTCATATTGATCTGTTTATAACCAAGCATTTAACTATGACTATTGATCTGTCTGTGGACACGACAAAGCTCTCTGAGCTCAGCCCTTCTAAACATATTGGATGACTCTTTCATTCCACATGGAGATGTTACCTCCTGCCTGCATTGTTGGAATTACATATTATATCAAAGATAATTCGACTGTATGTACTTGCCTCATAATGTCTTACTGTTCCCCATGTGTTTACTGTTTAATGGGCTGTTGAGTCCCACTGATCTATAACAGTGAAGAGTAACACTCCCACCATGCAATACATGGGATCATTAGCTATTTGTTGTTTCCATGTGGGGAATGCTGTCTTACCCAGCATTTCATATTATCAACGATAGGCTACCAGGGATAAAGGTCTTTACAGTGAGTCAGCCTTAGTATTTACAGAGGAATGTTTTCTGGGAGGCAAAACAATCTCTTTTCTTTTTCTCTGGTTTTGATGAGCTGCAGAGCAGGAAGTCAAATGAGATTTGTAAATCTACACAAAACAATCCTGTTTAGACTTAGTGCTCCATCCAGACAAATTTGTTGTCACACCCTGACCTTAGAGAGCCTTTTTATGTCTCTATTTGGTTTGGTCAGGGTGTGATTTGGGGTGGGCATTCTATGTTTTGTTTTCTATGATTTTGTGATTCTATGTTTCTTTATTTCTACGTTTTGGTCGGGTATGGTTCTCAATCAGGGACAGCTGTCTGTCGTTGTCTCTGATTGGGAAACATACTTAGGTAGCCCCTTTCCCCTCCTTTCGATGTGGGTAGTAAACTTTGTCTGTGGCACTGAGCCCTGTAAGCTTCACGGTTGTTGCTTTCATTTGTTGTTTTGTTGGCGACATTTTAAAAATAAAGAAAATGTACACTCACCACGCAGCACTTTGGTCCACTTCTTTTGACGGCCCGTGACAGAACTACCCACCACCAAAGGACCAAGCAGCGTGGTAAAGAGGACTCCTGGACATGGGAGGAGATCCTGGACGGAAAGGGACCCTGGACGCAAGCCGTCCGAGGGAGGAGATGGAGGCAGCTATGGCGGAGCGGCGGCGATATGAGGAGGCAAGTCAGCGAAGCAGGCACGAGAGGCAGCCCCCAAAATTATTTTGGGGGGGGTCACACGGGGAGATTGGCAGAGTCAGTGTTTAGACCTGAGCCAACTCCCCGTGCTTACCGTGGGGAGCATGTGTATCCGATGTCCGCCCCACGCACCAGGCCTCCTGTGTGTCTCTCCAGCCCAGTGAGTCCTGTGCCTGCTTCAAGGAACAGGCCTCCTGTGTGTCTCCCCAGCCTGCGCCCAGGACGAAGCCTCAAGTGATGATCCATGGCAAGAAGCCTCAAGTGATGATCCATGGCAAGAAGCCTCAAGTGATGATCCATGGCAAGAAGCCTCAAGTGATGATCCATGGCAAGAAGCCTCCAGTGATGATCCATGGCACCAAGCCTCCAGTGATGATCCATGGCACGAAGCCTCCTCCAGTGATGATCCATGGCACGAAGCCTCCTCCAGTGATGATCCATGGCACGAAGCCTCCTCCAGTGATGATCCATGGCACGAAGCCTCCTCCAGTGATGATCCATGGCACGAAGCCTCCAGTGATGATCCATGGCACGATGCCTCCAGTGAGTAGTCATAGCACGAAGCCTCCAGCGGCGGTCTCCAGTCCGGAGCCTCCAGCGAGGGTGCCCAGTCCGGGGCCCGCAGCAAAGGTCCAAAGTCCGGGGCCCGCAGCAAGGGTCCCGCACCTGAGCGCCTTTGCTCATCGGCTCCACATTGGCCCCAAGGGCAGCCCTCACTTTGCCTGAAATAAGCCCACCATTTTGGATCGGCTGCCCGTTACATTGTATCACAAAGACAATGTGGCTGCTATCATAAGTGACCCCAAACTTGTTTTTACATGCAATGTGCTTTAGCACTCGGCAGTCCCGTTCTGTGAGCTTGTGTGGCCTACCACTTTGCGGCTGAGCCGTTGTTGCACCTAGACATTTCCACATCACAATAACAACGCTTACAGTTGACGGGGGCAGCTCTAGAATGGCAGAAATTTGTCGAACTGACTTGTTGGAAAGGTGTCATCCTTTGACGGTACCATGTTGAAAGTCACTGAGCTCTTCAGTAAAGCCATTCCACTGCCAATGTTTGTCTATAGAGATTGCATGGCTTGATTCTATACTCCGGTACGCAGCGGGTGTGGCTGAAATGGCCAAATCCACCTATTTGATGGGGTGTCCACACTTTTTTATATATATACTATATAGTGTATATGTTTACCAGAGAAACGTTAAAGTTTCTCATATGTCACATGCACTTTTCTGACTTTTTTACGGACTTCACCATTGGCAGTGCACAATATCGTGTTTTTGTTGACCACACAACAGAACACTTAAACTGGAATGAAACTCTCAGTGTCAGTAAGTTCAGAGAACAAAACAGAAAATCTAAAAATAATGATGTTTTTGGAGGAACGGAAACAGAACAGGGAACGAAGGGATCTCTAGTGTTCCGGAACAGAACCGTTATTTTCAAATCTTGGGAACATGTTAGTAATGTTATTTTTAGTTCCAAAAATATTTTCCATGTGTAGTATATAATTCTATAAAGTTTTAATGCTAATAATAGCTTAAACACATTCCAATTCACATCATGATGTTCAGCGCTTAAAGCCCCTTCCATCTTCACCCTTGTCTTTCTCTCTGTGAAATTTCAGTCATATCTCAAGCCTGCACTTAGCTGGCCAATCAAACATGTAAACAACTATTTTACCCGTTCCACAGCAAGCTGCACTATCGGCGCTAATTGGGTGAGTAAATGAATGTTAAATGTAAAAACATGGTTGCTTTCATGGGTTAAAAATAATACAGAAAAAGGAACTATATGAATTCTAACTTTTTGGGGGTTTGAACCGGTTCAGAACATTATTTTCTGGTCGGAAGACTGGAACAGAACAAAAAAAATAGGGGTTCCCCTTGGAATGTAAAGATTCTAAAGTTATTTAGGTTCCAACCCCTGATTCCGGGGTAATTGGCTTTAATGTTCCGAACCCGTCATTGGCTTAAATGGTGTCAGCAATTTTCATCTAGTGTTATTTTTTTAATTGGGGTATTTGCACAACCACTCCCCCAGATATTCGAATGAGCTCTCGCCTCTACATTATGAAGTAGCTGGGCTTGGTGTGGGCCGGCCCGTGTTGGGCTGATGTAGGACTGGTGTGGGCTGGCCTGTGTTGAAACAGGTGTAGGCTAGCCTGTGTTGTGCCGGTATGGGCTGGCCCATGTTGAGCTGGTGTGGTCTAGCCTGTGTTGGCCTGGTGTGGGCTTAGTGGGGTTCAAGCCGTGCCCACCTTGCCCACCGAATACCCACATGGGGTCATGTTTGCTGGGTAGCTAGTGTACACAATAGAGAGAGATAAGTATAGCCCTGTGTTTACACAATCATGTGACATAGCAAGATTTGAGCTGACTTCCTGCCACTTCAGCTCCTCTCAAATCGAAGGGCTTCCCTGATTGAAGCAAAATTACAATACATACAGCGACGGACAGCCAGACAGACAGAGGCTCGAATGGAGGATTCCACCACCGTGCCTTAGACATGCCAACAAACCTTACACAAAAGCTGAATCTGGAAATCCCAACAGACAAGCTGTGAGGTAAATTGGTGGTACTGTGGTTATGTCAGTATTACAGGTCATGTTAATGATTTCAGCACCAATGTAGCGGCCCTGAAATTTTATTTAGATTGTCCTTGTTTTGTTAGGAGCAAAAGGATCTTCAAATGCAGAACACCTGTATGGCATGATGTTCTGTTTACTGCTTTGTTATTTGTTTCCATCTTCTGTTTGTTCATTGCTGATAAAGCACACCTTACCATACTGAATGTTCTGTCTTTATGCAGAGACAGGGTGTTTAAATGGTTGGAGTTTTCATTGCATAATTATTTTAACTGTTATTTTTCAGTTTAAAGGAAATGCTGATTCAACTAACGCACATCTCAGCAAGAGGAACCAATGAGGGACAAAGACAATAACTGTCACGATCGCTGTCGTCATGGAAATGACCGGACCAAGGTGCAGCATGGTGAGCGTACATTTTTTGATTGATAAATGTCGCCAACAAAACAAAGAACAAGGAAACGACCGTGAAGCTTACTTAGGCTATAATGCCACTAACAAAGACAACTACCCACCATTACAAAAGGAAAAAAGGCTGCCTAAGTATGATTCCCAATCAGAGACAACGATAGACAGCTGTCCCCGATTGAGAACCATACCCGGCCGAAACAAAGAAAATAGAGTTTCCCACCCGAGTCACACCCTGACCAACCAAACATAGAGAATAAAAAGATCTCTACGGTCAGGGCGTGACAATAACAATGTTCTACGTTCTCTGCTCTCTCTCTCTCCCTCACTATTTCTCTTTCTCAATCTCTCCTTCTCCCCCTCTCCCTCTCTCTCTCCTCATCTCCTTCTCCCTATTGTGAACATTGCCACACAGATCAAGGTACTGTCAAACCTGAAACCCCAAACATACACTTTCATCATATGGAACCTTTCCACTGTTCAGCAATTAAAATCTCTCTTTAAACAAGTTTGGTTCTAGATGCTCTTAGGCCCTCAACCTGCTGTGAATTCCATGATGCTGTCTGAGTTTCAATGCAGCCAAAACCTGCATCCCTGTTAAAAACAAACAAAATTACACACTCAAGGTGTCATCCATCGATCACACACAGGAAGAAGGGATAGGTGGTTCCACTCCAGTGAAACATTGTTCCACCTGCTGCGGTCTTGGTTTGCGCCAGGTATTGCTTGAGAAAATAGATTTGATCTCAATGAGGTTACCCAGATAAATAAATGTTTGAAAAAGGAGCTCATGTGCTGCTCAACAGGACTCAGTCCTTAGAAATACTAGCCTCCCTCCACTGCTCAGTCGAAGGTGTAAAACATAGGGTGGGTTTATAAGGCACAGCGTGATCAAAACAACAGTGGAGGGACTTTTACTCTAAAACATCCTATATATCCTCTGAGCTCGGTATTGTTTCTCCATCTCCACTGGGCTGCTCTTTAAAGACAGGCTCTAATTACTTTTATAGAGCTGGGGAGTTAGGCTGTAACTCAGATTAAGTGGATGTTGCACTTGATCTGAGTTAAAGCTAAAGGGCAGCTCTCTATAGTTTCTCTGAATGGCAGCATAGTGAGCAAGTACCACTTCCTCGTGATTCGGCGAGTACCACTTCCTCACACTGAGGCTCGAACCCTGGACAGGTGACCGCTCCTATACAGTACAGAACTTTTGATTGGTACTGTGTATGTTTTATATACATATACACGTATGTATGTGTGTGTGTGTTTTATTTATTTATTTATTTATATATATATATATATATATATATATATATGCACACATATATTCATACACATACAGTGCCTTGCGAAAGTATTCGGCCCCCTTGAACTTTGCAACCTTTTGCCACATTTCAGGCTTCAAACAGAAAGATATAAAACTGTATTTTTTTGTGAAGAATCAACAACAAGTGGGACACAATCATGAAGTGGAACGACATTTATTGGATATTTCAAACTTTTTTAACAAATCAAAAACTGAAAAATTGGCCGTGCAAAATTATTCAGCCCCCTTAAGTTAATACTTTGTAGCGCCACCTTTTGCTGCGATTACAGCTGTAAGTCGCTTGGGGTATGTCTATCAGTTTTGCACATTGAGAGACTGACATTTTTTCCCATTCCTCCTAGCAAAACAGCTCGAGCTCAGTGAGGTTGGATGGAGAGCATTTGTGAACAGCAGTTTTCAGTTCTTTCCACAGATTCTCGATTGGATTCAGGTCTGGACTTTGACATGGCCATTCTAACACCTGGATATGTTTATTTTTGAACCATTCCATTGTAGATTTTGCTTTATGTTTTGGATCATTGTCTTGTTGGAAGACAAATCTCCGTCCCAGTCTCAGGTCTTTTGCAGACTCCATCAGGTTTTCTTCCAGAATGGTCCTGTATTTGGCTCCATCCATCTTCCCATCAATTTTAACCATCTTCCCTGTCCCTGCTGAAGAAAAGCAGGCACAAACCATGATGCTGCCACCACCATGTTTGACAGTGGGGATGGTGTGTTCAGCTGTGTTGCTTTTACGCCAAACATAACATTTTGCATTGTTGCCAAAAAGTTCAATTTTGGTTTCATCTGACCAGAGCACCTTCTTCCACATGTTTGGTGTGTCTCCCAGGTGGCTTGTGGCAAACTTTAAACAACACTTTTTATGGATATCTTTAAGAAATGGCTTTCTTCTTGCCACTCTTCCATAAAGGCCAGATTTGTGCAATAGGATTGTTGTCCTATGGACAGAGTCTCCCACCTCAGCTGTAGATCTCTACAGTTCATCCAGAGTGATCATGGGCCTCTTGGCTGCATCTCTGATCAGTCTTCTCCTTGTATGAGCTGAAAGTTTAGAGGGACGGCCAGGTCTTGGTAGATTTGCAGTGGTCTGATACTCCTTCCATTTCAATATTATCGCTTGCACAGTGCTCCTTGGGATGTTTAAAGCTTGGGAAATCTTTTTGTATCCAAATCCGGCTTTAAACTTCTTCACAACAGTATCTCGGACCTGCCTGGTGTGTTCCTTGTTCTTCATGATGCTCTCTGTGCTTTTAACGGACCTCTAAGACTATCACAGTGCAGGTGCATTTATACGGAGACTTGATTACACACAGGTGGATTGTATTTATCATCATTAGTCATTTAGGTCAACATTGGATCATTCAGAGATCCTCACTGAACTTCTGGAGAGAGTTTGCTGCACTGAAAGTAAAGGGGCTGAATAATTTTGCACGCCCAATTTTTCAGTTTTTGATTTGTTAAAAAAGTTTGAAATATCCAATAAATGTCGTTCCACTTCATGATTGTGTCCCACTTGTTGTTTCTTCACAAAAAAATACAGTTTTATATCTTTATGTTTGAAGCCTGAAATGTGGCAAAAGGTCGCAAAGTTCAAGGGGCCGAATACTTTCGCAAGGCACTGTATATACAGTTGAAGTTGGAAGTATGCATATACACTTAGGTTGGAGTCATTAAAACTTGTTTTTCAACCACTCCACAATTTCTTTAGTCGGTTAGGACATCTACTTTCTGCATGACACAAGTAATTGTTTACAGACAGATTATTTCACTTAAAATTCACTGTATCACAATTCCAGTGGGTCAGAAGAAGACACGCACTAAGTTGACTGTGCCTTTAAACAGCTTGGAAAATTCCAGAAAATTATGTCATGGCTTTAGAAGCTTCTGATTGGTTATGGATGTATGGATAGGCTATGGATGTATTTCAAGGCATACCTTCAAACTCGGCGCCTCTTTGCTTGACACCATTGGGAAATCAAAAGAAATTAGCCAAGACCTCTGAAAATAAATTGTAGACCTCCATAAGTTTGGTTCATCCTTGGGAGCAATTTTCAAAAGCCTAAAGGTACCACGTTCATCTGTACAAACAATAGTGCGCAAGTATAAACACCATGGGACCGTCATACCGCTCAGGAAGGAGACGCATTCTGTCTCCTAGAGATGAACGTACTTTGGTGCGAAAAGTGCAAATCAATAGATTGCCCAGCTAGAGTGAGTTATTCTAGGAGGGAAGGAGAGAAAATTGGCCTCATTTCTGTGGCGAACCCTTAAGCTGCACAATCCATCTGTGCCAAATAAGCACTCTATAGGCACTGTTTCCCCCTAGCTCAGACAAACACAACCATAACTATTGGGTACAGTGCTATATAGTTTACAACTCAGATAACTGTCACTGTCTTTTCTCCTCCATCCACAAAACCTCTGTATAAGTACTGTATGGTAACAGGACAACAACCTCTCCCTCAATGTGATCAAGACAAAGGAGATGATTGTGGACTACAGGAAAAAGAGGACCGAGCACGCCCCCGTTCTCATCAACGGAGCTGCAGTGGAGCAGGTTGAGAGCTTCAAGTTCCTTGGTGTCCACATCACCAACAAACTAACCTGGTCCAAGCACACCATGACAGTCGTGAAGCGGGCACGACAAAACCTATTTCCCCTCAGGAGACTGAAAAGATTTGGCTTGGGTCCTCAGATCCTCAAAAGGTTTTACTGCTGCACCATCGAGAGCATCCTGACGGGTTGCATCACTGCCTGGTATGACAACTGCTCGGCCTCCAACCGCAAGGCACTACAAAGGGTAGTGCGTACGGCCCAGTACATCACTGGGGCCAAGCTTCCTGCCATCCAGGACCTCTATACCAGGCGGTGTCAGTGGAAGGCCCTAAAAATTGTCAAATACTCCAGCCACCCTAGTCATAGACTCCAGACCCCCCCCCCCCCCCTCTTTTACACCTCTGCTACTCTTTGTTGTTATCATCTATGCATAGTCACATTAATAACTCTACCTACATGTACATATTACCTCAATTATCTCGACTAACAGTTGCCCCCGCACATTGACTCTGTACCGGTACCCCCCTGTATATAGTCTCCCTATTGTTATTTTACTGCTGCTCTTTAATTACTTGTTACTTATATTTCTTATTCGTAATTTCTTTATATATATTTTTTTTTTGTTAACTGCATTGTTGGTTAGGGGCTCGTAAGTAAGCGTTTCACTGTAAGGTGAAACACCTGTGGTATTTGGCGCATGTGACGAATACAATTTGATTTGTATTTCTCAGTTCCCTGAGAGAGAGAAAGCAGTCACAAGTCACAACAGAGATAATGATCAACATTTGCAGCAATAGAACTCTACTCAGTATGTGGATTTCTCCCATTGCTTTCCATTCTTCTGGCCTCAATAGATGTTCCTATGAAACATGCATCAGTTTCCTGGGTTCATGATGCTTGCCTTTTGATTTGGAGTCAGTGTTTATGGAGGAAATGGCACTACGTGACTGGGATTGAGGATTATGAGGAGACGAGGGCCAAGCCACAGGAAAGGTATTGGAATTGTGTTTTTAATGCACTCACTAAAATACAGTGTATAAAGAGGAATACACTAGTTGTTGAGCTCTAGTATAGTGTCCCTCCTGAGGGGTTGGGTGTTATGGAAGATCTAACTGGGATAAGATGGAGGTTCTCTGAGACACGGAGACCAATGCCTAATACATAACACAATCAGACTACTGGGTGTTCTGCAGCGAGCTGGGTGTTATCTCCTACAACAGGGTTTCCTAACTCCGGTCCTCCAGTACCTCCAACAAAACACAATTTAGTTGTTGCCCCTGACAAAAACACCGGATTAAACTTGTCAAGGGCTTGGTGATTAGTTGACAAGTTGAATCAGGTGTGCTTGTCCGGGGCCATGACAAAAATGTGTACTGTTGGGGGTACTCGAGGACCAGAGTTGAGAAACTAAGGCTATCCCCGACTAAAAAAAAAAACTGTTCCTGTTCTTTCAACCAATCGATTGGTCGAAATGTTTAAAGTTATTTTTCCATAGATAGACAAACACACCCTGTGTGTTTAATAAAATCAACTGCATATGCACTGAGCTTGTCTGATGCTTTAAGCACACTGTTTGATTAAATCATTAAGACACACAAATGACTCAATAAAAAGCCAGATGGTCATACTGTGTTAAAAAAAATGACAGTGAGTGCCTGTGTGACTGGCGCACGTTATCTCGCTCTTCTCCCTACTGCTGCGAAAAGGCACCACAGCACAGCAAGTATTTATTGCGCTGTCCGTGCTGAAGCACTTCAGCCAATTAGTTTCTTACTTGTTTCTGACTGAAAAGTTATGTTACTTAAATTCCTAATTTGTTTAGGAAAAACATTCCCTATTCCCTCAACCCTTGCTCTCTTTACGTGAAACATGTAGAGTACCAGTCAAAAGTGTAGACACGCCTACTCATGAAATAATACATATGGAATCATGTAGTAACCAAAGAAGTGTTAAACAAATCAAAATATATTTTAGATTCTTCAAAGTAGCCACCCTTTGCCTTGATGACAGCTTGGCACACTCTTGGCATTCTCTCAAACAGCTTCATGAGGAATGCTTTTCTAACTGTCTTGAAGGAGTTCCCACATATGCTGAGCACTTGTTGGCTGGTTTTCCTTCACTCCATGGTCCAACTCATCCCAAACCATCTCAATTGGGTTGTGGTCGGGTGATTGTGGAGCCCAGGTCATCTGATGCAGCACTCCATCACTCCTTATTGGTCAAATAGCCTTTACACAGCCTGGAGGTGTGTTTTGGGTCATTGTCCTGTTGAAAAACAAATGATAGTCCCACTAAGTGCAAACCAGATGGGATGGCGTATCGCTGCAGAATGCTGTAGTAGCCATGGTGGTTAAGTGTGCCTTGAATTCTAAATAAATCAGACAGTATCACCAGCAAAGCAACCCCACACCATCTCACCTCCTCCTGCTTCACGATTGGAACCACACATGCGGAGATCATCCGTTCACCTACTCTGTGTCTCACAAAGACACGGCAGTTGGAACCGAAAAACTTTGTACTGGTCTAATGCCCATTGCTCAAGTTTCTTGGCCCAAGCAAGGCTCTTCTTATTATTGGTGTGGTTTCTTTGCAGCAATTTGACCATGAAGGCCTGATTCATGCAGTCTCCTCTGAACAGTTGATGTTGAGATGGGTCTGTTACTTGAAATCTGTGAAGAATTTATTTGGGCTGCAATCTGAGATTGAGTTATCTCTAATGAACTTATCCTCTGCAGGTAACTCTGAGTCTTCCTTTCCAGTGGCGGTCCTCATGAGAGCCAGTTTCATCATAGCACTTGACCTTCATGTCTTAAAGTAATGATGGACTATTTGTCACGCCCTGACCTTAGAGAGCCGTTTTATTTCTCTATTTGGTTAGGTCAGGGTGTGATGTGTTTCTATGTTTTGTTTTCTATGTTTCTGCCGGGTATGATTTCTCAATCAGGGACAGCTGTCTATCGTTGTCTCTGATTGGGAATCATACTTAGGTAGCCCTTTTTTCCTCCTTTCAGTGTGGGTAGTTATCTTTGTTAGTGGCACTTAGCCCTGTAAGCTTCACGGTTGTTTTTCGTTTCTTGTTTTGTTGGCAACATTTTAAATAAAAAGAGAAATGTACGCTCACCACGCTGCACTTTGGTCCTCTTCTTTTGACGGCCGTGACGGCTCTTTGCATAATATGGACTTGGTCTTTTACCAAATAGGGCTATTGTCTCTATACCGTGTTACAACACAACTGATTGGCCCAAACGCATTAAGAAGGAAAGAAATTCCAGAAATGAACTTTTAACAAGGCACACCTATTAATGGAAATGCATTCCATTAACTACCTCATAACTACCTCATGAAGATGGTTGAGAGAATTCCAAGAGTGTGCAAAGCTGTCATCAAGGCAAAGGGTGGCTACTTTGAAGAATCTCAAATATGAAATATATTTTGATTTGTTGAACACTTTTTTGGATACTATATGATTCCATATGTTTAATAGTTTATGTCCTCACTATTATTCTACAATGTAGAAAATTGTAAAAAAAAAAAAAAGAAAAACCCTGGAATGAATAGGTGTGTCCAAACTTTTGACTGATAAATAAGTGTACCAGAGTCTGTTCTAACAATACATATATATATATATATAAAGCCTTTATAATAGCAGACTAAAAACAGTTGCATGCATTTGTGAATTGCGGTTTATTTATTGTTTGGGTCTAATTATTCAAAGCTCCCTTTGTTATTTAATTTTAAAACTAAAATGCTTGATTGCATTTCAAAGCATGCATGTTTCGTATGCTGTGTGATGGCATGAACGAATGACTGATTGATACAGTAGCCTGAATAGTGAAATAACCCTGTGGGAAACACTGTCCTACAGTGTTAACATGACACAGTTCATCAAATCAAATTGTATTGGTCACATGGCTGCTACTTGACATTATGTGAATATTGATGTGTATTGATGTGTATTAATGTGTATACAGGGCTCATCTGTAAAAGAGAACATGGTCTCAGCATGACTCTGTCGTGTCTTTACTATCATTAAACTAAAGACTTTGTTTTTATCAAAGATTCTCTGTAATTAGTTACTCGATTAAACTGAATAATCATGTAACTGTAATTAACTAGGAAGTTGGGGCACCAAGGAAAGTATTCAGATTACAAAGTTATAATTTCCCAATATAACCTTTCAGATATTTTCATATCTGATCAATAGTCTTCTGATTAATTATGTATTTATTTTACCTCACGTTAGTTTCATTCTAAACATCGTAAATTGTTGGTTATCTGCATGAATCCAGTCTTTACTATGAGTCATCCATACATCAATTGTCTTAAATAATTTATTTATTACTAACTAAGTAATTCACAGAAATTCATTAACAAACAGTAGATATGGTTACATGAAATGATAGAATGTGCCCTAGTGGGCTGAACAGGCATGGCAGCTTGTTAGACAAAGGGGCAATGGGTAGTCAGTCGATTAAGAAGTCCCTACAGTTAATTATAACAATTAAAATGCTAATGCCTTACACATGAACGCTCACTCATTCGGGAACAATTGCAATCAATATATATATTTACGCTCAGTGTGTCATCTTGATCGCTGGTGAAAAGTATTTTTTGCAAAATTGTCCGTCTCTCTCCCTCTCTCTCGGTTAGAGGGGATAATTCAAAATGACATTCGTTATAGAATGGTTGTTTTGGCGGTTGTCTTTCTTCGCGTTCAATGATGCCGAAATCCTAGCTGCAGACTAGTAATTAGTATCAAAGACTTGTTCTCATTCTGTCGGTATCGATAGTCTAAGAGTTTAACCACGTGGTATGGTTAAAAAGACTCAGCAATGGTCTACACCTTTAGCCCTCTCGTAATTGAGGTAAGCTTGGTCTGGTGATAATTTCTCAAAGTTGGGTTTTGTTCAGAAGATGGCTGTCCCAGGATGTCTGACCCTAACTGGGCTCAGGGGCGGTCCTCTGATTTAGTTCAAATCAAAAGGGAATTGTATTTTTCTTCATTAAACAGTCCACAATCATCCTCACTCATTCATCTTATACAACAATTAGATGTAAACCTCATATCTGAGGCTATTATATAAACAGCGTTATGGTAATGTGGCCACACCGTCTCCCATGAGCTTCCCAAGTTGTGACAAACGGACCAGTTCGTAGCTGGATTCTTCACCGATATTTTACACTTTCTCTGGAACATGAAATTTGTTCGTACCTCACGTTCTGTGAGGTGGAAGGATTTCCTTTGTCCTCTGTGAAAGTTTACCCTCTCTCTAATACTGTGTGTCCATGAGGTCTTCTCAGGAATTTACGACCTCTGACCACAGCAGGCTGGTTGTAGAAGCAGACAGCGGGGGATGGTGCTCACTGTACTCAAAGAGGGCAACGTCATGACAACTCCATGTCACAATAAAGGTTAAATAAAAAATGAAATAAAAAAATAGAAATAAATAAAATGCGATGATGTGGAAAGCTGGTGTCTGGGGAGGATGGTTACAGGAATACACTTAGAGGAGAGTAGCATTGGCGGGTGCAGAGAGGTAGAAAACGAGCATGCCAAGGTCGTTGTAATAGAGGATGTGTGTGTGTCATTCACAACTAGCATGGTGTAATAATATAGACAGATGACTGATCCAAACAGCCTTGAGGTTATGCCCAATACATTATATCCAATCTTACACTCATACACACACACAAACAAACATAAACAAGAAAAAAACACACAAAAACAGCCCCAACAGCAAAAAACAGTCCAGCCAAGTCACATGGGAGACCAAGTCCTCTCATCTTTGCTTCTGAACTACTGTGTCAAACTTATGAATATGGATGCAAACTGTCTTTCTTTGAAAGCCTCTATGTAAAATATGAAAAGAGTCCAGTGGGAGGTCATTTAAAATGCAGACAGAAAGTTGAAACACCAAGTCTCTGATGAGTTTATCTGAGGAACAGAAGAGATGAGGCGTGAGACCAGACTGTTGCAGGGCAAAAAACACCAGCCACACATTCCAGGCACCTAACATAACCGGTAAAAATATCATGGTTATCAACTGAATGCAATTAAATAAACAAAATGTGTATGATATCTTTCTCCAGGCATTGTTCTGCTTCACTAAAATGTAAATTCTGCTGGAAACAGTAAGTTTATTTATGTGTGCGTGTGTGTGGTGTGTGTGTGTGTGTTAAACACCATACAGGTTAAACACAATACAAATGTACAGTGCCTTCAGAAAGTATTCACACCGCTTGACTTTTCCCCCATTTTATTGTGTTAAAAAGTGGGATTAAAATGGATTTAATTGTTTGTTTTTTGGTCATCGATCTACACAAAATACTCTACAATGTCGAAGTGGAAGAACAATTCTACAGTTGAAGTCGGAAGTTTACATATACTTAGGTTGGAGTCATTAAAACTCGTTTTTCAACCACTCCACACATTTCTTGTTAACAAACTATAGTTTTGGCAAGTCAGTTAGGACATCTACTGTGTGCAAGACATGAGTACTTTTTCCAACAATTGTTTGCAGACAGATTATTTCACTTATAATTCACTGTATCACAATTCCAGTGGGTCAGAAGTTTACACACACTAAGTTGACTGTGCCTTTAAACAGCTTGGAAAATTCCAGAAAATTATGTCATGGCTTTAGAAGCTTCTGATAGGCTAATTGACATCATTTGAGTCAATTGGAGGTGTGCCTGTGGATGTATTTCAAGGCCTACCTTCGAACTCAGTGCCTCTTTGCTTGACATCATGGGAAAAATCTAAAGAAATCAGCCAAGACATGAGAAAAACATTGTAGACCTCCACAAGTCTGGTTCATCCTTGGGAGCAAGAAGTTACCATGTTCATCTGTACAAACAATAGTACGCAAGTATAAACACTATGGGACCATGCAGCCGTCATACCGCTCAGGAAGGAGACGCGTTCTGTCTCCTAGAGATGAATGTACTTTAGTGTGAAAAGTGCAAATCAATTCCAGAACAACAGCAAATGACCTTGTGAAGATGCTGGAGGAAACAGGTACAAAAGTATCTATATCCACAGTAAAACGAGTCCTATATCGACATAACCTGAAAGGCCGCTCAGCAAGGAAGAAGCCACTGCTCCAAAACCGCCATAAAAAAGCCAGACTACGGTTTGCAAATGCACATGGGGACAAAGATTGTACTTTTTTGAGAAATGTCCTCTGGTCTGATGGAACATAAATAGAATACTGAATACTTTACAAATGCACTGCAGAACAAGCCTATAGGAAAATAGTAGCTTTGGTCGCGATGGAGGTTAATGTTTCTCTATAGAGGCTTGTGGCTGGGGCCCGAAACCGCGCGTGTGTGTGTGTCTAGCTATGTGTGTGGATGGCGGACTAAAGCAACATTCGAAGCTTTGGCCATGTATTCAGTCGATCGTGGACCTGGTGGCATTTAGGCGAAAGGAGCCAGGTTTTCTTTAGAGGTGTGAATTGTGGATTTTGCTCAATCGGAAAATGTATTTCTGGAGCTTGCCTCATGAGTTGTCTTTTGGGAGCCGCTGGCTGTCTCTGTGTGTTTGTGAGTGGCTGGTTGGATGGTGTCTGTGGCGCCATGGGAATTTCTAATAGAGCCTGCCTGCGGGCTAAATTGAAATGCAACGCTTTGGTCATTGATCTGATCACGAATCTGGGAGGGTTGGATTGTGGATTTTTTTCTATGGGAAAGTTTACTTTTTGATCTTAGGATCAATGTTGTCACAGTTGCTTCTTGTTGAAGAGGCATCAGCTAACGTTAGCTTGCTATAGCTAGCTTTACTGTTCCTCTGATTCTGAATTATTTTGTGGCTGTTTCTTTCTAGCTGGCAAATCTAGTTAGCTATATTGTATGTGTATTGCCACTTGTTGATAACATAGCCACATTTGTCACTGGTATGGACTAGTAAATATCCTAAAGCTAGTTGGTTAGACAATGATAGCCGCAAGCTAAAACCGGCGATAGTGGGAGGAGAGAATTCATTTTCATCTGCTGCTGGCTTGATAATGTTCGCTCAAATATATTTTTCACTCAATGTAAATGACAAAATTAGATTTTTATTCTATTGAGATTGTAATTGTATCAATATGATGTGAATATTGTAGAAACACCCTCCCAGCTGTTTTCCATACTAAAACTAGTACAACTTGGTGAGCACAAGCTTACCGTGTGACACCATACCCCAACACCAAACGTGATCACGACACGCAGGTTGAAATATCAAAACAAATTATATAAACTAATTATATATTTTATTTATTTTTATTTCACCTTTATTTAACCAGGTAGGCTAGTTGAGAACAAATTCTCAACTGCGACCTGGCCAAGATAAAGCATAGCAATTCGACACATACAACACAGAGTTACACATGGAATAAACAAAACATAGTCAATAATACAGGATAAAAAAAAATATCAAAAAGTCTATATACAGTGAGTGCAAATGAGGTAATATAAGGGGGTTAAAGGCAATAAATAGGCCGTGGTGGCGAGGTAATTACAATATAGACATTAAACACTGGAGTGACAGATGTGCAAAAGATGAATTTGCAAGTAGATATACTGGGGTGCAAAGGAGCAAGATAAATAAATAAATACAGTATGGGGATGAGGTAGATTGGATGGGGTATTTACAGTTGGGCTATGTGCAGTGATCTGTGAGCTTCTCTGACAGCTGGTGCTTAAAGTTAGTGAGGGAGATCTGAGTCTCCAGCTTCAGTGATTTTTTTCAGTTCGTTCCAGCCATTGGCAGCAGAGAACTGGAAGGAGAGGGGGCCAATGGAGGAATTGGCTTTGGGGGTGACCAGTGAAATATACCTGCTGGAGTGCGTGCTATGGGTGGGTGCTGCTATGGTGACCAGTGAGCTGAGACAAGGCGGGGCTTTAACTAGCAGAGACTTGTAGATGACCTGGAGCCAGTGGGTTTGGCAACAAGTATGAAGCGAGAGCCAGCCAACGAGAGGGTACAGGTCGTAGTGGTGGGTAGTATATTGGTGACAAAACGGATGGCACTGTGATAGACTGCATACCAGTTTGTTGAGTAGAGTGTTGAAGGCCATTTTGTAAATTACATCGCCGAAATCGAGGATCGGTGGATGGTCAGTTTTACGAGGGTATGTTTGGCAGCATGAGTGAAGGATGCTTTGTGGCGAAATAGGAAGCCGATTCTAGATTTAATTTTGGATTGGAGATGCTTAATGTGAGTCTGGAAGTAGAGTTTACAATCTAACCAGACAAATAGGTAGTTGTCCACATATTCTAAGTCCGAATCATCCAGAGTAGTGATGCTGGACGGGCGGCAGCGATTGGTTGAAGAGCATTCATTTAGCTCTACTTGCATTTAAGAGCAGTTGGAGGCCACGGAAGGAGAGTTGTAATGGCATTGAAGCACGTCTGGAGGTTAGTTAACACAGTGTCCAAAAAAGGGCCAGAAGTATACAGAATGGTGTCATCTGTGTAGAGGTGGATCAGAGAATCAGCAGCAACAAGAGCGACATCATTGATGTATACAGAGAAGAGAGTCGGCCCAAGAATTGAACCCTGTAGCACCCCCATAGAGACTGCCAGAGGTCCGGACAACAGGCCCTCCGATTTGACACACTGAACTCAGAGAAGTAGTTGGTGAACCAGGCGAGGCAGTTATTGGAGGAAACAAGGCTGTTGAGTCTGCCGATAAGACTGTGGTGATGAATGAGTCGAAATGAGTCGAAAGCCTTGGCCAGGTCAATGAATACGGCTGCACAGTATTGTCTGTTATCGATGGCGGTTATGATATCATTTAGGACCTTGAGAGTGGCTGAGGTGCACCCATGACCAGCTCTGAATCCAGATTGCATAGCGGAGAAGGTATGGTGGGATTCAAATGGTCGGTAATCTGTTTGTTAACTTGTCTTTCGAATACCTTAGAAAGACAGTATAGGATAGATATAGGTCTGTAGCAGTTTGGGTCTAGAGTGTCACCCCCTTTGAAGAGTGGAATGACAGCGGCAGCTTTTCAATCTTTGGGAATCTCAGACGATACGAAAGAGTGGTTGAACAGGCTAGTAATAGGGGTTGCAACAATTTTGACAGATCATTTTAGAAAGAGAGGGTCCAGATTGTCTAGCCATGCTGATTTGTAGGGGTAAAGATTTTGCAGCTCTTTCAGAACATCAGCTATCTGGATTTGGGTGAAGGAGAAATGGTGGGGGCTTGGGCGGGTTGCTGTGGAGGGTGCCGGGCAGTTGACCAGGGTAGGGGTAGCCAGGTCGAAAGCATGGCCAGCGGTAGAGAAATGCTTATTGAAATTCTCAATTATAGTGGATTTATCGGTGGTAACAGTGTTTCCTAGCCTCAGAGCAGTGAGCAGCTGGGAGGAGGTGCTCATATTCTCCATGGACTTTACAGTGTCCCAGAACTTTTTTGAGTTTGTACTACAGGATGCAAATTTCTGTTTGAAAAAGCTAGCCTTAGCTTTCCTAACTGCCTGTGTATATTTGTTGTTAACTTCCCTGAAAAGTTGCATATCACGGGGGCTATTCGATGCCAATGTAGTACGCCACAGGATGTTTTTGTGCTGGTCAAGGGCAGACAGGTCTGGAGTGAACCAAGGACTATATCTATTCCTAGTTCTACATATTTTGAATGGGGCATGCTTATTTAAGATGGTGAGGAAGGCACTTTTAAAGAATAACCATGCATCCTCTACTGACGGGATGAGGTCAATGTCATTCCAGGATACCCCGGCCAGGTCGATTAGAAAGGCCTGCTAGCAGAAGTGTTTTAGGGAGCGTTTGACAGTGATGAGGGGTGGTCGTTTGATCGCAAAGCCATTACGGATGCAGGCAATGAGGCAGTGATCTCTGAGATCTTGATTGAAAACAGCAGAGGTGTATTTGGAGGGCGAGTTAGTTAGTCTATGAGGGTGCCCATGTTTACAGATTTGGGGTTGTACCTGGTAGGTTCATTGATCATTTGTGTGAGATTGAGGGCATCAAGCTTAGATTGTAGGATGGTCGGGGTGTTAAGCATGTCCCAGTTTAGGTCACCTAGTAGCACGAGCTCAGAAGATAGATGCAGGGCAATCAATTCACATATGGTGTCGAGGGCGATCTATAGCAAGCAGCAACAGTGAGAGAATTTTTAGAAGTAGAAGCTCGAATTGTTTGGGTACAGACCTGGATAGTAAGACAGAACTGTATCTCTGCAGTAGATTGCAACACCGCCCCCTTGGCGGAAAATGTTATAGTTAGGGATGGAGATTTCAGGGTTTTTGGTGGTCTTCCTAAGCCAGGATTCAGACACGGCTAGGACATCCGGGTTGGCAGAGTGTGCTACAGCAGTGAGTAAAACAAACTTACCGAGTAGGCTTCTAATGTTCACAAGCATGAAACCAAGGCTTTTACAGTTACAGAAGTCAACAAATGAGAGCACCTGGGGAGTGGGAGTGGAGCTAGGGACTGCAGGACCTGGATTAACCTTTACATCACCAAAGGAACAGAAGAGAAGTAGGATAAGGGTACAGCTAAAGGTTATACGAACTAGCCGTCTAACAAGTTGGGAACAGAGAGTAAAAGGAGCATGTTTCTGGGCACGATGGCATAGGTTACAGACAAAGGTAAGGTAGGATGTGAGTACATTGGAGGTAAACCTAGGCATTGAGTAATGATATATAGTCTCTAGAGACGTTTAAACCAGGTGATGTCATTGCATATGTAGGAGGTGGAACAACATGGTTGGTTAAGGCATGTTGAGCAGGGCAGAGGATCTACAGTGAAATTAGACAGTAATCACTAACCAGGACAGTAATGGAGAGGCATATTGATATTATAGAGATGCATGCGTAGCCAATTGATCATATGGGTGCAGTGAGTGGTTGGGCTGGCTGGAGATACGGTGATTCAGACAGTTAGCAGGCCGGGGCTAATAAGCTAGCAGTTAGTAGGCCGGGGCTAACGAGCTAGTAGTTAGCAGACCGGGGGAAGCAAGCTAGCAGTTAGCAGACCGGGTCTAGCAAGCTAGCAGTAGACGGTCAACCGTTTCTAGTCATCTCTCCTCCTTCCAGACTTTTTCTTCTTTGGACTTTATATGGCGATTGGCATCTAACTTTCAAAATAAGGTGTATTACCACAACTGACGGAAAGACCTCAGTTCATCTTTCAATCACCCACGTGGGTATAACCAATGAGGAGATGGCACGTGGGTATATGCTTCTATAAACCAATGAGGAGATGGGAGAGGCAGGACTTGAACCCCGTTCAGCGTCACAAATAGAATTGACTTCTATTTTAGCACTTGGCAACGCAGACACTCGTTGGCACGCACGAGCGGTGTGGATGCAATGATTGAATAACATGAATGTGTACCTTTGTTTTGCGACGCAAGCAGTGTGGTCAGCATGTGAGTCATCAAAATTACAATCTTGCGTTCGGGCATTTCCGGCAGTCTTCCTGGTTTTTATATGCAGGTAGCATAAATTGTGCAATTGTAAACTAACAAATCATTTTTCAAGTTAGAACCCATGTATATTTAAGCAATAAGGCACGGGGGGGATAATGTATTTGGCCAATATACCACGGCTAAGGGCTGTTTTTATGCAAGACGCAACACAGAGTGCCTGGATACAGCCCTTAGTCTTGGTATATTGGCCATATACCACAAACCCCAGAGGTGCCTTATTGCTATTATAAGCTGGTTACAAATGCAATTAGAACAGTACAAATACATGTTTTGTCATACCCATGGTATACGGTCTGATATACCACGGCTTTCAGCCAATCAGCATTCGAAACACCCAGTTTATAATTGTTAACATACAGCACCAACTACATAAATATCTGATAGGGTCTATTACCTGCTACCTGGATTTTAGTGGAGTGTGGTAGAGGTGCAGGTAGGTAGGAGAAGGGAGGAGGAGGAGGAGGGGAGGAGAGGATGAGGGGAGCCAAGGTGCTGACAAACAGCGAGAGAGGAATGGAGAAACGGAGGGAGTACTGTACTGCATCGCCCAGCAGCTGTATGGGCGTCCATGCCTCACTTAGCCTGCTCTTCTCTGCCTGTTGTCTCTCCTCCCATCTAATGAAAACTAACTATGCCCCATTACAAGAACCAAAAATGTAAACGTAGAGACATTGCACCAAATAATAGTGCACAGTAGCATGGCTGTTTTAAACCAGCCTTACAGGCCAACAAAACATCCAGAGAGGATGTGATGGTGAGATTTTAATCGTAAGAGTAGAGGCTGCTATTGTGGGGCTGGAATTAGGTCTGCATAGGTCACACACCATAACAGTTTCAAAGAATAATCACATTTTCAAAACCACCATAATCCTTTGTCTGCTTGCAGCGATAGTGATACATTTAATTTAAGTTGGTTTTTCCAGCAGCAGCAACACTTCAGCTCCACTATAATGGCCCTGCTACACTACAGCCATCAGGCGTCCAGCGTTGCCGTCAGACATCAGCCGTTGAAGGAATGGTTCCTTTGAAATCAACGAAAGCTGCTATACTTGACTTCATAAATGTTAGTAAAATAACCAGTGGTGTCTAGAGGAGACCATATGCAATCAAAATATACTTTATTTCTCATTATTTCAATTCACAAGATATAATTAATGTGCGCGCCAGCCATCAAGAATGGAACCTCTGCGATTAATGACCTTGGACAGTGACGCAACGCAGGCAGTGAAGCAGCTTTCATTGATTTCAAAGGAAGCATTTCTTCAACAGCTGACGGCAATGCCTGACGCACTTATGGCTATAGTGTAGCCGGGCCGTAACAGCAACAGTAGCAGAAACCATAACAACCATAGCAGAAGCAACAACTGCAGTAGCAACAGTAGCAACAACAGTAGTAGCGACCTGAGCAGAAGCAACAACTGCAGTAGCAACAGTAGAAGCAACAACTGCAGTAGCAACAGTAGGAGCAACCATAGCAGAAGCAACAGTAGGAACAACTGCAGTAGCAACAGTAGCAACAACAGTAGCAGCGACCTGAGCAGAAGCAACAACTGCAGTAGCAACAGTAGTAGCAACCATAGCAGAAGCAACAACTGCAGTAGCAACAGTAACAGCAACCATGGCAGTAGCATGCATAGCAGCAGCAACAGAAGCAGCAGAAGCAACAATTGCAATAGCAGTAGCAACAGTAGCAGCAACAATAGGAACAACTGCATTAGCAACAGTAGCAGCAACCATATGACAAGCAACAACTGCAGTAGCAACAGTAGCAGCAACCATATGACAAGCAACAACTGTAGTAGCAACAGTAGCAGCAAACATAGCAGAAGCAACAGTAGGAACAACTGCAGTAGCAACAGTAGCAGCAACCATAGCAGAAGCAACAGTAGGAGCAACAGTAGGAACAACTGCAGTAGCAACAGTAGCAACAACAGTAGCAGCGACCTGAGCAGAAGCAACAACTGCAGTAGCAACAGTAGTAGCAACCATAGCAGAAGCAACAGTAGGAACAACTGCAGTAGCAACAGTAGCAGCAACCATAGCAGAAGCAACAGTAGGAGCAACAGTAGGAACAACTGTAGTAGCAACAGTAGCAACAACAGTAGCAGCGACCTGAGCAGAAGCAACAACTGCAGTAGCAACAGTAGTAGCAACCATAGCAGAAGCAACAACTGCAGTAGCAACAGTAGCAGTAGCAACAGTCGCAGCAACCATAGAAGAAGCAACAACTGCAGTAGCAACAGTAGCAGCAACAGCAGTAGCAACAGTAGCTGTAGAAACAACTGCAGTAGCAACAGTAGCAGCAACAGCAGTAACCACAGTAGCAGCAACAGAAGTAACCACAGTAGCAGCAACAGCAGTAGCAACAGCAATGGTAGCAGTTGGCTAGCTGTGTTTAGATGCAAACTTTAGGATCGTCACTTTAAACACGTCGTTAGACCTAGTATAAACCAGCTGTGGGCTGGGATTTATTGAATCATTCTGACAAAGGCATTCCTCTGCAGCAGCTGCTCCTGCTCCTGGGGTGTCCAGACAGATTATGGAGTCACATTCAGCAAGGCCAATCGTGTAGTGTAGCAACAGTGAATACCACAACAATAGCACTGTGGTAACTACTGCTTTAACAACAAACTGCTACTGCTGTTGAGAAATGACAGAGGCTCTCATTTCCTCAAATAAGAACAGCCATTTTTTAAAGTAATTATACATTGTCTAAGTCTAGACATAATTGGGAGATGGTTCTTTCACTATGAGTTATGGGGTCGTTACACTCAAAAGGCACCAAATTGGTGGAACACATTTTTTAAAATGATTTCACCTCATTTTAACATTCTGCCATAAAGAGCACATATTCAACTTCATAAAAATCAAGGTTTCCCATCTCAAATGGTTATTAAAGGAAAAACTAACTACAGTAAGTGCATACTAAGTTCTAAATAAAGTAACAAGGTTGACGGATTTCATCTTAAATCAGCCATGAATCCCCTTCTGACAGGGGGAATGGAAGTGTGTTGTGTGCAACAGGGTGAGGCAACTGAAAGCTTCACAAAAATGTTTAATTGTTAAAATATTTATCTATGGGTAAAGGGGTTGACATGTTATGGCACTGTTACGCTATAGTCTTCAGGTGTCCAACATTGCCGTCAGACATCAGCAGGTGAGGGACTGCTTCCTTTGAAATCAATGAAAGCTGCTACACTGAGCTCAGGTTAAAATCAAATCAAATCAAATTTTATTTGTCACATACACATGGTTAGCAGATGTTAATGCGAGTGTAGCGAAATGCTTGTGCTTCTAGTTCCGACAATGCAGTAATAACCAACAAGTAATCTAACTAACAATTCCAAAACTACTGTCTTGTACACAGTGTAAGGGGATAAAGAATATGTACATAAGGATATATGAATGAGTGATGGTACAGAGCAGCATAGGCAAGATACAGTAGATGGTATCGAGTACAGTATGTACAAATGAGATGAGTATGTAAACAAAGTGGCATAGTTTAAAGTGGCTAGTGATACATGTATTACATAAGGATACAGTCGATGATATAGAGTACAGTATATACGTATGCATATGAGATGAATAATGTAGGGTAAGTAACATTATATAAGGTAGCATTGTTTAAAGTGGCTAGTGATATATTTACATCATTTCCCATCAATTCCCATTATTAAAGTGGCTGGAGTTGAGTCAGTGTCAGTGTGTTGGCAGCAGCCACTCAATGTTAGTGGTGGCTGTTTAACAGTCTGATGGCCTTGAGATAGAAGCTGTTTTTCAGTCTCTCGGTCCCAGCTTTGATGCACCTGTACTGACCTCGCCTTCTGGATGATAGCGGGGTGAACAGGCAGTGGCTCGGGTGGTTGATGTCCTTGATGATCTTTATGGCCTTCCTGTGACATCGGGTGGTGTAGGTGTCCTGGAGGGCAGGTAGTTTGCCCCCGGTGATGCGTTGTGCAGACCTCACCACCCTCTGGAGAGCCTTACGGTTGAGGGCGGAGCAGTTGCCGTACCAGGCGGTGATACAGCCCGCCAGGATGCTCTCGATTGTGCATCTGTAGAAGTTTGTGAGTGCTTTTGGTGACAAGCCAAATTTCTTCAGCCTCCTGAGGTTGAAGAGGCGCTGCTGCGCCTTCTTCACAATGCTGTCTGTGTGAGTGGACCAATTCAGTTTGTCTGTGATGTGTATGCCGAGGAACTTAAAACTTGCTACCCTCTCCACTACTGTTCCATCGATGTGGATAGGGGGGTGTTCCCTCTGCTGTTTCCTGAAGTCCACAATCATCTCCTTAGTTTTGTTGACGTTGAGTGTGAGGTTATTTTCCTGACACCACACTCCGAGGGCCCTCACCTCCTCCCTGTAGGCCGTCTCGTCGTTGTTGGTAATCAAGCCTACCACTGTTGTGTCGTCCGCAAACTTGATGATTGAGTTGGAGGCGTGCGTGGCCACGCAGTCGTGGGTGAACAGGGAGTACAGGAGAGGGCTCAGAACGCACCCTTGTGGGGCCCCAGTGTTGAGGATCAGCGGGGAGGAGATGTTGTTGCCTACCCTCACCACCTGGGGGCGGCCCGTCAGGAAGTCCAGTACCCAGTTGCACAGGGCGGGGTCGAGACCCAGGGTCTCGAGCTTGATGACGAGCTTGGAGGGTACTATGGTGTTGAATGCCGAGCTGTAGTCAATGAACAGCATTCTCACATAGGTATTCCTCTTGTCCAGATGGGTTAGGGCGGTGTGCAGTGTGGTTGAGATTGCATCGTCTGTGGACCTATTTGGGCGGTAAGCAAATTGGAGTGGGTCTAGGGTGTCAGGTAGGGTGGAGGTGATATGGTCCTTGACTAGTCTCTCAAAGCACTTCATGATGACGGAAGTGAGTGCTACGGGGCGGTAGTCGTTTAGCTCAGTTACCTTAGCTTTCTTGGGAACAGGAACAATGGTGGCCCTCTTGAAGCATGTGGGAACAGCAGACTGGTATAGGGATTGATTGAATATGTCCGTAAACACACCGGCCAGCTGGTCTGCGCATGCTCTGAGGGCGCGGCTGGGGATGCCGTCTGGGCCTGCAGCCTTGCGAGGGTTAACACGTTTAAATGTCTTACTCACCTCGGCTGCAGTGAAGGAGAGACCGCATGTTTTCGTTGCCGGCCGTGTCAGTGGCACTGTATTGTCCTCAAAGCGGGCAAAAAAGTTGTTTAGTCTGCCTGGGAGCAGGACATCCTGGTCCGTGACTGGGCTGGATTTCTTCCTGTAGTCCGTGATTGACTGTAGACCCTGCCACATGCCTCTTGTGTCTGAGCCGTTGAATTGAGATTCTACTTTGTCTCTGTACTGACGCTTAGCTTGTTTGATAGCCTTGCGGAGGGAATAGCTGCACTGTTTGTATTCGGTCATGTTACCAGACACCTTCCCCTGATTAAAAGCAGTGGTTCGCGCTTTCAGTTTCACGCGAATGCTGCCATCAATCCACGGTTTCTGGTTAGGGAATGTTTTAATCGTTGCTATGGGAACGACATCTTCAACGCACGTTCTAATGAACTCACACACCGAATCATGTCCCAGTCCACGTGGTGGAAGCAGTCTTGGAGTGTGGAGTCAGCTTGGTCGGACCAGCGTTGGACAGACCTCAGCGTGGGAGCCTCTTGTTTTAGTTTCTGTCTGTAGGCAGGGATCAACAAAATGGAGTCGTGGTCAGCTTTTCCGAAAGGGGGGCGGGGCAGGGCCTTATATGCGTCGCGGAAGTTAGAGTAACAATGATCCAAGGTCTTTCCACCCCTGGTTGCGCAATCGATATGCTGATAAAATTTAGGGAGTCTATTTTAGGGTTTCATCATGTCCAATGACAGCATCCAAGCTCATTTTAATTTTTTTTTTTTTAATTTTACCTTTATTTAACCAGGCAAGTCAGTTAAGAACAAATTCTTATTTTCAATGACGGCCTGGGAACAGTGGGTTAACTGCCTGTTCAAGGGCAGAACGACAGATTTGTACCTTGTCAGCTCGGGGGTTTGAACTCACAACCTTCCGGTTACTAGTCCAACACTCTAACCACTAGGCTACCCTGCCGCCTCATGAATTGCAGAAGTTACATTTTTGAAGGCTGAAGCGTTGCGCGATCATTCTATCTTGTGAATTGAAATAATGAGAAATAAAGTTCATTTTGGCTGCATATGGCCTCCACTAGACATCACAAGTGATTTTACTAAGATTTATGAAGTCAAGGAGCTACCAGCAAGCAGAAACTCTAGCTAGCAATCTATCTACATTGACTGTATTCACCATGTAAGCAAAAGCAACATGTGTAATTTAGAGGATAATTTAGTAATAACACTAGCAACAATTTAAGGGTACTTAAGAAAAACTGGACCAAAGCTATTGTACTAACGCATAATCAATGAATATGGCACAGTACAGTAGGGGAAAATAGAATAAAGATGCTCTTCCTCTCTGCTCCTCTCTGCTCTCAAAACAACGCGCTCTCTGTAACATGCTGACTAGACCAGGTACCCTCATGCGCCATCGCACCCATGTTGATTTTGTCCATCCACACCAGGCGCAGGTAGTTATTTTACCTGAAATGCACAAGGTCCTTTTTTCTGGATCTTTGTAGAATTTTGACCCATTTTGAGTCACACAAAATCATGTGTTCTCTGCTCCGACATTTATTTCACAGATAAAAAGGGAAACCTAGGGCCTTCTGAGTGGCACAGCGGTCTAAGGCACTGCATCGCAGTGCTAGAGGCATCACTACAGACCTGGGTTCGATCCCAGGCTGTGTCGCAGCTGGACGTGTCTGGGACATCCATGAGGCGGCGCACAATTGGCCCAGCATCGTCCGGGTTAGGGGAGGGTTTGGCCGGCCGGGATGTCCATGTGTTAGGCCGGGCGCATGCACGCTGACCGTACTGTGTTACCTCTGACACATGGATGTGGCTGGCTTCCAGGTTAAGTGAGCAGTGCGGCTTGGCATGGTCGTGTTTCGGAGGACGCGTGGCTCTCGACCTTCGCATCTCCATAGGGGAGTTGCAGCGACGGGACAAGACTGTAGCTACCAATTGGGAGAGAAAAGTACACACCAAAAAAATCAAATGGGAAAACATAGTAATTTCTTCTTCTTCTTCTGTGGACTTTATATGGTGATAGGCAACCAACTTCAAGGTGCATTACCACCACCAACTGGATTGTAGTGTGAACCTCAGTTCATCTTTCAATCGCCCACGTGGGTATATGCTCCTAAAAACCACGTCAAGAGTCAAAAATAGAACCAAGTTTGTAGAATTTTTCCCCGTTTTGAGTCGCACAAAATCGTGTGTTCTCTACTCCAACAATTATTTCACACTTCAATGGAGTGTTGCCCACTCAGTTCTCCACTACAAAACACCAGCAAATGCCCAAAACGAGCTCACCTGCTTTTACACTATGATTTCATTATTAGATAGATGTTCAATGTTCCTTTTGAAAAAAATATTTTAAAAGGAATAGTTTCACCATAATAAAACAAGGAACAGATGTACACTACATTAACAAAAGTATGTGGACACCTGCTCGTCGAACATCTCATTCCAGAATCATGGGCATTAAAATGGGCATTAAAATGGAGTTGCCCCCTTTGGTGCTATAACAGCCTTCACTCTTCTGGGAAGGTATTCCTCTAGATGTTGGAACATTGCTGCGGGGACTTGCTTCCATTCAGCCACAAGAGCATTAGTGAGGTCGGGCACTGATGTTGGGCGATTAGGCCTGGCTCGCAGTCAATGTTCCAATTCATCCCAAAGTTGTTTGGGGTTGAGGTCAGGGCTCTGTGCAGGCCAGTCAAGTTCTTCCACACTGATTTTGACAAACTATTTCTGTATGGACCTCGCTTTGTGCATGGGGGCATTGTCATGCTCAAACAGGAAAGGACCTTCCAGAAACTGTTCCACAAAGTTGGAAGTACAGAATCGTCTAAAATGTTCGGGCTAGACTCCTTAGTTCCAGTGAAGGAACTTTATGCTGTAGCGTTAAGATTTCCCTTCACTGGAACTAAGGGGTCTAGCCCGAACCATGAAAAACTACCCCAGACCATTATTCCTCCTCCATCAAACTTTACAGGTGGCACTATGCATTGTGGCAGGTAGCTTTCTCCTGGCATCCCCACAACCCCGCCCCCTTGGGTTGTGCCGTGGCGGAGATCTTTGTGGGCTATACTCGGCCTTGTCTCAGTATGATAAGTTGGTGGTTGAAGATATCCCTCTAGTGGTGTGGGGGCTGTGCTTTGGCAAAGTGGGTGGGGTTATATCCTGCCTGTTTGACCCTGTCCGGGGGTATCATCGGATGGGGCCACAGTGTCTCCTGACCCCTCCTGTCTTAGCCTCCAGTATTTCTGCTGCAGTAGTTTATGTGTCGGGGGGCTAGGGTCAGTCTGTTATATCTGGAGTACTTCTCTTGTCTTATCCGGTGTCCTGTGTGAATTTAAGTATGCTCTCTCTAATTCTCTCTTTCTTTATTTATTTCTTTCTCTCTCGGAGGACCTGAGCCCTAGGACCATGCCTCAGGACTACCTGGCATGATGACTCCTTGCTGTCCGCAGTCCACCTGGCCGTGCTGCTCCAGTTTCAACTGTTCTGCCTGCAACTATGGAACCCTGACCTGTTCACCGGACGTGCTACCTGTCCAAGACCTGCTATTTTCAACTCCCTAGAGACAGCAGGAGTGGTAGAGATACTCTTAATGATCGGCTATGAAAAGCCAACTGACATTTACTCCTGAGGTGCTGACTTGTTGCACTCTCGACAACTACTGTGATGATTATTATTTGACCATGCTGGTTTATGAACACATTTATGAACATTTGAACATCTTGGCCATGTTCTGTTATAATATCCACCCGGCACAGCCAGAAGAGGACTGGCCACCCCTCATAGCCTGGTTCCTCTCTAGGTTTCTTCCTAGGTTTTGGCCTTTCTAGGGAGTTTTTCCTAGCCACCGTGCTTCTACACCTGCATTGTTTGCCGTTTGGGGTTTTAGGCTGGGTTTCTGTACAGCACTTTGAGATATCAGCTGATGTAAGAAGGGCTATATAAATCAATTTGATTTGATCCATCAAACCCAGATTCGTCTTTAGGACTGCCAGATGGTGAAGCGTGATTCATCACTCCAGAGAATGCGTTTCCACTGCTCCAGAGTCCAATGGGGGAAAGATTTACACCACTTCAGCCACAGCTTGGTATTACGCAGGGTGATCTTAGGCTTGTGTGCGCCCGCTCAGACATGGAAACCCATTTCATGAAGCTCCCAACAAGTAGTTATTGTGCTGATGTTGCTTCCAGAGGCAGTTTGGAACTCGATAGTAAGTGTTGCAACCGAGGACAGATGATTTTTATGTGCTACGCTCTTCACCACTCAGCAGTCCCATTCTGTGAGCTTGTGTGGCCTGTCACTTCGAGACTGAGACGTTGTTGCCCCTAGACGTTTCCACTTCACAATAACAGCACTTACAGTTGACCAGGGCAGCTCTAGCAGGGTAGAAATTTGACGAACTGACTTCGGGGCAAAAAAGTACACCACAAAAAAAAAGGGGGGGAAACATAGTTTTCTTCTTCTGTGGACTTTATATGGTGATTGGCAACCGGGGCAGCTCTAGCAGGGTTGAAATTTGACAAACTGAAATCGGGGCAAAAAAGTACACAACCCCCAAAAAAGGGAAAAAAACTTGTTGGAAAAGTGGCACCCTATGACGATGCCACATTGAAAGACACTGAGCTCTTCAATAAGGCCATTATATTGCCAATGTTTGTTTATGGAGATGCATGGCTGTGTACTCGATTTTATACACCTGCCAGCAACAGGTGTGTCAGAAATAGCCGAATCCACTCATTTGAAGGGGTGTCCACATACTTTTGTATATATAGCGTATGTGAGTCACTATTCACTTGAAATAAATAATAATCTTCAGAAATGACTTTCTCAAAGAAACAAAGTAACTAGGGTTTAACAATGATGGTGAAAATCTTGGGGTTGAGTGGGTTAAAATCTTCCTTGAAGTCACAGAGGGTCATGTCAAAATGCTGAATTTTGGTGCTAGTAAGACTTTATTCAATACATATGGAAATGTCTGCTTTACACAAAATTAGAACCTACATTTTTGCAGCATTACCGCAAAAATGGGAGAGGCAAGTGGAAGAGGGAAAAAGTAAGGAACTTGTCTGTCGGCCTTTAAAGACCAAAATTGACTGAAGAAAATTGTAATACATAAAAAGGTATAGCAGTTTCATTTAAGGACCAAAACGTTTACAGCTGTGCCATATAGATTGCAAAATAGTTGGGAAGAGATTTTCAATGTGCCAATTCCATGGCACATGGTTTATGAACTGTTACACAAAAGAATGCTTGATTAGAGTTTTTCAATTTCAATTATTATACAAAATGATATTATACAAAATTCTTGCAACCAATATAATGTTGTATATATGGAGGATACAACCATCTCAGCTTGAAGAGACAGAATCATTAGATCATTTGTTTTGGTACTGTCCATACAGTATGTAGCTTGTTTTTGGTCGCAGGTTTAGGAACGGCTGAAGAATTGCAACATTTACCTGGAGTTAGCACTGCTGGGTGATTTAAAAGTCATAGTCAATCGATCAATAATATAATAATACTCTTAGTAAAAATGTTCATCTTTAATTTGCAATATGTAGAATCTATGAGAATACAAGGATTCAGAACGTTTGTGAAACATCAGGGCACAGTTGAAAAATATATGGCAAATAGAAATCCAAACTTGATGGTTTTCACTGTTCAGAGAGATGGGAGGGGTTGAAGGATGGGACTAAAAACAAACGAGAGAACTATTGTAAAATATACTGTGTCTGTAAAATGTATATAGTATGTATAAGCTGGAAGTAGAAGACTAAGTGTTGTTGTCCATGAGTTTACTCCAATTAGGGGAGGGATGATAGGGTTAGGGGAATATAATAAAGGAAAATATATACACAAAATATATATATTTTACATATAAAAAAACAAACTTCATTAATATTCATAATCTGATTGATTGACTTCTCCATGTGGTCTATATTAAAGGGCACCTCATTTAATATAACAGGCTTTTACGATTCAATATTGGTGAACAATTTATACTTAAAATATCAAAAGGCACTAATTTCATGGAATGACCCCATAGCAGTAAAGGCTATAAGGGAATGTGTGGTTCATGCCCTTAATGAGGCTGAACCTTGACTCGCCTGTAGGCCTCACTCCTGGGTCTCTTGGTTCCTGCCTTTGGGCGGCTTGTCCTCAGTTCCCCAGTCATGGTCCTATCTGAAACACAATACAACGACGGCTATAAAGTCACATTAAGTTAGAGGTTTAGTAATGTCAGGTGTTAGGACAGCTGTTGACCTCGTAAAGCAAACCCCTGGGGAAACTGGAATAGAGTTGGACAGGTGAGCAGAGTGGGCTGCCAGATGCACGCACACACACACACACACTCTCACAGAAGGACAAATTAACCAGAGGACTCTGAGCCTAATTGCCCTCTGTATGCCAGAGTCAAATTAATAGCTTTTCACAGTTGTGTTGCTTCATTCCTTCCAACTTGTAGCTGTCTGTCAATGCAGTTCTCTCTCTCTCAAAGGGCATGGGACACCGTACTTCCTTTATTTTTTTTCTACTGACACTATAGCGCTCCATACTCCCTCAACTTCACCCAGAGGCCTGACTGACAGGCAGCTGGCCCTCTCTCTACTTCCTCCCTGTTGCCCTACCTGTCCGTCCAGCATCCCTTGTCAGTCCAAACAAAATGTAGAATTCATTCAAACATACACATTGCAGTATAAATGTTTATTGCTAGAATTTGATAGTTTGACATTGATATCTACTTAGGTGTCAACTATCTACTTAGGACTGCACATCTCTGTCCAAATGGCAGGCAGCATTACACAGCCCAATAGCAGTCGTAAATCAGACTCCGGCACAGCACACAGCCCAATGTTGAACAGCAGTCGCACTATACATCAGACTCTGGCAGCGGCCCAAAGCCCACCCTTACAGAAATGACACCCCATGACAGCCTTGTTTATGACAGAAAGGCACTCTTCTGTTTGTGGTGCATTACTGTTTTAGTGCAGGGTTTATGAGCACCATCGCCTGCCATCTGTTAGCTGCTGCCATGGCACTTTTAATCGCCCAACCCCGGAGATCAATATCGCTGTCGGGTCACGGGAATGCTCACAGCTTGGTAATGGGTAATTACGCATCATTGACTGAATGATTAGCGTTGTTTATTTATTATTCCCTTGTATTGTTGGGAAACATATAGCACAGAAGGAGGAGAGAGGGAGATGAGATATATAATGCACTGTGGTTATTAATTATATGGAGACATTGAGCCTGCCTTTTGGACAAAAACGTGCAGTATTGGCCTAATTCTTCAACTAAACTGATTGAAGTGGATTGAACAGGTGACATCCATAAGGGATCATAGCTTTCACTTGGATTCACCTGGTCAGTCTGTCATGGAAGAGCAGGTGTTCCTAATGTTTTGTACACTCAGTGTATATTATGCACTGTGATTATTAATTATACAAAGACATTTATGTATTCTGCCCTACCAAGCAAAAAGGCAGTTCCACAGAGCATGGAACTGAGAAAAACAGATTTGATTTACCTTGGTTTCACAGTAACTTTATGCAGTTACTGCTAACATGACCCCCATGTTCTCCAAAACATAATACAATAGAGGCAGGATACTTCTCCACATGATTGAGCATGCATTTAATGTAATGTAGTTACTGCCTTTTTGCTTGGTAGTGCAGTATTGTGGTTAGAGTAAAATAACAGCAGGTTATATATGAGTGGTAAATAGAAGCGTGTCTGTTTATTATAATATGATTAAACTATATTAGTAGGCTGAATCCTCATACATACAGGCTACTAAACCCCCTAAAGATAAGCAATAAGCAAAATGATCATGTGGAAATCAATTGCATTTTGCAAGTATAACAGAGTGCATTCTGTTCTGCCAAAAGCGGAGATCGAACTAGCAACCTTTTGCACAACAACACACAAAACTACATTCACCCCCCTTTAACCTCCTCCCTTTAACCGGACAGAGCCCAACTGTGGATGGGGGTCACAGATCCTTTGTAAGGAAATTATGTTTTGCCCTGAGCTGGGATGCCCTGAGCAGCAACATTCTGCACAACTTCTAACATGCTGCAGGCGAGTTTACATCCACTACACAAGGGTCACACAAGGGTCTCACTCTCTCACACACACACACACACACACACACACACACACACACACACACACACACACACACACACACACACACACACACACACACACACACACACACACACACACACACACACACACACACACACACACACACACACACACACACACACACACACACACACACACACCTGTCCTTCTCAGTGTGTGAGTGACAGATGCTTCCTTTACTTTGGCCCAAGCTGCAGAATCTGATTGATTCTTGGCAGATACTTATCTACATAGCCTCTTCAATAACCTCAGCTCACCAACCTCTCACCCACACACACAAACTACATTCTAGACATGCTTCAGTCAGTGTACTACGAGGCACCCCTTTTATTGCACAGATAGTCAAGCATCCTTGATCAGATGTTGTCAGGTATCTGTGCATGGAATATGTGTTAGTAGAGCTCATCAAAGGATAAGACTTCTCACCTAAAGTTCAGGCACAATAAACATACAGTATCTAACACCAATTAGATATGCGCTGATGCATCATCAATGTGCTTTCTTACTAACACAGAAACACACAGACACAACTACACACAGAGAGAGAGAGGCAGACTGCCCTATACTCACGTCTTAGGCTGTGATATTCACTCTTGAACAGGGTCATACCGGGGGGGGGGGCAGTGAGAGAGAGGGGGGCAGTGGGAGAGAGCGCAGAGGAATGCCTTGAAACGAGCAGAATCAGTGGAGGCTCTCCTCTTTTAATCTCTCCTTCCCAGTGCCTCCCTTCAACCCTGACAAAGAGAAGAGGTGACTGTTCACTATGGAATCAATGACCATGCTCTAAGAACAGTACCAGCGGGATGTACCATGTCAAGCTCCACAGTGGGGTGGTGGGCTGACCCACTCTGTAACAGGCAGGGGGGTGCTGTGTGGACTGGAGAGAATGCTATAGCTGTGTGGTTGCTTGTACTGTATGTCACAGCCACACAGAGCACTCAGGAATTATCACTGTTTATTGTAGTAGCAAAGGAAATGGAGAAATGCAGGCTGTGCCGAGGGAGAGGAGAGAGGACAGATCCTTGAGAAAAGACAGGCAGCACAGATGGAGGCTGTGGAAAAAACTAATGTTGTGGATCAGAGTCAGACACAAAGAGAAGTACTAGAGTCAGGGCCACCTCACAGGAAAAATATTTTAGTTTAAATCTGCACATTAGTTTTACAACTAATTTCCTACAATTCTACCAATTTTGTCATTTATTTTTTATTTATTTCACCTTTATTTAACCAGGTAGGCTAGTTGAGAACAAGTTCTCATTTACAACTGTGACCTGGCCAAGATAAAGCATAGCAATTCGACACATTCAACACAGTTACACATGGAATAAACAAAACATAGTCAATAATACAGTAGAACAAAAGAAAACAACAAGTCTATATACAGTGTGTGCAAATGAGGTAAGATAAGGGAGTTAAGGCAATAAATAGGCCACGGTGGCGAAGTAATTACAAAATAGCAATTAAACACTGGAATAGTAGATGTGCAGAAGATGAATGTGCAAGTAGAGATACTGGGATGCAAAGGAGCAAGATAAATAAATAAATACAGTATGGGGATGAGGTAGGTAGATTGGATGGGGTATTTACAGTTGGGCTATGTACAGGTGCAGTGATCTGTGAGCTGCTCTGACAGCTGGTGCTTAAAGCTAGTGAGGGAGATATGAGTCTCCAGCTTCAGAGATTTTTGCAGTTCTTTCCAGTCAATGGCAGCAGAGAACTGGAAGGAGAGGGGGCCAACGGAGGAATTGGCTTTGGGGGTGACCAGTGAGGTATATCTGCTGGAGCGTGTGCTACGAGTGGGTGCTGCTATGGTGACCAGTGAGCTGAGAAGGCGGGGCTTTACCTAGCAGAGACTTGTAGATAACCTGTAGCCAGTGGGTTTGGCGACGAGTATGAAGCGAGGGCCAACCAACGAGAGCGTACAGGTCGCAATGGTGGGTAGTGTATGGGCGTTGGTGACAAAACGGATGGCACTGTGAGAGACCTCATCCAGTTTGTTGAGTAGAGTGTTAGAGGCTATTTTATAGATGACATCACCGAAGTCGAGGATCGGTAGGATGGTCAGTTTTACGAGGGTATGTTTGGCAGCATGAGTGAAGGATGCTTTGTTGCAATATAGGAAGCCAATTCTAGATTTCATTTTGGATTGGAGATGCTTAATGTGAGTCTGGAAGGAGAGTTTACAGTCTAACCAGACACCTAGGTATTTGTAGTTGTCCACGTATTCTAAGTCAGAGCCGTCCAGAGTAGTGATGCTGGACGGGCGGGCAGGTGTGGGCAGTGATCGGTTGAATAGCATGCATTTAGTTTTACTTGCATTTAAGAGCAGTTGGAGACCACGGAAGGAGAGTTGTATGGCATTGAAGCTTGTCTGGAGTTAGTTAACACAGTGTCCAAAGAGGGGACAGAAGTATACAGAATCGTGTCGTCTGCGTAGAGGTGTATCAGATTTTCACCAGCAGAAAGAGGAACATCATTGATGTATACAGAGAAGAGAGTCGGCCCGAGGATTGAACCCTGTGGCACCATAGAGACTGCCAGAGGTCCGGACAACAGGCCCTCCGATTTGACACACTGAACTCTATCAGAGAAGTAGTTGGTGAACCAGGCGAGGCAATCATTTGAGAAACCAAGGCTGTCGAGTCTGCCAATAAGAATGTGGTGATTGACAGAGTCGACAGCCTTGGCCAGGTCGATGAATACGGCTGCACAGTAATGTCTCTTATCGATGGCAGTTATGATGTCGTTTAGGACCTTGAGCGTGGCTGAGGTGCACCCATGACCAGCTCTGAATCCAGATTGCATAGCGGAGAAGGTACGGTGGGATTCGAAATGGTTGGTAATCTGTTTGTTAACTTGGCTTTCGAAGACCTAAGAAAGACAGGGTAGGATAGATATAAGTTTGTAGCAGTTTGGGACTAGAGCGTCACCCCCTTTGAAGAGGGGGATGGCAGCGGCAGCTTTTCAATCTTTGGGAATCTCAGACGATACGAAAGAGAGGTTGAACAGGCTAGTAATAGGGGTTGCAACAATTTTGGCAGATCATTTTAGAAAGAGAGGGTCCAGATTGTCTAGCCCTGCTGATTTGTAGGGGTCCAGATTTTGCTGCTCTTTCAGAACATCAGCTATCTGGATTTGGGTGAAGGAGAAATGGTGGGGGCTTGGGCTGGTTGCTGTGGAGGGTGCCGGACAGTTTACCGGGGTAGGGGTAGCCAGGTCGAAAGCAGGGCCAGAGGTAGAGAAATGCTTATTGAAATTCTCAATTATAGTGGATTTATCGGTGGTGACAGTGTTTCCTAGCCTCAGAGCAGTGGGAGGAGGTGCTCATATTCTCCATGGACTTAAAAGTGTCCCAGAACTTTTTTGAGTTTGTACTACAGGATGCAAATTTCTGTTTGAAAAAGCTAGCCTTAGCTTTCCTAACTGCCTGTGTATATTTGTTGTTAACTTCCCTGAAAAGTTGCATATCACGGGGGCTATTCGATGCTAATGCAGAACGCACAGGATGTTTTTGTGCTTGTCAAGGGCAGACAGGTCTGGAGTGAACCAAGGACTATATCTATTCCTAGTTCTACATTTTTTGAATGGGGCATGCTTATTTAAGATGGTGAGGAAGGCACTTTTAAAGAATAGCCAGGCATCATCTACTGACGGGATGAGGTCAATGTCATTCCAGGATACCCGGGCCAGGTCGATTAGAAAGGCCTGCTCGCAGAAGTGTTTTAGGGAGCGTTTGACAGTGATGAGGGATGGTCGTTTGATCACAGACCAATTACGGATGCAGGCAATGAGGCAGTGATCGCTGAGATCTTGGTTGAAAACAGCAGAGGTGTATTTGGAGGGCGAGTTAGTTAGGATGACATCTATGAGGGTGCCCGTGTTTACGGATTTGGAGTTGTACCTGGTAGGTTCATTGATAATTTGTGTGAGATTGAGGGCATCAAGCTTGGATTGTAGGATGGCCGGGGTGTTAAGCATGTCCCAGTTTAGGTCACCTAGTAGCACCAGCTCAGAAGATAGATGGCGGTCAATCAATTCACATATGATATCGAGGGCACAGCTGGGGGCAGCGGGTGGTCTGTAGCAAGCGGTAACAGTGAGAGACTTGTTTCTGGAAAGGTGGATTTTTAGAAGTAGAAGCTCTAATTGTTTGGGTACAGACTTTGATAGTAATACAGAACTCTGCAGGCTATCTTTGCAGTAGATTGCAACACCGCCCCCTTTGGCAGTTCTATCTTGGCGGAAAGTGTTATAGTTAGCGATGGAGATTTCAGAGTTTTTGGTGGTTTTCCTAAGCCTGGATTCAGACACGGCTAAGACATCCGGGTTGGCAGAGTGTGCTAAAGCAGTGAGTAAAACAAACTTAGGGAGTAGGCTTCTAATGTTAACAAGCATGAAACCAAGGCTTTTACGGTTACAGAAGTCAACAAATGAGAGCAACTGGGGAGTGGGAGTGGAGCTAGGGACTGCAGGACCTGGATTAACCTCTACATCACCAGAGGAACAGAGGAGAAGTAGGTTAAGGTAAGGGTACGGCTAAATGCTATACAAGCTGGCCGTCTAGCACGTTCAGAACAGAGAGTAAAAGGAGCAGGTTTCTGGGCACGATAGCATAGATTCAAGGCATAGTGTACAGACAAAGGTAAGGTAGGATGTGAGTACATTGGAGGTAAACCTAGGCATTGAGTAATGATGAGAGAGATATAGTCTCTAGAGACGTTTAAACCAGGTGATGTCATCGCATATGTAGGAGGTGGGACAACATGGTTGGTTAAGGCATATTGAGCGGGGCTAGAGGCTCTACAGTGAAATAAGACAGTAATCACTAACCAGAACAGTAATGGACGAGGCATATTGATTTTAGAGAGAGGCATGCATAGCCAAGTGAACATATGGGTCCAGTGAGTGGTTGGGCTGACTGGGGACACGGTGATTCAGACAGTTAGCATGGGGTGGAGATATATATATTTTTTACAGTTTTACTTATGCCATGTTAATAATATCTGAGTGAGAATGACTAACAAAATTAATGTGGGTCCCCTGGAGGTCAGGGCCCCTGGGTACATGCTTGCTCCTTGTCTCTAAATCGCAATAGTAAGTTGAGTCCCCAACTGAGTAAAAAAAGAAAAAGAAAAAAGAACAGATGTTGCAGTTTTAAACAAAGTTTTCTGCAGTTCTACAATTTTTGTCATGGGGCGGAGAGCTTTGCGTTGCAATTGTATTACACATGTAATGCTTTTTTTTAAATGCCATGGGGTGGAGATAAAAATATATTTTAAGTTAATTCCTTGCAATTCTACACATTTTGCCATGACTTATGCCATGTTAATATCTCAGTGAGTGTGACTAACAAAATCTATAGGGGCCCCCTGGAGGTCATGGCCCCTGGGCACGTGCCCTGCGTGACAGGTCGGTATTGAGCCATGAAAGTTGAATGAAAGTTTAGATAGCTGACATGGCTAATTGTGTGAGGACAGACGCTGGGAGACTAGAAGCAAGTACAGGAAGTGAAGATTTAAATGATAAACAGACATGACAAAACAAGAACAGCGTCTGGACAGGGGGAACAAAACAACAAGCCAGGGTTTCCCAAACTCGGTCCTGCACGTTTTGTTTTTGTTGCCATAACACTACACAGCTGATTCAAATAATCCAAGCTTGATGATGAGTTGGTTATTTGAGTCAGCTGTGCAATGCTAGGACAAAAAAACATACAGGGGGGACAGCACTAAGTTTGGGAAACACTGCCCTAAGTGACCGCATATGTCGCTTATGTCTGAAACTAGATTTCAAGCACCAACTCACTCACTGGATTCAATGTGCTGCAATACAAAACAAGAGAAGACATGTATGCTACTATGCAGAAGAAGACTTGTATGCTACTGTGCAGTATAAGAATTAAGTGACTGGGGCCAACTGGTCATAATCTTGATTGCAGTCTCCATCTCTTGATAAAGCATTCTTCAGGTTCATCACTGACAGTCATCTAGAGAATTCAACAGCAGTTGCTAGCTAGACTGGTTCTAGAAAAGTGCCTCATCATCAACCTGTGAAAGACGAATGCAGGACAGACGGACGGGAGATTCTCTCTGTGTAAGAACAGTCTCATCTCTTCACTCACAGAGGTTTGCCCCAGAATGGTCATCCTTATTTTTCACTCTCTGTCTCTCGCTCCCATCTCTTTCTTCATCTCTCTCTATAACGTGACTGCCCCCCCTCTTTATGTCCATCTCACTTAGCCGTGTCAGCAATACTCACTCCGAAAACACCATGCAGTCGTTTCATCTTTCATGCAGCGGAACAACAGAGGGAATCGCATGAGCGACATCAAAGCTCAGTCAGAGACACTCCCACCCTCCCTCCCCTCGCCACTGTCTCACACACCGTTCCTTCAGACAAAAATACAGAGATTAAAGTTTACATACACTAAGTTGACTGTGCCTTTAAAAAGCCTGGAAAATTCCCCAAAATTATGTCATGGCTTTAGAAGCTTCTGATAGGCTAATAGACATAATTTGAGTCAATTGGAGGTGTACCTGTGGATGTATTTCAAGGCCTACCTTCAAATTCAGTGCCTCTTTGCTTGACATCATGGGAAAATCAAAAGAAATCAGCCAAGACCTCAGAAAAACATTGTAGACCTCCACAAGTCTAGTTCATCCTTGGGAGCAACTTCCAAATGCATGAAGGTACCACGTTCATCTGTACAAACAATAGTATGCAAATATAAACAACATGTGACCACGCAGCCGCCATACCGCTCAGGAAGGAGACGCGTTCTGTCTCCTAGAGATGAACGTACTTTGGTGAGAAAAGTGCAAATCAATCCCAGAACAACAGCAAAGGACCTTGTGAAGATGCTGGAGGAAACAGGTACAAAAGTATCTATATCCACAGTAAAACAAGTCCTATATCGAGATAACCTGAAAGGCGATTAAGCAAGGAAGAAACCACTGCTTCAAAACCGCCATAAAAAAGCCAGACTACGGTTTGCAACTGCACATGGGGACAAAGATCGTACTTTTTTTGAGAAATGTCCTCTGGTCTGATGGAACAAAAATTGAACTGTTTGGCCATAATGACCATTGTTATGTTTGGAGGAAAAAGGGGAAGGCTTGCAAGCCAAAGAACACCATCCCAACCGTGAAGCATGGGGGTGGCAGAATCATGTGTGGGGGTGCTTTGCTGCAGGAGGGACTGGTGCACTTCACAAAGTAGATGGCGTCATGAGAAAGGAAAATTATGTGGATATATTGAAGCAACATCTCAAGACATCAGTTAAAGTTAAAGCTTGGTCGCAAATGAGTCTTCCAAATGGACAATGACCCCAAGCATACTTCCAAAGTTGTGGCAAAATGGCTTAAGGACAACAAAGTCAAGGTATTGGAGTGGCCATCACAAAGCCCTGACCTCAATCTCATAGAACATTTGGGGGCAGAACTGAAAAGCGTGTGCGAGCAAGGAGGCCTACAAACCTTACTCAGTTACACCAGCTCTGTCAGGAGGAATGGGCCAAAATTCACACAACTTATTGTGGGAAGCTTGTGGAAGGCTACACAAAACGTTTGACACAAGTTAAACAATTTAAAGGCAATGCTACCAAATACTAATTGAGTGTATGTAAACTTCTGACCCATTGGGAATGTGATGAAATAAATAAAAGCTGAAATAAATAATTCTCTCCACTTTTACTCTGACATTTTACATTCATAAAATAAAGTGGTGATCCTAACTGACCTAAGACAGGGAATATTTTACTTGGATTAAATGTCAGGAATTGTGAAAACTGAGTTTAAATGTATTTGGCTAAGGTGTATGTAAATTTCCGACTTCAACTGTATGTACATGCCCTCAGTACCATGCCTATATACATTTAAAAACTGTTCAGTTACATACATACAGTACCAGTCAAAAGTTTGGACAGACCTACTCATCCAAGGATTGTTCTTTATTTTTACTATTTTCTACATTGTAGAATAAAATTGAAGACCTCAAAACTCTGAAATAACTATGTCGTCTCACTATTATTCTACAAGGTAGAAAATAGAAAGAAAGAAAAAACCTGGAATGGGTAGGTTTGTCCAAACGTTTGACTTGTACTGCACATACATCTCAAAGTTAAGAAATACACAACTACACTTTAGACGCACACACACTAAGATCAATGACTGCACACTGTCGAGCCAATGATATCGACCATCAGCTAACTCCATTTTAATTAGAAAATCAATTTAATGATGACATTTTAATTAAACTCGTCCTATCTAATTAAGATATGATGATATTGAGTGGATTGTGGTCTCTTGAGTTTATTTATTTATCTGTGACGTTTACCCCTGTCAGCCAGTCCTTATCACTACCAGTGCACATACAATGCATTCCACTGAGGATATGCTGCTATCAACTGAAAAACATAGCATCTCTGGTTTAAAATGAGGTTGAAAGTTCCAATGGATGCAAACTGGAAAACATAGTGGAGATCACCTTGTTCTCACTTTTTTGGGTGCTGCGCATTTCCTCAAGGACTGCCGTGCTGAAGAAATGCCATGCAGAGACCCAATAGATTACATTTCATAGTTCGCCCCTTTAGTTTGTACTATATAGATCAACGTTTTTTGTGATCGAATCAACATTATATCATACCCTTTTCAATGCAACAAATCAAAACAAATCTAACTTTTCAAGATTTAGTCTGTGATTTTGTTATACGTAGAACCAGAGCGAAACGGAGTAGAATTCTATTGGCGAGGGTAGCAGACCAGCGCGTTTGCACATTTGTTGATATTATGTGCTATTTAGCAAGTTATTTGCCCAGTTATAGATACGTATAGGTCAGCAATGGGGAAATAATGCTTCCTAGAAGAGCACAAAACCCGTAGGCTACATTTCAACCTGTCTTTGAAAAGCCAGTCAGTTAAAAAGCTTATTTTAATTAAAGGGGAAATGTTGTATTTTGAGACAGGCTTCAATACGCAAATAATGTAGGCCTGCATTGAACACCACATATAGGCTACTGAAGGCTATATCATAGAAATCAAAAGCTATTTCCATGTGAAAATGTTATGGGATTTGCTCCATTGGTATTGTTGGTAGACCTACATTATGCTTAAAAGAGCCGCAATAGCCTTTTGGCTACTGTTTAAAACTGTAAGGGTACAGCCTTAGTATTCACTGTAAACGCAAACCGGAAGTTCCTCAAAGTTTCTGATCACAATACCTCAAATTTGCTCAGTGCCCCCCAAAATTAGACAGAACATTGTCTACAAACTCTTTGTACAATCATTGATACAGTTGCAGAAGGAGAGACAGTCTTCAGCCAATCAGCACCTGTGAGAAATGACACAACACCACAAAGCTACTTCAGTTATAGTAACACCCCCGAAATTACCACACAATATAATAGAGAACACACATCCTCATCATGCGTCTTGAATGAAGAGAACCGGAAGAAACCGGTTTGTGGCTGCAAGCACTGTTGAGGATCAGTGAAATCCAGGAGTGTTCTGTCATCCTCTTCCCTAATTAATACAGCCTTCAAACAGAGCTGATCTGCTCACCATTAATGGCTTGTCAGAGGTAGTAGGCCAGGGAGCCAGCTAGCTAACACTATGGGTTATGATAGTTCACTGGGATGGAGAGAGAGGGCTAACTCAGCTCTATGGTCCTCTCCTTTGGAGGGAATCGTTAGTTTATACACCTGACCAGCTGTATCATGCAATCTCCATATTATCTCAGTCTTTCTTTTGTGTGTGTGTGTGTGTGTGTGTGTGTGTGTGTGTGTGTGTGTGTGTGTGTGTGTGTGTGTGTGTGTGTGTGTGTGTGTGTGTGTGTGTGTGTGTGTGTGTGTGTGTGTGTGTGTGTGTGTGTGTGTGTGTGTGTGTGTGTGTGTGTGTGTGTGTGTGTGTGTGTGTGTGTGTGTGTGTGTGTGTGTGTGTGTGTGTGAGAGAGACAGAGAGAAGGCCTGATAAAGGTATTGTGTGTGTAATTGGTAGTGGCTTCCTCCTCTACCCTGAAGTGAAAGTAATTAAGATACAGCGTTTTTTAGAAGAGGATTGTAACTGTAATCCCTTCCTCCAATTCTAGTTTGCCATACAATGCAGCAACCAAGAAAAATATTGCTTGAGTTAGCCTGAAAGTTAATCCCAATGTCATTGTTCCTGTTAGGCTGTTTCCAATCATGTCCTTTTTAAATCCCCCATTTTATGCAAGTTTACAGGTTCTCTATGCTCTGGAGAGGAGCAGCGCACGTGCACACACACGCCATCCCTGTAGACTACACTACACAGATTCCTTCTCCACATCACAGACTAGTGTTTGAAATGAACCTCCAACCTTCTTCGAGTTGCTAAACCAGTGTACCTATGTTTGTCCTCTGCATACCTGTCTCTGTTTGCTGAAATACATACTTTTAATAAAACGTTAATCAAATACAACCATCGACGGTTTCCTCGTTGCTGTTGCTCTAATGGCAACTCAGTGTGAATGTGCATGTGCCAATTGAATCTCAACAAGGAAACAGTCAGTGGTTGTATTTGATTAACGTTTTATTTAAAAAGTATGGTTTTCAGCAAACAAAAAAAGGCATGCAGAGGACAAACATAGGTCCTCTGTCCATAGTGACTTGAAGGAGTCTGAGGATAATTTTAAAAACTCTAGTCTGCAAACAACTCCGGAGGAGTTGAGGTACTTGGCTAGAGCTGTTGTGCCTCATTGTAAAATCAAAATATCATACATAGCAACTATTCACAATAATGTAAGCAGTCTCTAAATCATATTATGACATGGTCCTCTAATTACAAAATGCCCAGACAAGTTTTTCGTGACTACTTCAAATCTTCCAAAAGCAGAGCTAAGACAGGAGAATTCAGAGCCACGGGTGTAGTGGATATGGGTGTAGTCTAGTCTCTAGTCTGGAGGAATCCAAACAAAAGGAGTCACCTTGTGGACATCTAGCAAGCTGCACCTATAAACAGGGGGGAGACTTTAAGCATGAAAGAGAGAGACTACTCAGTATGTGGTACATTCAGGTCCTCATTTTGACTTTAAACTGGTCGTCTGTTAAGCATGGAGAAATGTGGCATCTGCTCTCGAGGCTGCAACCAGGACTCAGTGGTGGGCGTAAGATAGTAAAAATAAATCTGGGACATGCCAATTAATTAATGTTACATGGTATGGTATATATTAACTTGTGGATGTCCATCATCCATTTCGTATGATGTGTTACGAATTACAATTTGTACAATATGTTACGAATTACAATTTGTACAATATGTTATGAATTTTCAAAAGGTATGATATCTTACGAATTTACTGCAACCTGGACTCAGTGATAGGTGGCTAACGTTAACCGGGTTAGGGGTTAAGGGTTAAGGTTGGGGTAAAGGTTATGGTTATAAGGTAAGGGTTAAGGTTAGGGGAAGGGTTAGCTAACATGGTAAGTAGTTGCAAAGTAGCAAGTAGTTGCAGAGTTGCTAATTAGCTCACGGACAATTAGCTAAAGTTGTCCGTGATGAGATTCAAACACGCAACCTTTGGGTTGCTAGTGTACAAAACAAGCATTTCACTACACCCGCAGTAACATATGTGAAATATGTGTATGCGACCATTAACATTTGATTTGATTAGGAAAACCTTCCTAATATTGAGTTCCACCCCATTTTGCCCTCAGAACAGCCTCAATTCTTCGGGGAATGGACTCTACAAGGTGTCGAAAATGTTCTACAGGGATGCTACCCCATGTTGACTCCAATGCTTCCCACAGTTTTGTCAAGTTGTCTGGATGTCCTTTGGGTGGAGGACCATTCTTGATACACACGGGAAACTGTTGAGCGTGAAAAACCCAGCAGTGTTGCAGTTCCTGACACAAACCACCAGTGTGCCTTGCACCGACTACCATACCCCTTTCAAAGGCAAAACCTACACTGATTGAAGTGGGTTAAACAGGTGACATCAATAACAGATCATAACTTTCACCTGGTCAGTCTATGTCATGGAAAGAGCAGGTGTTCACCTAATACTTTTTTTGCACTATTGGTTAGAGCCTGTAAGTAAGCATTTCACTGTAAGGTGAAACCTGTTGTATTCAGCCCACGTGACAAATAATCTGATTTGATCTTAATATTTTGTGCACTCAGCGTACAGTTGCCCACCCATCCACCCCGACCAACCATCCTACTTTAGTTAACTTAACTAGTTAAATATAACTAAATGTAATCGAAATTGTTCTACATAGTCCTCAAAAGTAATTATTTATCATGAGAGATCCATAAACAATAATTAGTAATGCTGCATATTCAAAGAAAGTTTCCGGTAAAAAAGAGTGAAAAGATTTGTCATGGGTCCTCAGATCCTCAAAAGGTTCTACAACTGCACCAGGAGAGCCTCCTGACTAGTTGCATCACTGCCTGGTATGACAACTGCTCGGCCTCCGACCGCAAGGCACTACAGAGGATAGTGCATACGGCCCAGTACATCCCTGGGGCTAACCTTCCTGCCATCCAGGGCCTCTATACCAGGCGATGTCACAGGAAGGCCCTAAAAATTGTCAAAGACTCCAGCCACCCAAGTCATAGACCGTTCTCTCTGCTACCACATGGCAAGCGGTACCAGAGCGCTGCTCATTAATTATTATTATTAATTTTTCTTACATTTTTTACTGCATTTTTGGTTAGGGCTTGTAAGTAAGCATTTCACTGTACGGTCTACACCTGTTGTATTCGGCGCATGACAAAATCGATTTGATTTGATCCACCAATAAGAGCTACTATAGTACCCTGGTCTGAGCCACAGTTTGTTACAGGGGGATTATATTTGATACCACCTCTGATATTTAGCACTACTTGCGTCCATGGATTTTTGATGGAACAGTGCTACTTTGTAATCGCAATGGAAACTAATGGTGACTCTGTATTATATGATAAAGCTTTTCCAGTTAAACTGACGCTTTGGGAGATGTGACTTAGGCTCATTGGGGACCAGTCTTGGTTACTTGTGTTTCTTGTCTTCCCCCTCCGCCTCTGGGTAGATATTGATGAGTGTGAGAGGAAACACCACAACCGCACCCAAGACCAGGAGTGTGTGAAAACATACAGGGACTCCCATTGTGTGCACATGGAGGGTCCTCACATAATACATGCAAGGCGTATGAATACCTCTCTTATGTAAGTAACTGGTGTAACAAAAACACCACTGGTGTCAAAACACTTTCCGTTGTAACCAAACCATATCGCGGTTGCATTAGGACAGATAATCCCAAACTGGGGTACAGTTTTATATGTAAAATGGTTAAATAAAGAGCAAAAATATTGATTATTATTATTTGTGCATTGGTCATATAAGAGCTCTGTCACTTCCCACGAGCCGGGTTGTGACAAAAACTCACACACATTCTTATGTTTAATAATGTATTGTATAGTGTGTGTGTGTGGCAGGCTTACAATGATGGCAAAAAACAACATTTGAGAATGTGCTGACCCTGGTGCTAGAGGGGGTACGCAGCTGGAGGTTGAATGTTTGAAGGGGTACGGACTATAAAAAGTTTGATTCAATGCAGAAAGAGATTCCCTACACTCTCAATCATTTTGAAACAAACTAACAATTTAGCTGTTTCTGTGGAGAGAGAAAAATATATATTTTTGAAATGTCAGTGTCACCACTGTGCAGATCCACCCATCATTTGGCTCACAACCTCATTCACCTAAATTTGCCCTTGCTCTGAACAATTCATTTTTTATTGAGCATATAAATAACTGAAATTAAGACATACACAATACCACAATAAAAAAACAACATTTACAGGGGTTTAAGGATGTGAGTTTGGATTTAATTTTTTGTTAAGTTATATTTCCCGGGTGAAACAAGAAGAACCCTCCTCACCCTACCCGTGAGTGGTGGGGGACAAGGCCTACTCCCAGGCTCCCAACTGTGTCTCCTTCCACTTCCTGCATGTGGTCTCCAACATGTCCGCCCCACGGGTGCCTGCAGGCGACACGCTGTGCTTCGGCCTGCTGGGGAGTCGCGGTCGCTACGCTCGGGCAGGCAGACAGATACTCTGCTCCGGTGAGCAGTGCCCTCTACTCTGGAGGCAGAGGTGGAGATGAGCGATTCTAGAGTGAAGAAGAGCGAGAAGGGAGAATGAGGGGGACAGTGGGAGAGAAGAGGAGGAGAGAGCACTGTCTGGTGTGGTGGAGAGATTTGAACTACTGCGAGAGCATTGTGGGTAATGGCGAGGGGGAGGCCTCTGTGTAGATGGCTATGCTGTGTTACACAGGAAGTCGAACTAGCCATACTGTTGTTTTTTCTCCCTGGTCTGTCAATACAGGGATCATAATGTAAATATTTTTAAATTGTATATTAGGCTTTAGGCTCCTCTCATTATCACCTTTAGGCTGCTCTCATTATCATCCCAAGGACCGAGCTGGGGAAACGCTGAACTAGTGGTTAGTGTAGGGCCAGTAAGGTTGCTGGTTCAAATCCCAGAGCAGACTAGGTGGGAGAAGAAAAATAGTCAATGTGCCCTTGAGCAAAGCACTTTGCCCTAATTGCCCCTGTAAGTCAGTCTGGATAAGAGCATCTGCTAAAATAATAAATAAAAATAAGACTTACTGGGTCCGGTTGAGCACATGAAAGGTTGAACCCCATGCAAACAGCACACTGCAAGGCAGTGTGTTCCCTACAAACAGATAGGTAATTCACTACTCGTGGCCCGAGAGGACCTCTGGCATGAGTACTCATCCTGAATGTAAGTTAAACTACCGTGGATAGCAGTGCCTAGCACAGCCTGGCATCGTCGCCAAAAAGGCTACTCTAAAAAGGTGTGGCAACGAAGTGAATTTAGAGGTATGGCAACGTGAGTATGTACAGCAAGGCACACAGAGTAGGATGTCATGCAGATTGTGGAGCTGGAGAGAAAAAGTTGACTGAAGTTGTGATCACTGGGTATGCTTCAGAATGTACTAAAATCAACAAGAACCTGCAAATTTATGTCCATGTGTCAATACTGGCTACTTGTGTCCCTAGACTAGATGAACTTTGTGCAGAGGGCTGGAATGAACATGAGACCCTCCTGGCTTGGACCCTAAACTGAGGGGGTAGGTGAGTAAGTGTAGATGATCAAAAAGCTGTCCCATGTGGGTTTTGAGGCTCTGCCTGGCGCTACAACCTCCATCCTCCCAGTGTCCCAACACCTCTCTCCATAGACATTATGCTGGTACTGGTCACTCTATTCACAGTGGACAACCGTATAAAAACCTGCAGTCTTTATTAACAAATTGTCCAACTTCATCTGTACAGAACAAAAACCTAAACCAGGGAAATACGTTATTCTGTTACATCTCAAGTACATGGCATAATCAGAGATGAAAGCAAAGGACCTCCGTAAATTTAAACACATATTACAAAACATTTTATCATAATCTTAAATCATGTTATAGTCATTGTTAAAGTTATCATTTCATTTTGACTTGATGAAAGCTTTTGACAGACAGAAATAACAGTAAGCAACAGTAGAACGACTCAACAGTATTTAATGCAGTCTGGATAGCACAAGAGAGGAGTGCTGGTAAAAAAAAAAGAAAAGCCATGAGATCTCTTCTAGGCGTCTGTTAGGTTACCCCTCTCCCAAGTTGGGGTATAACCGCTTTGAGGGGTGCACATACACACCTTTGCTCAGTTTGAAGGGGTGTTGGGAGTGGGCCAGGGGTATATGTATACACACACACACACACACACTATGTACATACATGAAGGATCCCTATCTTACACACACACACACTTTATGTACATACATGAAGGAACACTATCTGGGATTGTCAGAGTAGGCACGCATTGACCAATCTACCTTTTGGATCATGACAGCAGAGTCCATTTTACAAGTCAAATTATCAACTGTTTTTACAAGCAAGGAAGGAAGGAAGGAAGGACTCACACTAATTCAAGAACAAGGCAATGACATAGTAGCAATAGGAGAAAAACTACTAAAATCCCATTTACATGGCATGACAGTTTGTTTTGCGAAAACGATTGTTGAATCATCATCATGAAAATGCCTTTGAACTCTTCTTGTTGAGAGGGCTTTCCTCTGACTGGATTGGTTAAAGTTTAAGTCCCATCTGAATAAGTACTTTTGAGTAATAACTGAAACAAAAATGGCAGCAGACAGAATTCATTCCCGCACTGAGGAAAGAAGCTCCTGGAGTGACAACACCAATCTCCCCCCCACCCCCACCACCCTCAGCTCCCAGGCTTCACTCAAAGGTGAAAGCCTTTGGCTATACAGGCAATAGAGTACCACAGTATGTGTTGTAATACCCATAAAATCTAGTGGTCAAACGAGGAAATGGTTCCAATCGTTTCCCCACCATTCATTTTTTTCTATTCTATTTTAGAACCACTGAAAATAAGGGCTGTGTTTCATGTAGGCTTACCTTGGCGTTTTGATACCCATGTAAATCGGTCTCCGACAAGGTGACTTTTAATCAACACAGTCGGCTCCATTTACTCTGATTAGAAAATGCTCATTAGCATAAAAGTAGACAACATGCAGAACTGCCGAAATGAGGCAAAGGTAAAAAGCTCTGGATTAACTATCCAATGTTAAAGCAAAGTAGCCAATTTGTACATTACTACATTTAGTTAAATGGATAATTCTGTGAATTGTCTTGTGCAAGTTTTAAATTGACACAATATCTGTTAGCAAAGGTGTCAGCAGGGATTTGTAGTTTTGCATGATGTCTACTTTCATGCTCATTTGCATTTTCGAATCAGAGTAAATAGAGCCTAATATATTGATAAAAGTCACCATGTCGGGTTGAGATTTATATGGTTATCCAAACGTCACACCAGGGTAAGCCTACATGAAACACAGCCCTCATTTAAGTTTATAAAATCCCCTGTGAAAAACGAATTGAAACCATTTCCCTGTTTGACCACTAGGTTTTGTAGTATTTTGACACCACTGTGGGGCTCTGGAGAAAAGGCAACAAGAGAACATTCAAATCAAAAAAGGACTCAAACTTTGACCATTAGTAAACAAATAAATAAGGCTAGGACCAAACAATATACAGTACCAGTCAAATGTTTGGACACACCTCATTCAAGGATTTTTCTTTATTTTGTACTATTTTCTACATTGTAGAATAATAGTGAAGACATCAACTATGAAATAATACATATGGAATCATGTAGTAACCAAAAAAAGTGTTAAATCAAAATATATTTTATATTTGAGATTCTTCAAAGTAGCAACCATTTGCCTTGACTGCTTTGCACACTTGGCATTCTCTCAACCAGTTTCATGAGGTAGTCACCTGGAATGCATTTCAATGAATAGGTGTGCTTTGCGGTCAAATTCCTGCAAAGAAACTACTACTAAAGGACACCAATAAGAAGAGGCTTCCTTGGGTCAAGAAACACAAGTAATGGACATTAGACCAGTGGAAATGTGTCCTTTGGCCTGTACAAATGTGAGATTGTTGGTGCCAAGCACTGTGTCTTTGTGAGATGCAGAGTAGGGGAACTGGTGTGCGGTTCCCACCGTGAAGCATGGAGGAAGTGTGATGGTGCTTCTCTGGTGACACGGTCAGTGATTTATTTAGAATTCAAGGCACACTTAACCAGCATGGCTACCACAGCATTATGCAGCAATACGCCATCCATTCTGGTTTGCGCTTAGTGGGACTATCATTTGTTTTTCAACAGGACAATTACTAAACACCACCAGGATGTGTAAGGGCTATTTGACCAAGGAAAGTGATGGAGTGCTGTATCAGATGACCTAGCCTCCACAATCACCCGACCTCAACCCAATTGAGATCATTTGGGATGAGTTGGACCAGAGTGAAGGAAAAGCACCCAACAAGTGCTCAGCATATGTGGGAACTCCTTCAAGACTGTTTGAAAAGCATTCCAGGTGAAGCTGGTTGAGAAAATGCCAAGAGTGTGCAACGCTGTCATCAAAGCAAAAGGGTAGCTATTTGAAGAATCTCAAATATATAATTTGATTTAACACTTTTTTTTTGGTTACTACACTTAGTTGATGTCTTCACTATTATTCTACAACGTAGAAAATAGTCAAAATAAAGACAAATCCTTGAATGAGTATGTTTCCAAACGTTTGACTGGTACTGTGCATATATAACTACAATAACATACAAATGTGCAATGGTTCCAGTATAATTTCAAACAAAAACTTCTCTAAGCACTAGTCTTTATTTTTTCCCCCATTGTTCTTCTACCACCATCCTAACGCCGCTAGATACCCTTGGCTTAAATCTGCTACATGGGAAGCTATGGAAATGTTAGTGTTCAAAATTAGACATATCTTCCTGCACCGTCTGTCACCAGTGTTGTGTCCAATCAGACCACCTAGACCCAGCTCTCCAACTTTGAAATGCCCATTGTTAACTGAGTACCTTGAGAGAAATGTGAGACTACTCGCCTGGATGTCCAGCCATCTGGTCAATGCTAACCGTTTCTCTACCATACCACCCATTCGGTTAGCATTGACACTGGAGCCATCTATGATACACTGCCAGGTCTGTCAGTATAATCACAAAATTGAGGAATCAATATTATTTATCATCAGTTATTATAAGTGTACAACTGATCTAATATACTGTAGGCTGTGTGACTCCTCTCCTATGCGGTTCAGTCGGTGGAGGACAGTTCACACCTGGCAGTCTCATGGCAAATCAGTGAGTGTAATAAACATGGGCAACCTGAAGTCAGTCAACAACCGCTCCCCCCCCCACCGCCCTCCCAGGAGAAGAACAACAATGTAATAGAAAAACAGTTAACACTCCCATTTCACACACTGTCATTCTCACAACCACTCACACTAAAAGCAATGTATCAGTACTGAAATCATTGAAAGCCCCTCGGGAAGAACATAAGTATGGAGACATTCTTTCTGTCTCTCTCACATAAATCTTACTGTTTATTGTGAAGCCACCTCACCTTTTACCCCACTGACCCCCCCCCCCCCCACACAGAAAACATCTGTAAAGAAATATTACCTCTAAATGAGATAAAGCAAAAAAAGAAAACCACTGCAAGAGAAACCAAAAGCAGAATCCAGAATTTTTGCTTATGCCCCATCGGGCTGGCCTAACTGGGCCGCCCGACTGTACAGGTCTGTTAGCGTTAGCTGGTTAGCAGTGGAGCGATGGAGGACAAACAGGTGGCGGCAGCGTCCTTCTAGAAGTCTCCTGTATAACTTCAGAACATCAGTCAGACACTGGAGTGGAGATGGTGGAGGGGTTATGAGTCGGTCTCACAGTCGGGGCATGTCCACTCTCACACCAGTGAAACCAACTATTATAGGGTAGACTAGGTAATCTAGGCCCGCACCCTACGTGGCCCTCTGACAGCATAGCAATGATGACAGAAGCTCGAATGGCTGGCTCCCCCTAGAAGCCGGTCTCAGGGAGGGATGTGGAGGAGGCAGAAGAGGAGGATAAAAAGGAGATGGTTTGTACATAGAGCCAGGCTAAGGTCAGGGCAGCTGGGGCTATGTTGAGTGAGGGCCCTGTCCTGGTTCTGTGGTCCCTCTCTCTACCTGTCCTTCTGCTCCTGCATTAATCGCTTGGTCATGCGGCCACACAGCAGGCCAAACAGGAAGAGAATGCACACGCTCAGGCCAATCATAGCCAGGATGTAGGTCTTGGAGGGTGAGGTCATCACCTGCATGGCCAGGTCTGAGAAGCCTTCGGCCGGGGCCACCTTGGAGGGACATAGGGGGAGGGGAGCAGGTGTGGGTGTCAAAGTATGAAAAAGTAGAGATTGTTCAATGTGATATTGTGTGAGTTGAATCCTAGGCAATAAGAGGGTAGCAGCCACTGATAGCTCAATTCATGACAAAAAACATACACACATTAAAAAGTGTGGTGGTAATGTTTGGTAGGTTCGCACTTGTTTTGAAGGGACAAGCTAGTTGTTTTGTGTTAAGACAAGCTAGTGACGTCTTGTTGGTATGTTTGTGCGTGCGTCTTGTTCACCTTGGCAGCGTAGCTCCACATGTCGATGCGGTCCTGCAGTCTCTTCTTACACTCTGGCTGCAGACGCACCCTCTTGTCCTGCAGAGCCTCCATCAGACAGGACATCTCTGACGAGAAACACAAGCAAAAAGGTAAGGCCATTCAGCACAGAGGAAAAGGCCTTACAGGGGACAGGGATGCATGTACAAATGTGCAGGTGGTGTGTGTGTGTGTGTACTACTCACGGCGCCCTCGTCCTGGTGGAATGGCAGCACACTGGTGCTTGATGTCCAGAGCGCAGGCCGTGTGGAGGACAGGGTCCACAAAGATGTCTGCTTTACTCTCCTTCAGAATGTTCAGAACCTCCTGCAGAGAGGTGGGGTGATAAGAGAAATAAAAATGATGTTTCTCAGACTCTTGGCTCTTAAGACGGCTGAACATTGTCAGTTTCTGTTTACCAAGAGGAGAGGGAAGAGAACAGAACCACCCACCTTCTTGCAGCCCTCCACTTTGATCTTGAGGAGGTTGACTTTAAGACACTCCTCTACTTGACCGGTCTGCTCCTGGGCCGCAGCCTCCTCTGGACACAGCCGAGAGATCTGACACGCAGAAGGGTAATGTATAACCACCATTTCTTAACTGTGTTACAAAGCGTGTGTGTTTGTAATAGTCCTGGGGTGTATTCATTGTGACGATTCTGTAGCGAAATATTTCAACGGTTTCCTCCACACGGAAAACGATTTGCAACAAAAGTTTTTATTTGGCAAATTCAGGAAGGTCCCTCCCTATTTCGTTCCGTTTGGTTCTTAAAAACTGTATATGGTTTCCATTGCAAGACAATGAATGCACCCCTGTTTAGACCCAATCACCTCATCAGTGCAGTGAATCTGCAGCTGCGGGTCCAGTCTGTAGTCCAGAGCTGACTCCTGTAGGATCACTCTGATCTGGTCCTCACAGTCTGGAGACAGACGCTGTGGACACACACGTAAGAGAATGGTCTAAGTACACCCACACAGACAAACACACACAAACAGTACGTGTAACCTACCTACCAATCACTCAAACATGGTCGACTATACTGAACAAAAATATAAAAAACATGTCAAATGTGGGTCCCATGAGCTGAAATAAAAGATCCCAGAAATGTTCAATACCCACCAAAAGCATATTGCTCTCAAAAGTTGTGCACAAATTGGTTTTACATCCCTGTTAGTGAGCAGTTCTCCTTTGCTAAGATAATCTATCCACCTGACAGGTGTGGCATATCAAGAAGATGATTAAACAGCTACACCCTGTGCTGGGGACAAAAGGCCACTAAAATGTGATGTTTCGTCACACAACACAATGACACGGATGTCTCAAGTTGAGGGAGCGTGCAATTGGCATGCTGACTGCAGGAATGTCCACCAGAGCTGTAGATCGACAATTTAATGTTAATTTCTCTACCATAAGCTGCCTCTCCAATGTCGTTTTAGAGACACAGTGCCTTGCGAAAGTATTCGGCCCCCTTGAACTTTGCAACCTTTTGCCACATTTCAGGCTTCAAACATAAAGATATAAAACTGTATTTATTTGTGAAGAATCAACAACAAGTGGGACACAATCATGAAGTGGAACGACATTTATTGGATATTTCAAACTTTTTTAACAAATCAAAAACTGAAAAATTGGGTGTGCAAATGTATTCAGCCCCCTTAAGTTAATACTTTGTAGCGCCACCTTTTGCTGCGATTACAGCTGTAAGTCGCTTGGGGTATGTCTCTATCAGTTTTGCACATCGAGAGACTGACATTTTTTCCCATTCCTCCTTGTAAAACAGCTCTAGCTCAGTGAGGTTGGATGGAGAGCATTTGTGAACAGCAGTTTTCAGTTCTTTCCACAGATTCTCGATTGGATTCAGGTCTGGACTTTGACTTGGCCATTCTAACACCTGGATATGTTTATTTTTGAACCATTCCATTGTAGATTTTGCTTTATGTTTTGGATCATTGTCTTGTTGGAAGACAAATCTCCGTCCCAGTCTCAGGTCTTTTGCAGACTCCATCAGGTTTTCTTCCAGAATGGTCCTGTATTTGGCTCCATCCATCTTCCCATCAATTTTAACCATCTTCCCTGTCCCTGCTGAAGAAAAGCAGGCCCAAACCATGATGCTGCCACCACCATGTTTGACAGTGGGGATGGTGTGTTCAGCTGTGTTGCTTTTACGCCAAACATAACGTTTTGCATTGTTGCCAAAAAGTTCCATTTCGGTTTCATCTGACCAGAGCACCTTCTTCCACATGTTTGGTGTGTCTCCCAGGTGGCTTGTGGCAAACTTTAAAACAACACTTTTTATGGATATCTTTAAGAAATGGCTTTCTTCTTGCCACTCTTCCATAAAGGCCAGATTTGTGCAATATACGACCGATTGTTGTCCTATGGACAGAGTCTCCCACCTCAGCTGTAGATCTCTGCAGTTCATCCAGAGTGATCATGGGCCTCTTGGCTGCATCTCTGATCAGTCTTCTCCTTGTATGAGCTGAACGTTTAGAGGGACGGACAGGTCTTGGTAGATTTGCAGTGGTCTGATACTCCTTCCATTTCAATATTATCGCTTGCACAGTACTCCTTGGGATGTTTAAAGCTTGGGAAATCTTTTTGTATCCAAATCCGGCTTTAAACTTCTTCACAACAGTATCTCGGACCTGCCTGGTGTGTTCCTTGTTCTTCATGATGCTCTCTGCGCTTTTAACGGACCTCTGAGACTATCACAGTGCAGGTGCATTTATACGGAGACTTGATTACACACAGGTGGATTGTATTTATCATCAGTCATTTAGGTCAACATTGGATCATTCAGAGATCCTCACTGAACTTCTGGAGAGAGTTTGCTGCACTGAAAGTAAAGGGGCTGAATAATTTTGCACGCCCAATTTTTCAGTTTTTGATTTGTTAAAAAAGTTTGAAATATCCAATAAATGTCGTTCCACTTCATGATTGTGCCCCACTTGTTGTTGATTCTTCACAAAAAAATACAGTTTTATATCTTTATGTTTGAAGCCTGAAATGTGGCAAAAGGTCGCAAAGTTCAAGGGGGCCGAATACTTTCGCAAGGCACTGTATAGGCAGTACATTCACCCGGCCTCACAGCCGCAGACCACGTGTAACCACGCCAGCCCAGGACCTCCACATCCTGCTTCTTCACCTGCAGGGTCATCTGATACCAGCCAGCCGGACAGCAGATGAAACTGAGGAGTATTTCTGTCTGTAATAAAGCCCTTTTGTGGGGGAAAAAACTCATTCTGATTGGCTGGGCTTGGCTCCCCAGTGGGTGGGCCACCAATGGCTGCACCACTGCCCAGTCGGGTGAATTACATATATTAGGGCCTAATGAATTAATTTCAATTGACTGATTTCCTTATATGAACTGTAACTCAGTAAAAAATAGTTGAAATTGTTGAGTTAATATTTCTGGTCCGTATAAGGAGACCCAGTAAACATGTGTAGTCTGACCTGGTCTGCATATTTGAGTTTGAGGCAGGAGACAACCTGTCCCTCCAGCTCACTGTCTCCTGTAGCCTTGTTCAGGATGTTTTGGCAGAATTTAGGGATGTCAGCCTTACACGACTTCCTCAGCACTGGGTTCAACCTGTAGTCTGGACAGAACACAGAAGACGACAGGGTGAACCATAGGGTTTATATTGGGGAGACAGGGTGAGAACCATAGGGGTAGGGTAATACTACAGAGGTGTTTACTGTATTGTTTGATGGAAGCCATAATCTCTTCTCATATTGAGAGCTATAGTGTGTGTGTATATTCAGTATCCACCTGTATTCTGTGTGATCTGTCTCTTTGTGATCATCTGTTTACACTTGGGGTCCATCAGCTCGCTGTTCTTGTTCTGCTTCAGGCACTGCAGCATGTTCTTGGCATCAGCCTCAGTACAGAACCGCTGGCAGAGACAGACAACACTAGGACACTCAGAAACACAGATAAAGACAGCGTAGCAGGTGAAACGTTGCTCTTCATTATCAATTAAATGTATTGCATCTATGCAGATTAAATACACAGACTGGGAGAGACCAACAGACAACAAGCCAGTCATCATGTCTGTCTGGGACAGTCTTAATAGCAGCCAGGGACCTCTCCTTCAGAACATTATAATTACTCTGAAAAGTAACTTCACGGACACAAGGTAATCAGCAATCATGTTTTGACTGAAGCACCTTTGAGCATAGCTACATTGTTGAAAAGTTCCTTACATTCCTTGCTTTGGGTCCTTGTGTTATGCATTCGGTGCTAAAATGACTCTGTGAAAAGTACATACCCGAATCATCTGCTTGCAGACCCTCATGAGTTGGAAGTCCAGCTCTGGGTCCATCATCTCTACCTCCTGCAGCTTGAACACCCTGTGGTGACAGCGCTGGGTCAGCTGCCTCTTGTTCTCCTTCAGACATTCTATCACCTATTACAAACGTCACAGTCATCAATAGTTGCCATCATCGTAATCAATAGTTGTGAAAAATACTGTGTTTACTAAATGCTTTTTCAAGGCACACAAACAGCTGTCAGTGGGCCTTACCTGGGCATTCCCGAAGGCCACGTTCTGGCACAGCCTCCCGATGTCCTGCTTACAGGAGTCGTAGAGCTCAGGCTCCAGACGGACATCCTCAGACATCTCCAGCTCCTCCACCCTCAGCTGCTTACGACACTTGACAGACACGCGCTGCTCCTTGACGTCCTGAAGAGTGTCGTTCCTCACCGTGGTGCTTAGACAGAGCACTACATCCACCCTAGCGAGACAGCAAGAGAGACAACGTTTGGGTCCGTTTAAAGTTTGACTGTAGTTTGGTCAACTATGCCCAGGTTCTCTCTCAGACGAGACTCACTTCTTCTTGATGTTGGGGCAGAGTTTGAGCACATCCTCTTTGCAGGCCATCTTAAACTTGTAGGAGAAACGGAAGTCCTTAATCTGGACCTGAGAGGGAGAAGGGAAACGCAGAGAAATGGGAGTAAAGCAACTGTCAAAGTCGTGGGTTCAAATCTCACATACTATCAAACTGGATGAACTCACTGCACTGTAAGTTGCTTTGGATGAAAGCATTGGTTTAGAGGCATATTGTATGTTTCCCACTTCCATCTATACAATCATTTCAGATCGACACCAGTGTTTATTTGGAATTGGGCGACAGACAGACTCACCAGTTGGAAATGTGTGACTCCCACAGCACACTTGTCGTTCATCTCCTTCTGGTGTTTGTTTTGCACCAGACACTCCATCAGATCCCCAGTGTCGATCTGGTTATCTGCCACCTCCTGGGAGAGAGAAGGGGAGAAATGGTCAGGATAACCTGATCAGTTAAATCAGCTGATGGATCATTTTACATTCTTGACAGGAGAGATATCCCGGTCATTGTTAGTGGAGTTAAAATGGGGGTTGGTGGTATGAAAAACCCTGAGAGGGCGCTCGGGGCTGTGGTAGAGGTAGGACTCACGTGACAGTGCGACTGGATGACTGGCTCACAGGCTCTCATCAGCAGGGTCTCAATCTGAATGTCCTGGTGGGAAAAGAGAAGAACGCCCTTTTACCATGTGACCAACCATAGTTTACCACAGCCAGTTCTTCTTACAGAGCAGTCAGCAAGTCAATCAGTCAACCAGTTAGTCAGCGTGTCCCTGGTACTCCCGTCTCTCTCACCTCAGACGCCAGTTCAGTCAGGTTGCCCACCACATCCCTGCACTCTGACACCAGCTCCTCTAGGTGGTCCTGTAGACACTCCAGTTCCTGGAACACCAAAAAAAGTCCATGTCAAACTTTTTACACCCTGGTTGTGCAATTACGGTCCCCCTGATCTAGCCCCAATATGTACAGCCATATTCTATAGTAAAGGACTGTCTGCATCCAGCATTTTAAAACAAAACCATCACGTCAGCAGTTACAGGCTACAATTCAATTAATGGATGAGATAGACAGCAAGCGGTCTCCTCCAGTACCTGTCCAGACTCAGTCTTCTCACTGCACCACTTCCCCAGGTCAGTCATACAGCGTCTCTGCAGCTCGGGGTCCAGCTTCACATCCAGCGCCCTCTGGTGGAGGATACGCTGCACCTCCACTTTACAGTCCCGGGACAGCTAAAGAATATCAAAAGAACAGAACACTATTTAAAAAAAACTCAGGATCTGGATCAATTCCATTTCAATCCAGTCAATTGGACATTCAGGACCTTCTTAAATTTACTGATTTGAAATGGAATTGAGGCCAACCCTGTTTAGGATGCAGGACAAGAAAACTAGACAGTAGGGGAGATGGGAGCCCCCAAGACAGACCGGTGTCAACACTTATGGAAGGTCCCATCAGAATTATGTGTTTTCTTGTAGTGTACCTTCAGTATATTGAATGGGCAATCACAATAAATAATCCCACTGTTAACGTCACCAATCAACCATTCCAGTCAAATATTAAAAATGGCCCAATGCAGATGTTATTATATCAATATCAAATCATTTCTGGTAAAGATGATTTACTCAGAGAATTTAGCATGATTAGAGATTAGAATGTGATTACAGCCATGGTCAGAAAGTGGTTACTGCTCAATAGAACTCGGACAATGCTCCGTGAGCAGAACGGCGCCAAAGTCGAGCGTCATCTGACAAGCTAACTAGTGCCCGCAGGTCCATGTGGGATAACATGGGCTTTTTATAAATGAAATCCACAGAATAATAAAATGCTAAAAAATTGCGCACACAGACACACAATTAATTTACAAAGCTAACAAACAGAATCAGTATGTACCCTCCCCATTTTAGTTTAGTTTATTTCTGAGTTTTCCCTTTAAAAATCACCATAGAAACAGGCCCTCTCAAAGTTGATTGACCAGGGTTTGAGGAATAGAAAGCCATGGATCTTAAGAAAATGAAAGGGTACCAAGTTGATTTTGATTGGTCCAAAGCGTGGAAACGCCTCCAAATGTTACCACCTCAACGTCGAAATATGAAAGCGATATAACCAAGACCAGTGCAGTCTAAACTAGCAACGTTCACAACAAACAATCTTATTTAAATCAACACTGTACAAGCATATTAATGTTACAATATTGTAGAGAATATTTAATGATTCACTGTATGTGATTCATACTGACATAGGCAAAAACAAAACTAGGTTTAGACACTAATTTAGTAGCACCCTCTTGAATTGGCCCGTATTTCACATCATTCTAAAGCAAGAATTTTGCTAGGACTGTCTGGGAGTGATTATTGGTAGACAGGTTTGGAACTCTGTTATTGATCTATTAACCAATTTACCGCCTGGTGATGTCACCAGGCAAGCCGAAACTCACGCCAATCAGGCTGATGAGGTCTTGCGTAGATTGTATTTTCAACCAGCAACTACCAGGAAATAACACGGATTCCATTTTTTAACACTTTTACAGTGTTTGTTTCTGCAGGAAAACAGAACTTAGACTGCACTGGGCCTTTAAGGTAGTCATTCTCAAGACCATTTCCTGAGTATAGTGATCATTACATCACATAATCCCACTACTGATACCGATGACACATTCAACATGTAGAGGTGCATGCACTCATACTTTAAGTCGTTGGCTAAATAATTTCATCATCAAAAAAGTAATCGAATTGAAATTCTCCAACAAGTAAAATCTATAATATGCCCTCATTTTGACCAGAATCAACTTCGGGAATCAGAACCGAATCAAATAGTGATAATCATCACTAACAAAACACTGAACTTACAACGAAAACACGTCTTCCTGTTTCATCCACTGCATTTCCCTTTTAAAGAGGACAACACCATCAGAATGTACTGAGGACAGATGCATTTCTAAAAAGGTCCTAGATCACTTCAGACAATATTTTGGTTGTGTGATAATTTGATATTTAGCTACATCTATATTCATGTTCCTCTACATTAGCCACTGATAGCTACGTTTTGTGCAGTGCACTGCGGTGAAATCAGTCCTACCCGCCGTCCCTGCTCCTCTGTGCGGTAGGCGTGGCGGTACAGACAGGAGAAGATGGCACCAGGTGGCATCATCTCACTTGTCTCGTTCCAGCCGTGGGCGTGGCACAGGCGGGAGGCGTCGCCCTGGCACTTCTTATAGAGGATGGGGTCCAGTCTGGCAGACAGTAAGAGGAGTGTGTGTGAGGATTAAGCAAATACATTTATAACATCCTTTTACATCAGAAATTGTCACAAAGTGATTTTACAGTAACCCGGCCTAGACCCAAAAGAACAAGCAAAAGCACAATGTGGGAAACCATACCAGGGCACACTGACCAGGCATACTAAAAACCCTTAATATGGAGTCTGATCAGGCCCCTAATAGGCTTTGAATGTGTGAAGCATGTGAGAGAAAAATTACAAGACTGTTTAATACTGTTTATGCATCGAAAAGCTATGAGGAGTACTCTCTCATCTGTGTCTGTGGGGCTGAGTTGGGCCTCTGGAGCTTGAGCTGACAATCGAGTTGCAGCCTGACATTCCATAGACAACATGTGGTAGGTGTAACCGAGATAGCCTGGAGGAGTAGAAGAAAACCTCTCATTGTTTCTAATCGTCCTGGAATCTGGGAAACTAAACCGGGGTTGGGTTAAAACGGCACCAGGTGCAGATAACCATAAGATGAACCCAAGATGGCCGATCTGCATGAGGGGGTGGAACCAGCCATGACTAAGCGTTCTTAGTGTCAGCTATATGAGAAACAGGATTCCTCTGTAAAGGTTAAGCTCTCTGCAACACACTTTAAAGTGTGCGGTCGACCAGCCTCATTATTGCAATAATGAATCAATATTGAATAAAGATGATTGTCATTTCTTCAAACAGTCTCTCACTTGATTAGAATATTACACGACAAGCATCACCATAAACTAGTAGCATTGCTACTTACTTCCAGTCCCGTGCTATGAAGTACTGCAGTTCCAGCAGCCTGTGTTCACAGTCCTCCACCATCTTCTCGGTGTACAGGTGCTCCATCAGACAAGACAGGATCCTACACAAAAGCACATTGGAGCTTAACAATTCCACAGATATACAAAGTACTATATGCAATTTGACATACAAATGTTCTGCTAGCTTTGTGTAAATCAAGCAGGAGAGAGGAACAATTTGGTGACTCACATGGGGTCTCCGTTGCGGATGTGTTTGCAGGCCGTCTGGATGACAGACTCACAAGCCTCGTTCAGGGCCCGGTCAATACGGTAGTCTGCCCCAGGATCAGCCTCCTGGATCAGGGTCTGGAGCTAAGAGAAAGAGCGAGAGACCCAAACCTTCAACAACCACTGTCTGGTAATGGAAGGGTTACACAGCTAGATGACTAGGCAGTGTAGTGAAACTTGACAGTGGTTCTCTTTTCTGTTTGACCTCGGTGGTGGGATGTCCTAAATATAACTAATTTTAAGATTTATTCCTGGTGATTTTACAGGCATTTATTTTTTACTACAAAAAAATTAAATAAATAAATAAAATAAAAAAAACTCTGAACACCACCCCCTTCCAGACCTCCCTAGCCCACCTTACACAGCAGCACCACTCCTGGGGAGAACCCTGTGAACTCACAGCTTTCTGGCAGAGGTTGTCGATGGTGCCCATGTCTCCTCGGCCCACCCTCATGAGGCAGTGCAGGGTGCGTCCCTTGCGGTGGAGGCCGGAGCAGTGGGCCTCGATCTCCCCACGGCAGTGCAGCACGATCTCAGGGCTCAGAGAGAAGTCCTCCATCAACATCCTCCTGTAGTCTAACATCTCCCCCTGACACTCACCGCTCACCGTACGACCTGGAACACACACACGTCAGGAAAAGTCACATAGGAACTACAAGTGGGGCACTAGAAAGGCATTTAATTTCATTAAGTGGAGAGAAAAACCCTCAAAGTAACAGCAGTGTGACACCGTATGAGAGAAAGACTAATACAGATTGACAAAACAGGTTGACAGGGAGAGACACAGATATAGATTAGGAAGAAGAGACAGCCAGCCTAACCTCTGTGTACGGCAGACTCCAGACAGAGCAGCAGGTAGGAGAGGCGTGCTTCTCGGGCGCGGGGCATGTTGGTGTCCACGCTGCAGCGGTACTTCCTCAGGTCTGTCTTGCAGGCCTTGGCCAGGGAGTAGCTCACCTTGTAGTCCTGGGTAATCAGCTTCTGACGCGTGGTCAGGGCCTCTCTGCACTGTGGTGGTCAACCAAAACACAGCTCTGGTCACAATCTCCATCTGACTCACTGACTAATAGAATGGAATTACCAGAACAGATATTCCCATTCAAGGGTGTTCTCTACATTTTAGACAACCATGCTGACAAAATGCCTTGCAATAACAGCATTATTCATATGGACAAATGACAAGTAGCAGAAGATGGATATTATTATTTTGGCGATGACTCCGTTCCAACCAGGCTGAAGAGCAGAACACGTACCTTTTCAGACATGGCCTCCTCAAACTTGTGGTTGAAGAGACACTTGTAGACTCTGCCCTCTCCGGCTGGAGTCTAGATATCAAAGAAAATAGAATTGTGATTCAATAATGAATTCATTTTCACATTCCCAAAGTTAGTGACAAAAACACCTTTGCAAGGAGCTTGGATTCAACTCGGATAAAAGTCTGAATGCATCTGACCACGAATCTCAAAATTTTGCCTCTAATGAAATGAAAGAAACGAGAAGTGAACAGGAAGAAGGTACTCACATTTTCACAGAAGCGCTCCCGGTCCTCCCGGCAGGAAAAGTAGAGGTATCTATCCAGGTGGAAGTCGTCTGAGGAGAGTTCGGCCACACGCATGATGGCCTTCTTACAGTCAGGCCTGATGGCATGGGCCCCGGGCTGCTCCTCTGCCTCCCTGACCAGACCCTTCTCCAGGCATGCTATCACCTCACCTTGGGAGTGCACGTCCTGAGGGACAGACAGGGTGGCATGGGGACAGTGAGATGGATACGTTCAAGTTGGCTACAGCACTGACGCGTCTCTGTGCGAGGCCAGGAGATGTGTTAGCGCCCAGAGTTGCGTTTTGGATGCAATGTTATCAAATATTTTATTTCAAATGATTTATTTGAGCAATTTAATAGAACACACAACCACAAAAACAGCCAGAGAGGGGAGGAAATACACTAGTAAATACAGAGAAGTTAAATATTTAAACTTTTTGACGCTGAATTATTTTTTATTAATTCAGCATCAGGAGTTATTGCCGTTGTGTTGCCCTGACAACTGGCTTCTGATTCCTGAAGGCATGGTCATTAATCATCCTGTAGAAAGGAATAATTCAGAGGATGCCAGGATGAAAATATAAATTGTTTAACACTGGGAGTTTCGGGAGCGTGGAAGCTAAATTGGTCATAAATCATGACTGAAGTAGCTAAGTTACTGACTGCAGAAAGCAGAAACTCAGGAGGACTCATAGCCAGGAAAACCACACTGGAGCTCAGAGCAGCACAGAGGCAGTAACTCAAGCCGGACTACATTATGCCCAAAGCAGGAAACCTCATGTAGTCATAAGCCATGGTGGAACACAGTGTCAAATAAAAAGGAAAGCCAAACAAATTAGAAACCTGCACAAACAAACAAAATGGGCATATCCTGCGCCTGTCCATGTTTTTTGTTACCTCTAGAGACAGAGACCAATTCATACAAATCTAATGCTATATAAAGCCCTCATAACAAAATACTGATTTAAAAAGTGAGCAAGTGTTCCATCTTTACAGACGTGTAGGCTACTGAGTCGCCAGTGAAATGAGTTGAGAGTAGACAGTAAAAAGAGACAGGTGTGTATGACAGTTAGACAAGGTTAGATCTATGCCTATAGATGTAGTCCTCTATAACTCAGCTGTTAAAGCATGGCCAGGATAGTGGGTTCAATTCCTGGGACCAAATGTATTTAAAGCGTCTGCTAAATAGCATGTACTCTGATATATCACAGAGCAATAACAGACAGGTGAGAGAAGGCCACGAGAGCAGTCACCTTCTCGCCGGTGGATATGCTGCCACAGTGCAGGCTGTTGATGTCCTCGCGACAATTGTCCATGAAGCCACAGATGAGGCGGTAGTCGCTGAACACGATGCTGGTCATCTTGGTGATGTACTGGTTGCACTGGTACTCCGTGATGTTGCCGCGGTGATCCACCAGGCAGGAAACCAGGTAGCCCTTTCCTCTCTCCTCCGCCGCACATTCTTTTATCTGAGTGGAAGGAGAGGAGAATTATGGTTAGCATATGTCACAATATATCTTTCTTACACACTTAGTTTGCATGGGCATCAAAGGCCTGTGCACAGGGATTAAGCCAAAACCTGTGACAGTAGTAGCATAAGGACAGGACCTAGTAGCGGTAGGTAGCCTGATGGTTAGAGCATTGGGCCAGAAACCAAAAGGTCGCTAGTTCAAATCCCAAAGTCGACAAGATGAACAATCTGTCAATGTGCCCTTGAGCAAGGCACTTAACCCTGCAGCAATTAGGATTGCCGTTGATAATGGCTGACCCTGGCCGCTCGCCGAGGGTGTCTCAGGGGGAGTTGGGATATGCAAAAAGCCCATTTCATGCACGTGTATAACACACTTGTACATATGTGAAACAGGACAAATAAGCAGATCTAATCATTATTATTACCTATAGTCAGAGCCATAAAGCTCTGCCAGCTAGCTAGCCAACTTACGTCGGAGATGGTGGTCTTGCACACCTCCACAGCCACAGACTCAAACTTGGGGTCAGTCGTCAGGTTCAGCTTGTAGTTCCACAGGAGCTGGAGAAAGAAGGCATTAAACAAGTCTATTGATAGCTTAGAGAAAAACAGTACAGGTCCACTGTGAGTGGGAAATGCAAGCAGGGGTGTGATAGCAGGTCAGACCACAAGTGGGGCTAACAACGCTGTATTAAATCGTTATTCACATTCAGTTACACAAACTGAAAGGACAGTTTAATGATGTGAGGGAGGAAGTTCAAAACACTTACATGGTTGCAGTCAGCAGCGATCTCGGTTTCCTGGAGAGAAAAAAAAAGGGTCAAACTATGATCCGAACCGTAAAGAGAAGCAGGAACATGCTGGGCACTGAGCAATTAAGAGCACAAGGCCAAACAAACAAACAGTGATGCAGCACTTCGGTTGTCAGTTGGCGTAGAGAAGAGCTGAACACAACACTTAGCCACCAGTAAAATGTAATGACTCAACAACTTGTAGGGCTGTAGAAACATACGAGTGTCACCGGTCAATATCAGTCCCATTTGACTTTATACCGTTAGTGGGCCTGTGCTTAATATAGCTACTGTCTTGACTGAGCCCACCTCCTAAATTATCACAAGGCCATTGAGGAGGAGAGGAATGTCTGCATGCCTCTCCTTAGCACCTCTCAGGCCAGGCTGACTGATGTTTGGCCTCCCTATGGGAGCTGAGCCGCAGGAGACTGATTGTAAGCAATGCAGGCCTGTCCAACAAAGCACCAATACACGCTTTAGCGATAAAATAACATCTCTACAAAATGGCCTACTACAATCTACAGGAGGGCAGGGCCACATGGCAGCTCAATCTTATGTTAGCATTGGAAATAATGTCACTATTTGAATATCATGCATTTTTTTCCAGTCAAAATAAAAAACACTTTGATTAAACTTTGGAACTGATTTGTAGTGCAACTTGGGAGAGAGGTGCCACTGCTTGCTGCAGTTCGGGGGATGGGCAGAGGTCAAGAGTGTGTGTTTGATGAGCATACGGACTCTTGCTAACTAAACAAACTTGTAGACGCCATATATCATCATCATATCTGGTAGTGCCCGTCTAATGCATCAAATCGATGCAAAGAAACTAGCTAAGATAGCCAGCTAGCTAGGCTAATTGAGGCTACTGTATTTTGCTATGCTTCCCGTCCTTATCTACGGCAAATCCATTCAGATTCCACAGCCTACCTGGTGGTTGCTCGTTGTAGCGGACTCCTCATTTAGCTAACTTAACGTTACGGAATTAATTCCATTTAGCTTTGATTAGAGATCTCCCACTTCACTTGCTACACATGGAGCCACTTTTTATTGTCACCTTGATTGGCCGACAATAACACGCGTGAAACCCCTGTAGACTACGGTAGGTATTTATGGGGCGCAAGTCATGAAAACTACATTCAAATGTTTGTTTTATTGAATTAAGAATGTTGTGAAATATCATTCTGTTTAGCAAAGTCAGTAATATTGATAAAGCCTTTTCCATTGATAAAATAGGCCAGGTTTTTTTCTTACTCTTTGAAGTATTCGAATGCTAACGTCCGTTTGGATATTCGAATATCCGTGCCCCTCCCTAGTGAGTGAGTATACATACACACACACACGGGTTGCAAAGGGTCGGGAAACTTACCCGTACATTTCTAGAAATTTGCCATGGGAAGTTAAGCCCGGGAATGTTGCTTAAATTCATTTTTAAAAAGGTTAGCTTATTAACAGTGAACCTTTTTCTGTGGGATACACAAGGCAATTCTAGGTCTTGTGGCATATTTTGGTTAAACAATCCCCAAATCAATGGAATTGCAACCTTCTGCATGCACAGTGCTTTCTTCCGTCACATGTACAGTTGATTCTCAAGATCTTGCACCCTAATGAGATGCTATTGAGCTAAGGACTACATGCTTTCTGATATGTTTTGATCACAATAATGGGTGGGGCGAATATAATTTATTACATTTTTTTGTTAACTAGTAAATAGTAGCCTACAGCAAAGCATGTTTAAATAATTTCTAACTTCCTAACAATTTCTGCTAGTTAGTTTTTGCTACCATGTGGGTTTTAGCTTGCTTAATAAGCCTGCAAACTGAGTGTTAATTCACTTGTTTCCATACACGTTTTATAAAAATAAAAAAACATTTATTTATCTTACAAAGGAGTTGTTTAATCTAACTACTTAACTATTTATCTGTACTTGGAATTGTATTTGTAATTTTTTTACTAATCTTTACAGGAAAATGCCACGGGCACTATCTGATGTGTAGAGACATTTCACAACAGAAGGAAAATGTAGTTGGAAAAGCTGTGTACATTTGCAAATACTGTGCCAAGTCATATGTGAATAACGCAACAAAGATGCAGAATCATCTGCTCTAAAGTTCCCTCAGAGCTCACAACAAGTTACCTCTGACAAAAGTGCCTCTACTTCTATTTGAGGGGGAAATTATAGCAACAGCTCATGGTCCTCCTGGAATCAAGTTGACCCAATGGAGGAACGTAGTCAGAAATGCTGATCAATGTCTTGCTCGAGCTGTGTATGCCACTGGTTCACCCTCTGATGCTCACAGGCAATGTGTATTGGAAGAGATTTCTGAATGTTCTTCGCCCAGCATACACCCCTCCAACCAGACATGCTTTATCTACTCATTTGCTGGATACAGAGTTCAAGTGAAGGTCAAGCAAATCATAGAGAAAGCAGACTATTGCAATCATCTCTGATGGGTGGTCGAACGATCGTGGGCAAGGAATAATTAACGACATCATCTCCACCCCTCAACCAGCGTTCTACAAGAGCACAGACACAAGGGACAACAGACACAGCAGTCTCTTCATTGCAGATTGGCTGAAGGCAGTAATCAATGACCTTGGACCACAGAAGGTATATTTGCACTGGTGACAGACAATGCTGCGAACATGAAGCCTGCCTGGTCTAAAGTGGAGGAGTCCTACACTCACATTACACCCATTAGCTCTGCTGCTCATGCATTGCATCTGCTTCTCAAGGACATCATGGCACTGCAAACAATGGATACACTCTACAAGAAACCCAGGGAAACAGTTAGGTATGTGAAGGGTCATCAAGTTATAGCAGCAGTGAGAAGAATAAGAGCACCACATTGAAGCTGCCCACCAACACCTGTTTTTTTATTTGTTATTTCACCTTTATTTAACCTGGTAGGCTAGTTGAGAACAAGTTCTCATTTACAACTGCAAACTGGCCAAGATAAAGCAAAGCAGTTTGACACATACAGAGTTACACATGGAATAAACATACAGTCAATAATAGGGTAGGGGGGAAAAAGTATGTATACAGTGTGTGCAAATAAGGTAAGATAAGGGAGGTAAAGGCAATAAATAGGCCATGGTGGTGAGGTAAGTACAATATAGAAAATTAAACACTGGAGTGATTGATGTGCAGAAGATGAACGTGCAAGTAGAGATACTGGGGTGCAAAGGAGCAAGATAAATAAATAAACACAGTATGGGGATGAGGTAAATTGGATGGGGTATTTACAGATGGGCTATGTACAGGTGCAGTGATCTGTGAGCTGCTCTGACAGCTGGTGCTTAAAGTTAGTGAGGGAGATACGCGTCTCCAGCTTCAGTGATTTTTGCAGTTAGTTCCAGCCATTGGCAGCAGAGAACTGGAATGAGAGGCGGCCAACGGAGGAATTGGCTAGGGTAAGCGGTGAAATATACCAGCTGGAGCACGTGCTACGAGTGGGTGCTGCTATGGTGACCAGTGAGCTGAGACAAGGCGGGGCTTTAACTCGCAGAGACGTGTAGATGACCTGGAGCCAGTGGGTTTGGCGACAAGTATGAAGCGAGGGCCAGCCAACGAGAGCGTACAGGTCGCAGTGGTGGGTAGTATATGGGGCTTTGGTGACAAAACGGATGGCACTGTGATAGACTGCATCCAATTTGCTGAATAAAGTGTTGGAGGCTATTTTGTAAATGACATGGCCGAAATCGAGGATGGTCAGTTTTACGAGGGTATGTTTGGCAGCATGAGTGAAGGATGCTTTGTTGCAATATAGGAAGCCAATTCTAGATTTAGTTTTGGATTGGAGATGCTTAATGCAAGTCTGGAAGGAGAGTACACAGTCTAACCAGACACCTAAGTATTTGTAGTTGTCCACATATTCTAAGTCAGAATGGTCCAGAGTAGGGATGCTGGACGGGCGGGCAGCGATCGGTTGAAGAGCATGCATTTAGTTCTACTTGCATATAAGAGCAGTTGGAGGCCACGGAAGGAGAGTTGTATGGCATTGAAGCACGTCTGGAGGTGTCCAAAGAAGGGCCAGAAGTATACAGAAAGGTGATGTCTGCGTAGAGGTGATTCAGAGAATCACCAGCAGCAAGAGCGACATTATTGATGTATACAGAGAAGAGTCGGCCCGAGAATTGAACCCTGTGACACCCCCATGGAGACTGCCAGAGGCCCGGACAACAGGCCCTCCGATTTGACACACTGAACTCTATCAGAGAAGTAGTTAGTGAACCAGGTGAGGCAGTCATTTGAGAAACCAAGGCTGTTGAGTCTGCCGATAAGAATGTGGTGATTGACAGAGTCGAAAGCCTTGGCCAGGTCAATGAATACGGCTGCACAGTGATGGCGGTTATGGTATCATTTAGGACCTTGAGCATGGCTGAGGTGCACCCATGACCAGCTCTGAATCCAGATTGCATAGCGCAGAAGGTACGGTGGGATTCCAAATGGTCCGTAATCTGTTTGTTAACTTGGCTTTCAAAAGACCTTAGAAAGGCAGGGTAGGATAGACATAGGTCTGTATCAGTTTGGGTCTAGAGTGTCTCCCCCTTTGAAGAGGGGGGTGACAGCAGCAGCTTTCCAATCTTTGGGAATCTCAGACGATATGAAAGACAGGTTGAACAAGCTAGTAATAGGGGTTGTAATATTTTCAGCAGATAATTTTAGAAAGAGAGGGTCCAGATGTTCTTGCCCGGCTGATTTGTAGGGGTACAGATTTTGCAGCTCTTTCAGAACATCAGCTATCTGGATTTGGGTGAAATAGAAATGGGGAGGCTTGGGTGAGTTGCTGTGGGGGTTGCAGGGCTGTTGACCGGGGTAGGGGTAGCCAGGTGGAAAGCATGGCCAGCGGTAGAAAAATGCTTATTGAAATTCAACTATAGTGGATTTATTGGTGGCGACATTGTTTCCTAGCCTAAGTGCAGTGGGCAGCTGGGAGGAGATGCTCTTATTCTCCATGGACTTTACAGTGTCCCATAACTTGTTTGAGTTTGTGCTGCAGGATGCAAATTTCTGTTTGAAAAAGCTAGCCTTAGCTTTCCTAACTGCCTGTGTATATTGGTTCCTAACTTCCCTGAAAAGTTGCATATCGCGGCGGCTATTTGATGCTAATGCAGTACGCCACAGGATGTTTTTGTGATGGTCAAGGGCAGTCAGGTCTGGAGTGAACCAAGGGCTATATAGGTTTCTGGTTCTACATTTTTAGAATGGGGCTTGCTTATTTAAGATGGAGAGGAAAGCACTTTTAACTTCTTCGATATAGGGGGCGCTCTTAATTTTTGGATGAAAAACGTTCCCGTTTTAAACAAGATATTTTGTCACGAAAAGATGCTCGACTATGCATATAATTGACAGCTTTGGAAAGAAAACACTGACGTTTCCAAAACTGCAAAGATATTGTCTGTGAGTGCCACAGAACTGATGTTACTGAAAAAACCCAGATAAAAATACAATCAGTGCCGCATTTTTTGAAACCGCCTCATGGCAATGACTCCTTATATGGCTGTGGAGGAGCTAGGAGTCAGCTTACCTTTTCCACAAGGTGTCTGCAGCATTGTGACGTATTTGTAGGCATATCATTGGAAGATTGACCATAAGAGACTACATTTACCAGGTGGTCGCTTGGTGTCCTCCGTCGCAATTATTGCGTAATCTCCAGCTGCAGTATTTTTCAGTTTTCTTCGGATGAGAAGCCAGCTGCCACCACTGATAGATTATCGAATAGATATGTGAAAAAAACCTTGAGGATTGATTCTAAACAACGTTTGCCATGTTTCTGTCGATATTATGGAGCTAATTTGGAAAAAAGTTTGGCGTTGTAAGTGACTGCATTTTCGTTATTTTTTCTTAGCCAAACGTGATGAACAAAACGGAGCCATTTCTCTCACACAAATAATATTTTTGGAAAAACTTAACATTTGCTATCTAACTGAGAGTCTCGTCATTGAAAACATCCGAAGTTCTTCAAAGGTAAATTATTTTATTTGAATGCTTTTCTTGTTTTTGTGAAAATGTTGCCTGCTGAATGCTAGGCTTAATGCTATGCTATCAATACTCTTACACAAATGCTTGTGTAGCTTTGGTTAAAGCATATTTTGAAAATCTGAGATGACAGTGTTGTTAACAAAAGGCTAAGCTTGTGTTTCAATATATTTATTTCATTTGCGATTTTCATGAATAGGAAACGTTGCGTTATGGTAATGAGCTTGAGGCTATGATTACGCTCACGGGATCACGGGATTCTGGAGAGGTGGATTTAAAAGAAGAAGTTCAAATTGTTTGGGTACAGACCTTGATAGTAAGGCAGCCTGCAGGGTTCTAACTCCGCCCCCTTTCACAGTTCTATCTTGTCGGAAAATGTTATAGTTAGGGATGGAAATTTCAGGGTTTTTGGTGGTCTTCCTAAGCTAGGATTCAGACACGGCTAGGACATCCGGGTTGGCAGAGTGTGCTAAAGCAGCGAATAAAACAAACTTAGGGAGGAGCTAATGTTCTTCTAATGTTAACATGCATGAAACCAAGGCTTTTACGGTTACAGAAGTCAACAAATGAGAGCACCTGGGAAATAGGAGTGGAGCTAGGCATTGCAGGGCCTAGATTTACCTCTACATCACCAGAGGAACAGAGGAGGAGTAGGATAAGGGTACGGCTAAAGGCTATAAGAACTGGTCGTCTAGTACGTTTAGAACAGAGAGTGAAAGGAGCAGGTTTCTGGGCGCGATAGAATAGATTCAAGGCATATTGTACAGACAAAGGTAAGGTAGGATGTGAATACAGTGGAGATAAACCTAGGCATTGAGTGACGATGAGAGAAATATTGTCTCTACAAATATAATTTAAACCAGGTGATGTCACCGCATGTGTGGAAGTTGGAACTAAAGGGTTAGCTAAGGCATACTGAACAGGGCGAGAGGCTCTACAGTGAAATAAGACAATCACTAACCAGAAAAGCAATGGACAAGGCATATTGACATTAGGGAGAGGCATGCGTAGCTGAGTGATCATAGGGGTCCAGTGAGTAGTTAGGCTGGCTAGAGACACAGCTCGCGGGACGGGGCTAGCAGAAGGGCCTTAGAGGGACGTCGCGATGGAAGAAGTCTTTTAGCCTCCTCGACAGACCAGTCATGATAGATTAGTGTTCTGTGTAGTAAAGGGGGTGCAGTCCAATTGGTAGAATGCGTATAGTGGCCCAAGAAATTGGCCGATGGATCTCCTCAGCTAACAGTCCAATATGCTCTAGACAGCTAGCGGGCTGCGGCTAGCAGGCGGGCATTCAGGGGACGTCGCAACGTTGTAGCCGGTTGAAGAACCCCCCCCCCCCCGGGCAGACTACGTCGCTAATCCAGTCGTGAAGGATCGTTGGGGCTCCGAACCGGCAGTAAAAGGAGTACAGGCCAATATGCAAAATAGGTATTGTAGCACTTCTGTTGGGGTTCCGGTTCAAAAGTAAAGAAAGATACTTTAGAAAAAAGCAGATCCACACCACATTGGGTGAGGTGGGTTGCAGGAGAGTATTCTGAAGTTCAGGTTTAGAAAAATCCCAAAAAGATATGCGGGGAAAAAAAGATACATACGACGAGGACAAAGACATCTGACTGCGATGCCATCTTGGATAGAGTTCTATCCGTTGGGGTGGTGTCGTCATCATGTTTGACTGTCTCCTGGAGGGGAAGGAGTCTCTCCAAGAAATGGTCATAATCACAGTATGTCGATATGGACAGCCCCATCAAGAGGATCCTCCTGGATGATGTATTTTGGGAGAGAGTGGTAAGCAGCATGAAACCTATAGCAGTAGCCATTGCACAAATTGAGGGAGACAATGCCATCCTGTCTGATGTTCAGACTCTGCTTGCAGATGTAAGAGAAGAAATCCGTACTGCCCTGCACACTTTACTGTTGCTCCAAGCAGAGGAAACTGCAGTTCTGAAATACATCAAGAAGTGTGAAGACTTCTGCCTGAAGCCCATACACACCGCAGCGTACATGTTGTGCTGGCAAGAGCATCCTGTCTGGTGCAGAGATCAACAAGGCTTATGGTGTAATCACTACCATGTCTCGCCACCTTGGCTTGGATGAGGGCCATGTTGCCCAAACCTAAAGTTATAAGCAGCCAGCTAGCTTCATCTGGCTAATGAGGCTCGACCGGATCGGGTTATGTGTTGTGAAGCAAGCCATAATAAGGATTAAGCACAATAGTGGAATTTGCAGCTTCACTTCTGACCCATGAGATGAAAGAAATAAAAGCTGAAATAAATTATTCTCTACTATTATTCTGACATTTCACATTCTTAAAATCAAGTGGTGATCCTAACTGACCTAAGACAGGGAATTTTTACAAGGAATAAATGTCAGGAATTGTGAACAATTGAGGCGTATTTAAACTTCCGACTTCAACTGTATATAAATATGCTACACATTGTGTTGTTAAATAACTCTAAAATGAATATAAACGTTATTGATCTTAAAATGTCCCTGTTACATGCGTATAGATTTTTACTTTAGAAATGTGTCTGATGGAAGACGTTTTATGATGTCATCTTTAAAAAGTTATCCTAAGCCCACTTCAGATACATGAGACAAGACGATTTTACTACATTTACATTTCAGTCATTTAACACACGCTCTTATCGACATAGAGGAGCAATTAGGGTTAAGTGCCTTGCTCAAGGGCACATAGATGATTCACATAGTGGGCTCAGGTATTCGAACCAGCGACCTTTTGGTTACTGGCCCAATGCTCTTAACCGCTAGGTATACTGCAGCGCAGTTTGCGTGATCCGAGTTTTTTGAACATCTCATGTCAGCTGCTGGAATTCCCAAAATGCAATATTTAGCTAAAGTCTTGCAACAAGAGAGGTCCATTTAGCTAGTTAGAGAACACTGCGCTAACACTCGTTCAGTCAAGCAACTAGCTAACCTAGCTTGCTTATATTTCTCTGACAAGTCAAAGTGTGCCCTGTCTCTGGTGCATACATATTTCATGATACAATACCCTGATACAAGTGGCAACTTTGTTTCATTATGTCATTGTAAAGAGGCACTGTTACTGTGGCAACAGTCTGATCTGAATGCCAGGTCTTCAGTCAGTTGATCTCCATCAAAACATTCTAAAATGGTCTAGTTTTGTCTTGTTGAGTCTTATGTCGCCCGTTGTATCTGAACTGGGCATTAAGCATATCCTTGACCTTAGAAACCATGAAAGTAGTGCACGCCTGCACAGGTTTTGAGCTTATGTGAATTTGAGAACTGAGCAGTTTAATAAAATTAGCCTACATCAAGCAGAGGGGAAAACTGCTGTGTTGTACAGATTTCCTTGCAGTGTGCAATGAAATGTCATCAATATTTCCCCACGGGTGACTAAGGCTGGACGAGTGGACGACAATGTTTAGGCCTATTTGCTGTAAACAAAACAGCAGTTGGCAGGATAAATGAAAATCTAGTGTTAGTGGGACAATAGCCGTTTGCAATAAAAAACACTCGTTATTGCCAAATCTAAGACCTTACAATGCATTTTAGCTCTATTGAGACTATGAATAGCCAAAAAATAAAAAAAATAATTTAAAAAATCAACCCGAGAGAAATTTTCAAAATGCCTCAAATTTACCCTGAGGGGTTTTCTATGACGCAAGCTAGATCTACTTAGGGTTTTCAAATCAAATCTTATTGGTCACATACATATATTTAGCAATGTTATTGTGGATGTATTGTGTGTTCCTAGTTCCAACAGTGCAGTAGTATCTAACAATTCGCAACAATACACATATCTAAAAGTTAAATGGAATTTAGCAATATATAAATATTAGGACGAGCAATGTCAGATTAGCATTAACTAAAACACAGTAGAAGAGAATACAGTATATACACATATGAAATGAGTAAAGCATTATGTAAAAATTATTAAAGTGACCAGTGATTCCATGTCTGTCTATACAGGGCAGCAGCCGCTAAGGTGCAGGGTTGAGTAACCGGGTGGTAGCCAGCTTTCCAAAGCTAGCTAGCTTCACATTCTAGTTCAGGCTTTATCCGTACTACGACAGTGGATATCGCTCATCCGCCTGCAGCAAACTCTAGCAGGCTTGTAACTGTGCGTGCATGTCGCACATGGCTAGTCGAATGCCAAACTCTTCTTAGATCCATGGCCAAGTTAGTGCCACATTTTCATTTGTGCCGAAATCAAAAATGAAAATTTCTTGAAAATTAGGCCTAGGCTTTTAGAAATGTCTCCATTTCATTACTTATCTTTAATGCTGTCTTTGGTGTGCTTATCGCTCCCATCTGTGAAACAGGTTGTTGTCATAGACATAATCCATAGAAGGGTTTTGTAACCTCTAACCCTGGCAATTTGACGATTAAACCCATTGGGTACACTAGCAATGGCAGCCAGTCTTAACTTGAATGGGAACTGCCATATATGGATTTTACAGTATGTCTATGGTTGATTGCAGCTGTCGGTTTGCCTTTCACACATTTCTGAATCCATTAGTGCAAAAGCAAATGCTGTTATTTCTAAAATGTGTTGCGATAAGAAATGAGGTATTTTAACATTAAATGTTTTATTAATCAAGTGTTTTAATCTGTTGTCTTACTCAAATGAAGGAGATGATCTTTGCAAGGTTAGGCCCATTGATTTCATTGGTCCTCAACTCATGGCTTAGCTACTTCATTCAGGGTTAATGGAGTCCTAAGTTCACCTGCTCCGGAGCAGGTTAGTTCTGAAGGATTCGTTGCTATAGACATTTTCCTGGCTAAAAGGTGAGCCACTTTTATGGTACTGGTTACCCTGAGTTGAACTCAGAGTTGACCAAAGTTACCTCGCCAACACCTCAAACTGCGTTCGTATTCCAAACCAGAACTTTCAGAACTAAACGAGTCAATCCACAAAGCCTGAAAGTAAAGCCACACTGCCATGGCCTCCTCCCTACTCTGAATGGACCACGTCAACAAAACCACAACTACCAGGGAGGCTGACAGTGAGAGTAGCCTGGAGACAGGCAAAATGCTGTGTGCCTCAAAAACAACCCACAGCCAAGAGAGCATGACTCTCCAGCCTCCTCAATGAACAGGCCACTGAAATAGGCCTCAACACCTGGTGAAAATAAATTAAATAATACATTTAACAATGAAGAGGACTGAGATGAGAGTAACTACCTGTCATTAATATTAGACAAGCTCCTTGAGGCTCAGGTGCTTATACAAATCTGCCTTCTGCAAACACCGGATTTGGACTGAACCAATACATGGGCTTGAGGAGACGATGAACATGACCTCCTCTGATGTCCAGGATTCGTCAATTCAAATCCCAGCTCTGCAAATGTTGTGAAAATAAGTTCAGTACTCACCAAAATATGGAGTTTTGCAGAGCAACTATCGCCCTTACAGTCGTTACGCAAGGCTGTAATACAGTTAAGTTTGCAGAGCTGGCTAATGGGATCCTGGGCGTCAGAGGAGATCTCGTCATATTAATTGTCTCCTCAAGACCAGGTTGTACTGGTTCAGATTAGGATAGAGTCTCACCTCTAGCTTTCTGGCCCTAGGCAGGGGTGGTCCCTCAACACAGATTACTGTAGATATTGCCTTTTCCCAAGCCTATCCATAACCATTGGCTGGAAGCTTAAAAACCGTCACTCCTCCTACATCCGCCTATTCTTCCTCTGAACAGGACATTGCTGTAAATGTTGGCTCTGATAGACAGTAAATGCGTTACACATTATTCCCAACATATCATTAGAGGATCAAGCTAGCCATTGCTAATTTAGCAATGCCAATGGTCATAGCTTGGCACATCTGTAGATATTAGCTAGGTGACTAGGTCATTAACGTTAGTTCACGTTAAGTGATGAAGACTTCACTTTACTAGTTAACACCGTCCTAAATGGCTGGTAAAAAAATAAAAAAACATGCAGTATTTTCAGTAGTTCTCAAATGATGAAGTTCTCGAAGCATATGGAATAATAAATGACCATACTTTCTTTACATCTTTTTGCACCCAAGTAGCCAGCAGGCTAAAAGTTAGCATCGGATAGCTAACGATAACGTTATAGCTTGAGTAAAGCCCACACCCAAGCTCTGGACACAATATCGCTCACTCCACCATACCTCTTTCCTATCCTGGAGGCACTCAAGCACAGCCAGGTTATTGTTCCAGGAATGTTTTGGACAAAGCCTGGTCAAGTCCTCCCGACAAGCCCCCTCTTCGGCCAGCTTCCAGCCGCTGGTGCGTCTACGAGGTGGCGAGGCCGCGACGACTGGAGAACCTCCATTTACAGCAGCCGGAACTGCGGCTTGATTTTGAGCCTGGATATTAACCCTAACTGCAGTATTGGCTTTTACACTGTTCGCAGATTTCTGTCCTCGAATGGGATGCATATACAAAAAGACACACATCAAAAGCAGAAGAGGAACACGTCTACAAGCCGCCATCTTCGGATAACTAGCTAGCTTGGATTGCTAGCTGCAAATTATGACTACAGTGGGATGGGACGTTTTCGTGCATACGTCGGCGTGTGCGTTGTTGGCAACCTCAAGTCATAGAGCTACATTTTCTAGACTGAACATCTAATTGAGAACATTGATATGGTCCGACTCGTTAGTTTCTCTGTATCACAATCACCCCTTTAACTTGCAATAAACACAAGTATATATAGTTTTGGACTCTAGACGGCTGCGTTTACACTGGAAACCAAATTCTGATATTGTTCCCACTAATTTATATTTTGACCACATCAGATCTTTTCACGTAAGCTCTTCTCCAGCTGATCTGATTGGCCAACAAACCAATTAGTGGTAAAAGATCAGAATTGAGCTGCCTGTGTAAATTCGCTATCGCAATGGGGAAATCTAGCACTTTTGTTTCTATAATCTCACTTCTGTCTGCTCTCATTTGTTCCTGACATAACCCATGATACTGATATTTAATCTACGAAAATACAAAATCATTGATTACTGATCTTTAAAAGAGCACTATAGACCATGCTCATTGTTGAAGACAATATTTATTATTAAAAAAAAACGTGATTTATGAAAATAGCGAGCTAGCTAACCGTTTGCAGTTAGCAATCTGCAGTATGAATCACCCACCAGGATAGGATTGGGCAGTACACTGTATACACACAGTACAAGAGGGTATTTGGAAAAAGCCACGAGGGTTTTTTAATACCATCAAAACAGTTAAAAAAATGTATAAATGGGAATATTTTTAAGTACATACCTGCAGTCAACTTGTGCAATGTTAGGAGATAAAGAACATTGCATTCTTCATCTCACCAGTCACATTATTATGAAGCTTACAGGCAGTACCCACAAGCACACAATGACGAGACCAGAGCCTTGAGTGTCACTCACTCACTGTTGTGCAGCATGATGATGTATGGTGATGTACTTACATTTGGAACTCACAACTAAATATCTTATAACTATTAAGTCAGTCTGTTTTGTGTGTAGCATTTTTAGTTACTTGTATAGTTTAGGTCAGAAACTGTACAAAATGTTCACAATACGGTTGTTAGCATTTTCTATGGTATTTTACGTGTACTTGTTAGCATTGCTAACCTTTGGATTACAGCGCATCAGTGGGGTTTGAAAATAGCGCCCCTTGTGTTCAGTGTCAGTATTACAAACTATCCTGGAATGGCACAAGGTCAGTATAAAGTTAAGACAATCTGGATATCACCCCAACCAACATCAGGATGAACAATAACCAATGATTTATATTTTATTACATTTGAAATTGTAAACATTTGGTATAAAACATACATGTATATATAATTTCCTCTGGATCTAAAATAAGCAAATCATTTTTAGTATATTTTTAAGATTTTTGAAAAAGCCTGCTGATCAGGCTCGAATCAGAATACAGGAAATGTAACTTGTTAGCTATAGATGTCCTGATTTTCATCCATGGATCCATCTCAAAGGTTGCGTTTAGACAGGCAGCCCATTTCTGATATTTTCTTCACTAAATGTGTCTTTTGACCAACCAGATCAGCTATGAAAAAGATATGAAAAGATCTGATGTGATTGGACTTTTGACCATGGAATTAGTGGAACAAAGATTAGGACCATGTTCAGTTGCCAAACGTTCTTGAACGTTGCAGATAGAAAATGTAATGAAGAGCCGATTGCATTCCTTATTCTACATATCAGAGAGACATGTTTTATCTACATAGCTTTCCTATCTAAACGTTCCAAAACGTTCAATCCTGTTGAATGTGCCCCACAATTGGGCTGCCTGTGTGAACGCAGCCTAAGACCAGGAGCACATTCAGCAGGATTTAACATTTTGGAACATTCAGATAGAAATAGCTCAAACATGGCAATGTAGCTCAAACATGCCTCTGATATGTACAGTAAGGACTCACATCGGTTCTATTCATGGAATTTCTATCTGCAACGTTCAAGAACGTTTGGCAACTGAACATGGCCCAGTGAAGAAACACAACATTGCGAAATTAAAACAAACATCAGCAGCATGGCTGACAAAAACAGATTCATATTCACATCCAGAGGAAAAGCTACAGAGCAAAACGCTGGGTAGTGATGAGTGGGTAGGAAACCCTAGTCTTGCTGTACTATATCTGTTGTGTCATTTTTGTTCATTTTGATGGGACGTTTTCAGTTATCCTCAAATGTAAACATTTAGGACAGTGGTGTAGCTGTACCGGCACTCCAGCTATCAGTTTGTTGATAACAGTGCAGCAGTGTGATATCTCTCCAGTCCCTCCACTGCAAAGCAAACCCAACAAAGGCTTCTCTGTAGTCTAATTAAAAGCTGTTTTAAATGGATGCCATTTATACAGTGCAGCAGCTGCGCTACTCATACATGCTCTATGCTGGTGGTGTGTGTTTTCCATAATCTCTCCTTATTCCCACTTGTAGATTTTGAGCATCTTCTCAGTGAGCGAGGCCAGGTAACTGCCCTGATTCACCTCAAACGGGCAGATGTCCAACACTGGGAGGTCAGCAGGCAACTTCTGAATCAGGGATCCACTCCCTGCATCCCACACCTGGAACAAAATTACATGATTAGAATCAATAGATCAATGTGAAGCTCTTGATCAGAGACTCCCGTTCTTTGCTTCACGGAAACATGGCTCACTCGAGAGACGCTAACGGAGTCGGTGCAGCCAGCTGGTTTCTTCACGCTTCGTGCCGACAGACACAAGCATCTTTCTGGTAAGAAGAGGGGCGGGGGCGTATGCCTTATGATTAACGAGATGTGGTGTGATCATAACAACATACAGGAACTCAAGTCCTTCACAATCAAATGTCGACCGCATTATCTACCAAGGGAATTCTCTTCGATTATAATCACAGCCGTATATATACATAGTTTGAAATGTTTCATCGACCTGTAATATAACCTTTTGAAGTTTCTGTCCGATGTAACACTGACCAGAATGAGCGTTTGGATATGTATACCAAACGCGCTAACAAAAGAAGGTATTTGGACATAGAGGACATTTTCGAACAAAATAAACATTTATTGTGGACTTGGGATTCCTGGAGTGCTTTCTGATGTAGATCAAAGGTAAGGGAATATTTATTATGTCATTTATTGTTTATGTTGACGTCAACATGGCGGCTATTGTGACAAATGTTTCTGAGCGCCATCTCAGATTATTGCATGGCTGGCTTATTCCGTAAAGTTTTTTTGAAATCAGACACAGCGGTTGCATTAAGGAGAGGTATATCTATAATTCCATGTGTATAACTTGTATTATCATCTACATTTATGATGAGTATATCTGTTGAATGATGTGGCTATGCAAAATCACTGGATGTTTTTGGAACTAGTGAATGTAACGCGCCAATTTAAACTCATATTTTGATAAATATGAACCTTATCAAACAAAACATACATGTATTGTGTAACATGAAGTCCTATTAGCGTCATCTGATGAAGATCATTAAAGGTTAGTGTTCGTTTTATCTCTTCTGCTTTTTGAAACTCCTCTCTTTGGCTGGGGTAAAAAATATGGCTGTGTTTTTCTGTGGCTGTATGTTGTGACCTAACATAATCGTTTGTGGTGCTTTTGCTGTAAAGCATATTTGAGATCGGACACTGGTGGGATTAACAACAAGAATAGCTTTACAATGATATGACATTCATGTATGTTTGAGGAATGTTTTATGAGATTTATGTTTTGAAAATGGTGCCCTACACTTTGACTGGCTGTTGTCATATCGCTCCCGTTAACGGGATTGCAGCCATAAGAAGTTAACTCTCGCAGACGGCATCCCCAGAGCATGCCCAGACCAGCTGGCTGGTGTGTTTTCGGACATATTCAATCTCTCCTTATCCCAGTCTGCTGTTCCCACATGCTTCAAGAGGGCCACCATTGTTCCTGTTCCCAAGAGAGCTAAGGTAACTGAGCTAAACGACTACCGCCCCGTTGCACTCACTTCCGTCATCATGAAGTGCTTTGAGAGACTAGTCAAGGACCATATCACCTCCACCCTACCTGACACCCTAGACCCACTCCAATTTGCCCCAATAGGTTCACAGACGACACAATCGCAACCACACTGCACACGGCCCTAACCCATCTGGACAAGAGGAATACCCATGTGAGAATGCTGTTCATTGACTACAGCTCAGCATTTAACACCATATTACCCTCCAAACTCGTCATCAAGCTCGAGACCCTGGGTGTCGACCCCGCCCTGTGCAACTGGGTACTGGACGTCCAGATGGGCCGCCCCCAGGTGGCGAGGGTAGGTAATGACACCGCCACCCCGCTGATCCCCAACACTGGGGCCCCACAAGGGTGTGTTCGGAGCCCTCTCCTGTACTCCCTGTTCACCCACGACTGCGTGGCCATGCACGCCTCCAACTCAATCATCAAGTTTGTGGACAACACTACAGTGGTAGGCTTGATTACCAACAACGACGAGACGGCCTACAGGGAGGAGGTGAGGGCCCTCGGAGTGTGGTGTCAGGAAAATAACCTCACACTCAACGTCAACAAAACAAATGAGATGATTGTGGACTTCAGGAAACAGCAGAGGGAGCACCCCCCCTATCCACATCGACGGTACAGCGGTGGAGAAGGTGGAAAGTTAAGTTCCTCGGCGTACACATCACGGACAAACTGAATTGGTCCACCCACACAGACGGTGTTGTGAAGAAGGCGCAGTAGCGCCTCTTCAACCTCAGGAGGCTGAAGAAATTTGGCTTGTTACCAAAAGCACTCACAAACTTCTACAGATGCACAATCGAGAGCATCCTGTCGGGCTGTATCACCATCTGGTACGGCAACTGCTCCGCCCACAACCGTGAGGCTCTCCAGAGGGTAGTGAGGTCTGCACAACGCATCACCGGGGGCAAACTACCTGCCCTCCAGGACACCTACACCACCCAATGTCACAGGAAGGCCATAAAGATCATCAAGGACAACAACCATCCGAGCCACTGCCTGTTCACCCCGCTATCATCCAGAAGGCGAGGTCAGTACAGGTGCATCAAAGCAGGGACCAAGAGACTGAAAAACAGCTTCTATCTCAAGGCCATCAGACTGTTAAACAGCCATCACTAACATTGAGTGGCTGCTGCCAACACACTGACTCAACTCCAGCCACTTTAATTAGTGAATTGATGGAAATTGATGTAAAAATGTATCACTAGCCACTTTAAACAATGCCACTTAATATAATGTTTACATACCCTACATTACTCATCTCATATGTATATACCGTACTCTATACCATCTACTGCATCTTGCCTATGCCGTTCTGTACCATCACTCCTTCATATATCTTTATGTACATATTCTTTATCCCTTTACACTTGTGTGTATATAAGGTAGTAGTTGTGGAATTGTTAGGTTACTCGTTGGTTATTACTGCACTGTCGGAACTAGAAGCACAAGCATTTCGCTATACTCGCATTAACATCTGCTAACCATGTGTATGTGACAAATTAAATTTGATTTGATGCCGTTTCATTTTTTTTTTTATCTCCAAACTGCCTCAAATCAGAGTCATATGCCTCTCAGTATTATTGAGTTCTTTCAACTACAAAACAGTTGAACCATTGATTCTTCCCTAATCGCAGCAGTGGGTGAAAGTTTAGGTCTCTATCTGTAATGACTGACACAATGTGCTCCCTGTCTCCATAGTGGACCATGATTTCCTTGACCCTGTTTTCAGTGCTGCATACAGATGTTCACAAAACAATTATTATTGCCAATGCCCACGATTCTGTACACAAGTGATAAACAGAATTTAAATCATTGCCAGTCAATGCTCACCATTGTATACGTGTGTGAATACACACACACGACTCACCATGGTGGAGTTAGTGGACTCGTCCCCGGCACAGACCAAAGTGGAGCCCTCCCCGGCTGGGCTTCTGAACACAGCGTTCTTGGTGAGCACTTTGCATGAGGAGCCGGCGCTGAAGGTCTGGACAGGGTAGCAGGAACACAAGGGCTCCTGGGCCGCATCCTGCTGTAGAGTCCTGTTCAGCTCCATCAGAACACAACGCAGAGACGGGTTGGAGCGCCCTGGGGTCACATGGGGTCAAACACAGAGACTGTCAGTCAAAATACTGCTGCTAGTGGTCAACACCGACCCCGGTCCTAGAGAGCTACTGGGGAATTCAAGCTTTAGTTCATGCCGAGCTTAGAGATATTAGAATCAATCCTGCAGCCAGTGGACAGAAGCCAGGACTACTATGAGAGTGGGCAGATTTCCTGTATCCAACAAAGACTCTGGCAGCAGTATCAAGCAGAATTGTAATCAGACAAAATATTTTATTTTTTATAAATGCCAACATATAATTTGTTCATTCGACATGGTGGGATCTTTTTGTGTCGGTAAAATTAATTGTGTGAGAAATGGCTGTGAAAACACTTAAGCGACATATTGATATAATAACCATCATAGAGTAAACTTGGAGTAACGCGATGATATGGTGTGTGGTCCTCCCACTACAACTCAGGAAACCATGCAATTTTAGGTTACAGATAATATAAGTTACGATGAGCATAACAGGGTGGTGAAAGTGCACGGTGATGAGCTTGATGCTGCTTCCCAATAAATATCGAGGGTCTTATTCTGGTGACATGATGATGGCTGCCATTTGACAAATAAAAATAATCTTGCTCTTTTGTCTATAATAATCTCATCATGTAGTAGGCTATACTCGCACTGTATCCGCACGCTGTTGGCTAGAGCACATGTGCCAAGACCAGAGTGGGCACATTCGCTATATAACGCAAACATTTTTGAAAATGCAATGAAAAATAGTATTTCCTATTTGGAACATGGGAATTAAACTGCAAAAGTTGTACACTACGTAATCACACACAACCTTTTATAACCAACAAAAAAAATCTCACACACACACACTCTGCTAGCACTTCGTGTTCGATTAGCTCTAAGTAGAGAAGAGCTGAACACAACCGGTTGCCAACAGTAAAACATTATGATGACACACTTTAGTAAAGAAAAGGAGCTACAGACAGTGCTTCATTGTCTCTCACCTGGTCTGTAGGTGACCAGACAGTGTCTGCTCTCTGGCTCCACCTGGATGTCTGTGCAGCCTCCTGTCTCCAGGGGCAAAATGTGGGGTCTGTAAGTGGTGCCGTCCACCTGCTCCCAGAAGCAGCCCCCCTCCAGAGAACCTGCGATGAGGCCGCCGCACGGGAACGAGCTGGAGGAGGCGCGAGGCACGTAGGACAGTGAGGCCACGGGACACCTGGGAGGAGCCAGAGGTCATTGTTTGGCCTTGTGTTTTTAAATCACACACTGTATATGTGTTACACCATGTGAAAAACATCACACACCATGTACATAACATTTAACCATCTTTGAGAATGAGTAGCAAAACCCAACTGCTGAAAATAAAATACCAATCTAACTTTTTCTGGTCAGATCCTGTGGTCCTGAGGAAAACCTCTGGGCCCTAGCTACAATGACTTCAGAAAGTACTCTTACCCACGGACTTATTCCACATTCTGTTGTGTTGCAGCCTAAATTCAAAATGGATTTAAAATATTTTTCCCTCACCCATCTACATTGCAAATCTACCATTCCAGTGTTTTACTTGCTATATTGTATTTACTTTGCCACCATGGCCTTTTTGCCTTTACCTCCCTTATCTCACCTCATTTGCTCACATCGTATATAGACTTGTTTATACTGTATTATTGACTGTATGTTTGTTCTACTCCATGTGTAACTCTGTGTCGTTGTATGTGTCGAACTGCTTTGCTTTATCTTGGCCAGGTCGCAATTGTAAATGAGAACTTGTTCTCAACTAGCCTACCTGGTTAAATAAAGGTGAAATAAAATAAAATAAAATACCCCATAATGACAAAGTGAAAACATGTTTTTAGATTCTCTCAAATGTATTGAAAATGAAATCCAGAAATCTCATTTACATAAGTATTCACACCCGGTGGGTCAACACTGTAGAAGCACCTTTGGCAGCGATTACAGCTGTGAGTCTTTCTGAGTAAGTCTCTTGGAGCTTTGCACACCTGGATTGTTGATCATTCCTCGACAACCATTTTCAAGTCTTGACAGATTTTAAAATCAACTAACTCGACCACTCAGGAACATTCACTGTCTTTTTGATAAGCAACTCCAGTGCGTGTATTTGGCCCTTGTGTTGTAGGTTATTGTCCTGCTGAAATATAAATTCTGGTAGAAAGCAGACATCCAGGTTTTCCTGTAGGACTTTGCCTGTGCTTAACTCCATTACGTTTCTTTTTTATCCTGAAAAACTCCCCAGTCTTTAACGATTTCAAACATACCCATAACATGATGCAGCCACCAACATGCTTGAAAATATGGAGAGTGGTACTCGGTAATGTATTGGATTTGCCCCAAAAATAACAATTACAGAATTACTTGAGCGCCTTGTTGCAAACATAATTAATATTTTGAAAAAATGTTATTCTGTACAGGCTTCTTCCTTTTCACTCTCAATTAGGTTAGTGTTGTGGAGTAACTACCATGTTGTTGATCCATCCTCCTTTTCTCCTATCACAGCCATTAAACTCTAATGGTTTTAAAGTCACCATTGGCCTCATGGTGAAATTGCTAGGCAGTTTCCTTCCTCCCTGGCAACAGTCAGGAAGGATACCTGTATCTTTGTATTGACTTGGTGTATTGATACACCACCCAAAGTGTCATTAATAACTTCACCATGCTCATAGGGATAATCGATGTCTGCTATTCCTTTTAACCCATCTACCAAGAGGTTCCCTTCTTTACGAGGCATTGGAAAACCTCCAGTCTTTTGAATGTGTAGGGTGCAGAGACGAGGTAGTCAATCAAACACTATTATTGAGTCCACGCAACTTGTGAAGCAAATTTTTACTCCTGAACATATTTAGTCTTGCAATAAAAATAGGGGTTGAATACTTAGGACTCAAGACATTTCAACTTTTCATTCATTTGTAAAAAAAATTCAAAAACATAATTCCACTTTCACATTATGGGGTGTTGCATGTAGGCTAGTGGCAAAATCTAAATGTAATCCATTTTAAATACAGGCAGTACCACAACACAATGTGAAAAAGTCCAAGGGAAGAACACTTTTTGAAGGCACTGTAGGATATATAGATTACAGGTCGACTGATTAATTAGGGCCGATTTCAAGTTGTCACAACAATCGGAAATCGTTATTTTTGGAAGACGATTTTTTTACACCTTTATTTAATCTGTATTTAACTAGGTAAGTCCGTTAAGAACACATTCTTATTTTCAATGACAACCCACAGTTCTTAGGCTAACTGCCTTGTTCAGGGTCAGAACGACAGATTTAAACTTATCTTATAAAAAACAATCAATCAATCATAATCACTAGTTTACTACACATGGTTGATATTACTAGTTTATCTAGCGTGTCCTGCGTTGCATATAATCAATGCGGTGCGCATTCGCAAAAAAGGACTGTCGTTGCTCCAACGTGTACCTAACCATAAACATCAATGCCTTCCTTAAAATCAATACACAGAAGTATATATTTTTAAACCTGCATATTTAGCTAAAATAAATCCAAGTTAGCAGGCAATATTAACCAGGTGAAATTGTGTCACTTCTCTTGCATTCATTGCACGCAGAGTCGGTGTATATGCAACAGTTTGGGCTGCCTAATTTGCCAGAATTTTACCTAATTATGACATAACATTGAAGGTTGTGCAATGTAACAGGAATGTTGAGACTTATGGATGCCACCCATTAGATAAAATACGGAAAGGTTCCGTATTTCACTGAAAGAATAAACATCTTGTTTTCAAGATGATAGTTTCCGGATTCAACCATATTAATGACATACAGCTCGTATTTCTGTGTGTTATGTTATAATTAAATCTATGATTTGATAGTGCAGTCTGACTGAGCGATGGTAGGCACCAGCAGGCTCGTAAGCATTCATTAGTTAGCGGGGTGCGCGCTAATAGTGTTTCAAATGTCACTCGCTCTGAGACGGAGTAGTTGTTCCCACGTGGATTTTTTGGAGCGATGGGTAACGCTGCTTCGAGGGTGGCTGTTGTCGATGTGTTCCTGGTTCGAGCCCAGGTAGGGGCGAGGAGAGGGACGGAAGCTATACTGTTACACTGGCAATACTAAAGTGCCTATAAGAACAGCAAAAAGTCAAAGGTATATGAAATACAAATCGTATAGAGAGAAATAGTCCTATAATTCCTATAACTACAACCTAAAACTTCTTACCTGGGAATATTGAAGACTCATGTTAAAAAGGAACCACCAGCTTTCATATGTTCTCATGTTCTGAGCAAGAAACTTAAACGTTAGCTTTTTTACATGGCACGTATTGCACTTTTACTTTCTTTCCAACACTTTGTTTTTGCATTATTTAAACTAAATTGAACATGTTTCATAATTTTTTGAGGCTTAATATATTTTATTGATGTATTATATTAAGTTAAAATAAGTGTTCATTCAGTATAGTTGTAATTGTCATTATTACAAATATATATATTTTTTTATATTTTTTTATTATTATTATTATTATTATTATTATTATTATTATTATTATTATTATTATTAATTTATTATTTTTTTATTATATATATATATTTTTTAATCGTCCGATTAAATCGGTATCGGCTGTTTTTGGTCCTCCAATAATCGGTATCGGCGTTGAAAATTCATCGGTTGACCCCTAATATAGATACAGTTGAAGTCGGAAGTTTACATACACCTTAGCCAAATACATTTAAACTCAGTTTTCCACAATTCCTGACATTTAATCCTAGTAAAAAATCCCAGTCTTAGGTCAGTTAGGATCACCACTTGATTTTAAGAAAGTGAAATGTCAGAATAATAGTAGAGAGTATGATTTATTTCAGCTTTTATTTCTTTCATCACATTCCCAGTGGGTCAGAAGTTTACATACACTCATTAAGTATTTGGTAGCATTGCCTTTAAATTGTTTAACTTGGGTCAAACGTTTCAGGTAGCCTTCCACAAGTTGGGTGAATTTAGGCCCATTCCTCCTGACAGAGCTGGTGTAACTGAGTCAGGTTTGTAGGCCTCCTTGCTCGCACACGCCTTTTCAGTTCAGCCCACAAATTTTCTATAGGATTGAGGTCAGGGCTTTGTGATGGCCACTCCAATACCTTGACTTTGTTGTCCTTAAGCCATTTTGCCACAACTTTGGAAGTGTGCTTGGAGTCATTGTCCATTTGGAAGATCCATTGGCCACCAAGCTTTAACTTCCTGACTGATGTTTTGAGATGATGCTTCAATATATCCACATAATGCTATCTATTTTCTGAAGTGCACCAGTCCCTCCTGCAGCAAAGCACCCCCACAACATGATGCTGCCACCCCCCTGCATCACGGTCAGGATGGTGTTTTTCGGCTTGCAAGCATCCCCCTTTTTCCTCCAAACATAATGATGGTCATTATGGCCAAACAGTTCTATTTTTTTTTCATCAAACCAGAGGACATTTCTCCAAAAATTACGATCTTTGTCTCCATGTGCAATTGCATACCGTAGTCTGGCTTTTTTATGGCGGTTTTGGAGCAGTGGCTTCTTCCTTGCTGAGCGGCCTTTCAGGTTGTGTCGATATAGGACTCGTTTTAATGTGGATATAGATACTTTTGTACCCGTTTCCTCCAGCATCTTCACAAGGTCCTTTGCTGCTGTTCTGGGATTGATTTGCACTTTTATTACCAAAGTATATTCATCTCTAGGAGACAAAACGCGTCTCCTTGAAAAGCGGTATGGCGGCTGCGTGGTCCCATGGTGTTTATACTTGTGTACTATTGTTTGTACAGATGAACGTGGTACCTTCAGGCGTTTGGAAATTGCTCCTAAAGATTTTCAAGCTGTTTAAAGTCACAGTCAACTTAGTGTATGTAAACTTCTGACCCAAAGAAATTGTGATACAGTGAATTATAAGTGAAATAATCTGTCTGTAAACAATTGTTGGAAAAATTACTTGCATCATGCACAAAGTAGATGTCCTAACTGACTTGCCAAAACTTTAGATTGTTAACAAGAAATTTGCGAGTGGTTAAAAAACGAGTTTTAATGTCTCCAACCTAAGTGTATGTAATCTTCCGACTTCAACTGTAGGTGTAGTGGGACAAACTGTGGTTGAGAATAGACTAGCTGACCTATGACCCCTGGTCTGGGTATCAGACTTACCTAGAGCGTAGTGGCTGCAGCTCCTGGACATGTGTGCTGGTGTCTCTGGTATCATACACCAGCACAGAGCCGTTACTGAGACCAGCGTACACGTAGTTGTTGTTGTCCAGGCACCAGCAACAGCTCCACACTGGCTTACCCGTGTTGTACGTCTGCACCACTGTGTTGGTCATTAGACTGCAGGTGAGAAATGAATAAATAAATAAATACTGTCCTTTAAACCATCAGCGTTTTGTTTTCAATCTAGGTCTGATTGATTTTTGCAATCAAAGAATGTTCTACCTTAACAAGTGCAATGTTCTTCTCCATCAGAGCCTGGGGCTATTAAGTCAACACCATTCTGAAATAAACTGTCCTGATAAATCTCTCTGCTTGGACACTGACTGACTATCTGTCTCTTGTGGTTACCTGGTGAGTTTGATGGTGTTGTCCAGGGCAGCAGAGAGCAGGAGGCTGTCAGCTTGTCTGTTGAATGTCAGGCCTCTGATCTGTTTAACATGGATGGGAACATACTGGCATGCCTTCAGATTCACCGTACTCACCTTCTTCACACCATAGCCTGGCAGGGAGACACAGAGAGAGGAAGAGAGAGACCGAGAGCGTGAGGGAAGGAGAGAAATGATTCCAAGAAATGTCTTACAAAACTCAGAAATGCTTCTTGGGAGGTAGCAAATATTTCAGACAGTTGAAAATATGCCCTCGATATTTTCAAATCTATGCAAAAATTCACACAGTTATTCTGTACTGAAAGCATATCAAAGCTGATCAAAGGTCTTACCGGGCACCAGTGTGGTGTGTGGGGAGGGATGGGAGGCCAGCAGGCAGCTGAGGGGTTCACAGTAGGACAGCACCCTGCAGCCCCCCGCCTGGGACAATAGCACGGCCTTGGAGAAGACGTAGTGGCCCCCCTGGGTGCTGTCCTGTCTCTGTGAGAGCCCAGAGAGAGGCGCCCCTGAGTTCTTAGAGGGCCTACAGCCAGGCTGAGCCATCAGCGTCTTCAACTCCTGGGAGAGAAGGTAGAGAGTGATCCAACTGTTCAATGGAAGTCTGTGTTCAAGCATACCAGATGTGATCAACAAAACCTTGAAAAATCAAGATATGATTCATATAAAATGATTACAGCATGTTGTTCTAATCTACCTGATAAACGGATGGGGGAGAGAAAGGGGGAGGGGGAATTACAGATAAATCAATGACAACATCAAAAGGAACAAAGTACCTGTATCTGCTTGCGTAGTTTCCCACATTCATCTGTCATCACCTGCAGTTGTAGCCGGCACTGGGCTGACTCTAGTTCAGCATTCCTACGCATTGACTGCTCCTGCTCCAATGACCTGCACATATAACAAAGCAACACATTCAGACTCACTGGCTGTGTCCGAATACCCATACCAGTGTACTACATCCTTAAACTGCATAATATGCACTCATCGTGGTATACTCATCGTCGTATAGTAAAAAGTATGTAGTACGCCAAGGTCACAACGCAGTAGCGGCTAGTTGAGATGGTGAGGCGGGGCTGAGTGCGGGTGGATTTCTCCCAATTCAACAGACATGCATCGCATTAACCAGGCTGACAATAGCTCATTTGCAACTTGATTAATTCTCTAAGCTCTGAATAAAAAAAGGAATGGAGTTACAGGCCTACTCAGGCTGATTATAGGCAAACTATCACATTAGACCCACAATGCATTTGGGAAGTATTCACACCCCTTAACTTTTCCCACATTTTGTTACGTTACAACCTTAATCTAAAATGTATTGAATTATTTGTTTTCCTCATCAATCTACACACAATACCCCATAAAGCAAAAATACTTAAAGTACCTTTACATAAGAATTTAGAACCTTTGCTATGAGACTCGAAATTGAGCTCAGGTGCATCATGTTTCCATTGATCATCCTTGAGATGTTTCTACAACTTGGAGTCCATCTGTGCAAAATTCAATTGATTGGACATGATTTGGAAAGTCACACCTGTCTAAGATCCCACAGTTGACAGTGCATGTCAGAGCAAATACCAAGCCATGAGGTCGAAGGAATTGTCCGTAGAGCGCGGAGACAGGATTGTGTCCAGGCACAGATCCGGGGAACAGCACCAAAAAATGTCTGCAGCATTGAAGGTCCCGAAGAACACAGTGGCCTCCATCATTCTTAAATGGAAGAAGTTTGGAACCACCGAGACTCTTCCCAGAGCTGTCCGCCCGGCCAAACTGTGCAATCGGTGGAGAAGGGCCTTTGTCATGGAGGTGACCAAGTACCCGATGGTCACTGAAAGAGCTCCAGAGGGGGAGAACCTTCCAGAAGGACAACTATCTCTGCAGCACTCCACCACATTCAGGCCTTTATGGTAGAGTTGCCAGACAGAAGTTACCCCTCAGTAAAAAGCACGACAGCCCGCTTGGAGTTTGCCAAAATGCACCTAAAGACTCAGACCACAAGAAACAAGATTATCTGGTCTGATGAAACAAAGATTGAACTCTTTGGCCTGAATGCCAAGCATCACATCTAGAGGAAACCGGGCACCATCCCTAAAGTGAAGCATGGTGGTGGCAGCATCATGCTGTGGGGATGTTTTTCAGCAGCAGGGACTGGGAGACAGGATCAAGGGAAAGATGAACGGAGAAAAGTAGAGAGAGATCCTTGATTAAAACCTGCTCCAGAGCACTCTGGACCCCAGACTGGGGTGAAGGTTCAACAACCCTAAGCACACAGCCAAGACAACGCAGGAGTGGCTTCAGGACAAGTCTCTGAATGTCCTTGAGTGGCCCGGCCAGAGCATGGATTTGAACCCGGTCAAACATTTCTGCAGAAAATAGCTGTGTAGTGACGACAATTTGGTTCCATTTCAACATATTTATTACTGAAACAAAAGTGCTGCAACATACAGTACCAGTCAAACGTTTACATCTACTCATTACAGGGTTTTTCTTTATTTGTACTATTTCCTACATTGTAGAATAACAACGAAGACATCAAAACTATGAAATAACACATGGAATCACGTAGTAACCCCCCCAAAAAAAGTGTTAAACAAATCAAAATACACTTTATATTTGTGATTCTTCAAATTAGCCACCCTTTGCTTTGATGACAGCTTTGCACACTTCGCATTCTCTCAACCAGCTTCACCTGTAATGCTTTTCCAATAGTCTTGAAAGACTCCATCACTCTCCTTCTTGGTCAAATAGCCTGGAGGTGTGTTGGGTCATTGACCGGTTGGGGGAAAAAATGATAGTGGGACTAAGCGCAAACCAGATGGGATGGAGTATCGCTGCAGAATGCTGTGGTAGCTATGCTGGTTAAGCGTGCCTTGAATTCTAAATAAAATCACAGACAGTGTCACCAGCAAAGCACGGTGGGAGCCACACATGCGGAGATCAAACGTTCACCTACTGTGTGTCTCACAAAGACACGGTGGTTGGAACCAAGAATCTCAAATTTGGACTCATCAGACCAAAGGACAGATTTCCACCGGTCTAATGTCCATTGCTCGTGTTTCTTGGCCCAAGCAAGTCTCTTCTTATTGGTGTCCTTTAGAAGTGGTTTCTTTGCAGCAATTTGACCATGAAGGCCTGATTCACAGTCTCCTCTGAACAGTTGATGTTCAGATGTGTCTGTTGCTTGAACTCTGTGATGCATTTATTTGGGCTGCAGTTTCATAGGCCGGTAACTAATGAACGTATCCTCTGCAGCAGAGATTACTCTGGGTCTTCCTTTCCTGTGGTGGTCCTCGTGAGAGCCAGTTTCCTCATAGCACTTGAAGAAACTTTCAACGTTGTTGAAATTTTCCAGATTGACTGACCTTCATGTCTTAAAAGTAATGATGGACTGTTGTTTCCCTTTGCTTATTTGAGCTGTTCTTGACATAGCCCTATTTGGTAAAATACCAAGCCCAGATTATCTTCTGTATAGCACCCCTACCTTGTCACAACTGATTAGCTGAAACGCATTAAGAAGTTAAGAAATTCTACAAATGTCATTTTAACATGGCACACCTGTTAATTAAAATGCATTCCAGGTGACTACCTCATGAAGCTGGTTGAGAGAATGCCAAGCATGTGCAAAGCTGTCATCAAGGCAAAGGGTGGCTTCTTTGAAGAATCACAAATATATTTGGATTAGTTTAACACTTTTTTGTTTACTATATGATTCCATATGTGTTATTTCATACTGTGTCTTCCCTATTATTCTACAATGTTGAAAATAATAAAAATAAAGCAAAACCCTGGAATGAGTAGGTGTCAAAACCTTTGAATGATACTGTATATATATTAAAACAAATAACCTAAATGTTCAAATCAAAAGGCTATTGCATAGAAAACATGGACAGTCAGGTGCATCTCAAATTCAGCACCGCTGGACAGCAACATAACAAACTAAAGCACTGATCCTTGGCAATGAGATCAGAATGACTGCTAAGGCTTGATCCATAAATCAAAAGGCCTGACTAACATGACATCAGTAACGTCAGTAATATCCTGAGTTCCTAGTGCCAACACATTCACAAATCAAAAGATGTTTAGTATTTAGTTTAAAAGCTGACAAATGCCAAGAAAACAAGAAACACTTCAATGCAAAAACACAACCCCCCCCCCCCCCCCCCCCCAAAATAAAATAACCTTCAGTTTAGCCTACAATGCAATACCATGATCATTTTAAGGAGAACAAAAACAACTTTGCCTACATTTGAACACCACCGCAAAATATTTGCTATTCGGCCTCTTCCCAATGAAGTAGTCTAGTTTTGTTGTTTGGCTACTTGAAGAAAACTAAGGCCTATCACTTGCAGCCCACCTCTCCCATGCATTGTGGAAAAGTGTGCATCACTCTCTCAACTGCTCCTTACACACAGCAGTGAATAAGGTCAAATCAAGAGGAGCTCAGCTACCTTACCTCTTCATATTCTCTTGCTCTGTGTTGTCCAAAGCCCTCAGCTTACGTGCATACAGGAGGACGATATCAGAGCGCTTGGCCTTCTTGTTGCACTGCAGACATGCACAGAGCAGTTAAGGTCATTATAAGGACTAAACATAATCTGAATGAATGTTTTCTTATCAATAAATTACATCATTGTCTGTATGGTAAGTCAATGCAACTGTATTTTAGCTGTTTGTGGCAGTATTTTCTCAGATTTAAGTAATTCAGAGGGCATTTATTAGGTTTCAAATGATTTTTGACTGCTTGAGGAAATTCCATCTCCAGCACAGAGTCAATTTGGTACCAGTCATTACAGTGGAACAAGGAGCTTTTTGTCACCTAGGAGGGACTGCAAATACCGAGTACAGACCTTCCTGAGCAACTCCACTCCTCTGCCCTCAGACATGCCGAGGCTGACAGACATGCACACTGACCTGGGGACACTTGGCTCCCTGGCCCTGGCCCTTCACCCAGCGGCCAATGCAGGTGTAGCCGAAGAGATGTCCGCAGCGCAGGGTGGCCAGTCGGTGCTCCCCTGACGTGGTCCAGGGCTCAAAGCAGATAGAGCAGGTCTCCCCCTCCCCCTCATCCCCTTGGGACGACCGAAGAGCCGCACCACTGGTGGCCACTGGGGCTGTTACACTCTTGAAAGGGGACCGAGAGAGCATGCCGATGGTACTACAGAAACTGCACTAGCTAGCTAATCATGGAAATATTATTCCCCTCCAAGATTCTAGGCCTATCACTGGCAATGAATGTGGTCTTACCTCAGGATTCACTTGATTTCCAGTCTCTGTCCTCGCAGCCTCTGTGGTTGCATTAGAATCTATCCACAGGATAGACATGGTTAGATTTAACTCTTCATAGGTGACAGTCTAAAATGGCAATGCATGGAACAGACTTGAGCTCGAGGTTGGTTTACCTGAAGGATTTAGGCCTTGCAGTGGCGTGGCTGCCACAGGAGGGTTCATTCCAGGGCTGGAGGGAACAGCAGGTTCGTCAGGGTTGTGAGGGTCTACTGGCCCTGTGGGGTCTGCCTCATCCTCCGACTCGCTCGACTCTGTGGTATTGCCAGAGTCAGGGTTGGCTGCAGGGACTCGCAGCAGGAAATCTAGGAAGCGGCTAGCAGAGGGAGAGGTCTGGGTGGGGTAGAGCGCCCTGACGCCTGGCCTTTTATCATACACAGACAATACAGGAACAATAAATGAGTTGGTGAAATAGGTACTCAATGAAGTATACAATGTCTCCGGTACAGTTTAGAGGGAGTGACTCCAGTCCAACCATAACTACCTGGCTCTCCGCTGCCTCCGGACTGCTGCTGTAGTGACCCTGTGCCCAATATGACCCTCCATTCTAATCCTGGGCCCAACTTGACCCTCCACTCTGATTCGGTTCTGACTGAACGCCCAGGTGGTCGGGAGCCGTGGTGGGTCTAGGGGAGCCGCGTCTGCCTCGTCCTCAACCTCAGTTTCGCTGCCAGAGTCAGGGATGATGATAGGGGGCTCTACATTGCCTGCCATAGCATCTGGTTCTGGTTCCCTCCTGGGGACTCCCAGCTGCAAGTCCACCTCCATCGCCTCCATTTGAAAAGCACTACGTAAAATATATTGTTATTATTATCCTGAATTTATCAAATAGAAACTTGTTTTTGTTGTAAAAGGTTTTCCATTTGGAGTAAACGGTTTCTGTTGCACAAAAAAATACAAATAAACAATTTGTAACAGAATCTGCGTAATGAGTACAATACACCCCTGTAGGGCACGCAATGCTGCCTGGAGCCAGATAGCTAGGGTGACAACAAAAATCAGGTTATGTACAATGCTTTCAGAAAATATTCACCCCCTTGACTTTTCCCACATTTTGTTGAGTTACAGCCTGAATTCAAAACGTATTTAATTGTGATTGTGTCACTTATCTACACACAAAAGTGGAAATATGTTTTTTGAAACCTTTACAAAATCATAAAAATTGAAAAGCTGAAATGTCAAGTCACTAAGTATTCAACCCTTATGTTATGGCAAGCCTAAATAGGTTCAGGGGTAAAAATTTGCTTAACAAGTCACATAATAAATTGCATGGACTCACTCTGCTCCCCAATCGAACAGTGAATTTCAAACACATATTCAACCACAAAGACGAGGGAGATTATGCAATAGTTCTCAAAGGGCACCTATTGGTAAATGGGTAAAAAAAAAATTAAGCAGACATTAACTATCCCTTTGGCCATGGTGAAGTTCTTAATTACACTTTGGATGGTGTATCAATGCAGTCATTCACTACAAAGATAGTGATTTCACCGTCAGGCCGATGGTGACTTTAAAAGTTACAGTTTAATGGCTGTGACGGGAGATAACAGAGGATGGATCAACAACATTGTAGTTACTCCACAATATATGTTTTACCCCTTTTTCCTCCCTAATTTTGTGATATCCAATTGGTAGTTACAGTCTTGTCCCATCGCTGCAACTCCCGTACGGACTTGGGAGAGGCAAAGGTCGAGAGCCATGCGTTCTCCGAAACACGACCCTGCCAAGCAACACTGCTTATTGACACACTGCTCGCTTCACCCAGAAGCCAGCCACACCAATGTGTCGGAGGAAACTCAGTACAGCTGGTGACCGAAGTCAGCAGACATGCACCCGGCCTGCCACAAGGATTACTCCACAATAGTAACCTAATTGACAGTGAAAAGAAGGGAGCCTGTACAGAACACAAATATTCAAAAACATGCATACTGTTTGCAATACAGGACTAAAGTAATAATGCAAAAAAATGTGGCAAAGAATTTTTACTTTTTGCACCAAATACAAAGCATTATGTTTGGGAAATTCCAACACAAAAACATCACTGAGTATCACTCTTCATATTTTCAAGCATGGTGGTAGCTGCATCATGTTATGGGTAAGCTAGTCATGGGCAAAGGCATAAAAAGAAACTGAATAGAGCGAAGTATACAAAAATCCTAGAGGAAAACTGGGTTCAGTTTGCATTCCACCAGAAACTGTGAGACAAATTCACCTTTCAGCTGGACCTAAAACACAAGGCCAAATATTCACTGGAGTGGAGTTGCTTACCAAGAAAACATTGAATGTTCCTGAGTGGCCTAGTGACAGTTTTGACTTAAGTCAGCTTGAAAATCTATGGCAAGACTTAAAAATTGCTGTTTTTAGCAATAATCAACAACCAGAGCTTTAAGGATCGTTTAAATAAATGGGCAAATATTGTACAATCCAGGTGTACAAAGTTCTTAGAGACTGACCCAGAAAGAATCACAACTGTAATCGCTGCAAAAGGTGATTCCAATGTGTATTGACTCAGGGGGTTGAACATTTATCTAATCAATATAGTGTTTATTTCAATTTGTATATATATTTTTATATTTTTTCCTACCACGAGAATTGTGTAGATCGTAAAAAAAAAAAAAGACAAAATCCATTTGAACCAAACTTGGAAAACGTCAAGGGCTGTGAATACTTTCTGAAAGCACTGTAACGCTAACTAGTTAACTAAATTGCCACGCAACGTTACTTTAAAAATGGTTAACACAAGCTACATTGGATGGACAATCTAACGTTACGCTCGTGATAAGACCAGTTATGTAAATGAGAATATATTAGGTAGCTATGTAAGGTAAATGTTAGGTGACAATTGGTACAGTTAATATGTAGCCAGTTAGCAAGGTAACAATGATAGCTAGTTATCTAGCCAGCTGCTAGGAAGTGCAAAACACAAAGCGGGATTTTGGAACTAGCAGTCACCGTAACGTTACATTGAGACGGAAACCGAAGGCCGCTCTGCTAAGTAGCTAACTACTGTAGTTACTTGAAACCGTAAACGTCACCATTAGCTAGCTAGTTACGGTACATTACTGATGTGGATATTTCGTGACAGTCTCGAATGTGATCAATGAAAAAGTACGGAATTTTCATATATAGCTAGTGGCTACCCTTTGGAAATAACCTCCTTGCTAATAAACTAGCTAGCTAGTTATAATGCTAGCTAGCTCCACTCAGATCAGTCTGCTGCTTGCCGGGCAGTGTAAATTAGCAGCTCGCCTCTTCCTACCTTGAAAATTCGCGTTTTACCAAAACGATCCTTGACAGTGTCAAACTTTGTGAGTTACCATGACAAGCTAAATTGTTAAACTACATTACTCTTAAAGCATGACATTTGATGTAACTATAATCCGTTCCTAGTTTCGTTGCTATCTCCGTCGTCATTTGGAAGGCTCGAATATCCCCGCCAGTCTTCAATGGCCCGCCCCATAATGTTTCAACACCACCACTGGTGCGGCGCCAGACTACTAAATATTATGCTAATTAATACTGTCCTGAAAACTGTAAATTGTCACTCACAAACAAATCGCTTCATTATTAAATATTTTATTTTCAAAGCTTTGAACCATAGTAGCAAACATTTGATGGTGTTGCTTTAATAGTTTGTCAAATCAATTGCAAATCATTTCACCGTTTCAATCAAAGTTATTCCTGACTAATGACGTAAAAATGTACTAGGCTTAAATGACATCACAGGCACTTGATCAACCATCTGTTGGTGTGGGGTTGTTCATCCCATGATGAATTTGGGGCGGTCAGTTGATGTCTTTAGACAGGAGCTGAAACTGGAACTGTTCTTGTTTATCCTCTTCTCCAGCCATGTTTCTGAGAGCTCTGGAGAGGAAACTCTGTTAGTCCTCCTCTAACTGCTCCACCACTTTGCGAAGCTTGTCCACCAACACTGTGAAACAGACAGACTTGATTACACAATCTGTCCTGGGTATTATAACACCTCTTAATGATGATGATCAGAATGGAAATAAGAAACAATGATAACAGGACAAATAGGAATCATTATGGAACAGGTGAAATAATTGTATGTAGGCCTACAGTAGGTCATAATGTCTAGGCCTATTAGTTGTGTGTTGAAGGTATTACCTCCTGCCGTTGGCCTGTGGAAGCTGTCATAGGAGCGACAGGCGTTGATCAGTTCTCTCAACTGTTTTGGGGAGTCTTCAGGAAGAGGTTCAGTATATTTGTCTTTACTCACCCTCTTTAACACCTCTTCTGGTAACCAGTCTGATCAGAAGACGAAAGAAAACAGAAATTAAATGACAGATGTCTAAATATGACAGAGTAACCATATGCTTATAGAGAGAGAGAAAACCCAAACATGCTATTTTCAGATGTATCATTGGCATTGCTGTTAGTAGAAAGGCTGTGTTTAATAAACACTAACAGAGTTGACACACACCTCTGAAGGGAATCTCGCGGGTTGCAATCTCCCACAGGACAATGCCAAAACTGCAATGGACACAATTCAAACAGAGTGAGCTTGCAGTAGACTGAGGGCCTACATTAGACTAAAAAGTACCATTTCAAAATAAAAAAAAATGTATTGGGTTTGTGATTTTACATTCATTTACAATATCTGAGTGTGTGATGGAAAGCTGACCTGTACATCTCACAGGCTTTGTTGTAGGGGTTGTTGATACTCTCAAGCTGCTCCGGGGAGCTGTAGCATAAGGAGCTGCAGCATAAGGAGCAGCTCTTCCGGTCCTTAGACTTCTTCAACGAAGTCTCTGTTTTCACCAGCTCCAAACCTCCTAGCTGACCACACAACAACTACATTGAGCTGGAGTACTTCGCCTATCACTTTGTAGTGCCAAACACACATGGATGTGTAGTGGAATGCATTAAACCTCATACCTTCACTCTGTACCCGGTATCTACTAGGAATTTTCTGCTGTTGATGCATCCGTGCACTTGAAACTTCTTCTCAGACTGGTGTAATCTACAGTGAGAGAGGGATTAGCTAGTCATGTCAGGGTAGCTCAGTGTGATTAGGATACGCTTTCTTGTTCTGTGAACTTTGGTGAGCAGGGCACAGATACAGTGTACCCATTATTTTAGTGAAGAGGAAACACCAGACCATACTGTATATTATTGGTGGGTAGAAGTTAATAGGTGGATCATAAGATGCATGAATAGCATCCAACATTCCTCTGTTGAATTTAGCCAAATTGTACCCAGTGACATTTGGCTGTGGCAGGGGTGCGACCATCAGAGGTGTGACTTTATTAGCCAGCTTTTGGTGTCGCTTTCCGCCGCGCTGGCGGAACCCTTTCATGTCCGCCAACATTTCATGTTGAAGGTGTCTGTACTGGTTGCGACAGAGCCTTTTTCAACATAAAAGTATGATAGGCCAATTCCTTAGTTCAAATTGTATAAATATAACACATTTATGGCAACGATATGGCAGATGGTGCTTCATGTGTAATAGGTGTACTGTCTGGTCTACGTGTGTAAGGGACAGGGTAAAGAGTGGTATACTGTACCTGTAAAGGCCTTGTGCTGCATCCAGACTCATGCGGGCCCTTCTGTCCCAGGGCAGCTTACTTTGGGAATCCAGCACCTCTCTTAGACTGCCCTTCTCACAAAACTCCATCACAATAAGGTAGTTTGGATTGGGACCTGCAGGACAACAAGGGTAGAGAAAAGGATGATTAAATGCAACAAGGGCACATCATCATCACATTTTGATATCATATCCTGCAATCACATGGTGATTATATCCCATCTCCTATTTGTTCAGCAACTATTTCACATACTGTAAAACAAATAGAGTAGCCCACTCACCGCCCTCTTGCTGGACACAGATCCCAAACATTCGCAGGATGTTTGGCGACTCAAAGCGCTTCATAGTCTCCACCTCCTTTTTGAAGATGCTTCTCAGCTGACTGGGTGGGACAAACATAACCGATTAGACAAATAGATGTTTAGAACTGAAGTTTATACTAAAATAATTCTGAGATGTCTTGTATGCTACGCTACATACCTTGGGCTTGTGCTCCTTGGGTAGGTGTATCTTTTGATGGCTACTGTGAATTTGTTATACTCTCCTTTGTACAAAACTGAGTTGTCATTTTTTAATATGGGCTCTTTGGGCATGTCGTAGGTCAGCTCTTCTGGCTTGATCTCTCTGATGTCTTGAATTAAAATGCTGGGCTTCTGTACTGTAAATGGATAACACACAACAAAGCCAATAAGATAAAGTCACACAGGCACTTAGGAACATAACAGATCAATTACACAGATAACTCAAGGTACCACAGGACAACACACAGTGTTGTAAAATACAGTGCGGATGGGGGGTGCTTGCCTGGTGCAGGATGCAAAACTGTGTGTGTTTTGGGATCTGATTTGAATGACACATTGTTTACCATCCCATGCACATAATTTTCATCTGTGCAGAGTGCCGTCAATATAGTTTGTGTGAGTGGAACAATAGTGCTTGTAGTATCAAACAAAAACATAGAAAGGTGTAAACCACACAGGAACAAACGAGCAAACAGACTCTCAGCCCCTTTTTATCACCTGGTGCTAGTTGGGAAATGTGAGATTAATGAACACAGAAGTTGCTCAGAATCCAAATGAAATAGTAGTTACCAAATGCAGTATGATGTTTGAATGTGATCAATTGGCAACAACTAAGGACAAAACATTTTTTTGTTAAATTAGACATTTATCTATATAGGCTTACTCACAGGTTTCCAACATTGCTTTGATGTCTTTCACATCCTTTTTGGTGGAGTCCATTTTCTCATGCATTGTGTCCATTCTTTCCTTGGTGCCCTCCGCCAGAGACTGTAGCACTGTGGGTTATATTGGCACCGATATGACATTTGTCTGATACTGATATTAGATATTTTCCTTGCCAAAAAAAACTGATACCGATAACCAATATTATAAATTTTAGCTGCCTTTTAAGCATTCTAGTACAGTTAAATAGTTAACACACACACACACACAGCAGTCTAAGGCACTGCATCTCAGTGCAAGAGGCGTCACTACGGTCCCTGGTTCAAATCCAGGCTGTATCACATCCGGCCGTGATTGGGAGTTCCATAGGGCAGCGCACAATTGGCCCCGTGTTGTCCGGGCCATAAAGGTTACACACACCCTGACCAAATAGATATTTTGTTGCCATTTTTGTATGTCCCCATTACCAGTAAATCATAATTTAACCTATTTCTTTCACTAACTTGCTGTGCTGTTTCGTTGTTAATTTATTCAGTCGTTTCATTCTCAATCAGGATTTCTATGGAACGCCGTTTAGGTCTTTGGGTGTCAAAAAAGATACACGTCAAATAACACAACATAATCTGTTTCAGTAGCTATAGTTTGCGTTAGTAATGCAAATTCCACTTAATCCTTATTGTGTCTAGCTTCATAACACATAACCCAGTCTCACAAGCCAGATGAAGCTAGCTGGCTGCTTATAATGTTAGGTTTGGGCAACAGGGTTTAATAGCTGGCAAGCTATTTATTTGCATGAACTTAAGTTCAATTGGCAACCTAGCTAATACTTACTCACAATGATTCCTAAATCATTGCTTAGAATAATGAAAATGACTGCAGTTTCTACAGGTAATTGTTTTCAGGCTGGTTGTATTGGCGCTAGCTAGGTAACGTTAGCATGCTAAAGCTAGCTACCCCAGCAGTTGCGGTCGAACAAATTATGCTTTATTACCAAAGCGGTATTGTAAACACATCGTTCGTGGCCGGTGTTTACTTGTTTGCTGACTTTTGTACAGCTTTGACAGTGCTACTGTATCTTTTTTTGGTTTGCAAAGACTCGAACGGTGTTCCATCGGAAAAATTGCGCACTTAGTAGTGTTAACCGGTGCTCGACCAGTCGGCAAAAGCCAACATCACCCACCACAGAGAACGGTTGATTGTCAAGGGCAATGAATTCCATTCCAATCTGAGTTGTCTCGCTGAAATTTTGTTTTGTTGACTGCTCGATCCACACAGCAGACATGGTGGGCTAGTTTAGGAATGCTGTGTTGCACGTATAGCTCAACATTTTATGTGGCGTCATTACGTCATTAACCTTCGTTAAATAGGCATGTACGCCATCGGGTTTGCATATCTGGCGTTAAACTAGACGTCGGCTAATACCGATGTTGGCATTTCTAGCTATTTTTTTTAATCGTCCGATAACGATATGTTCACCGATATATCGTGCATCCCTAATTGGCACAATGTCACCTGCATGAAATTGCCCCACCCCACACACGGTGTACTCGGTGTCTCACATTTTTGCAGCTCCAGACAATCAATCTCTCTGTCTTCCTCATCCTCTCTCCATCTTGTCGCCTCTTGAAACACCTGCTGTAGCTTCTGTCTCTGGTCCACCTGCAGGGCAAGCGAGAGCACCTGAGCTGCATCATTCAAGCGCTCATTCAAACTTTCAAAATCATCTCCCTGGTCGTAGGCCTTCAGGATGCGCTTCAGGTAGCTGGCACTGGCATATTTCTTAACCACATCCTCGGCAGATTCTAAGGTGAATTTGAGCTCACTCAGGCCGTTCTCCACATGGGCAGGGTATTCCCCCAGCCCCTTCATCTTTACCGCCCTCACCAGCTCTTCCAAGGCTTTTACACGCATACCCAAACGCTGACATCGCTTCTTGTTGGCTTTCACTTCACCACATAGAGAGTAGAGCTTCTCCGCTATGCCCAAGATGGGATCTATGATGTCCATGGCTGGAGAAAGAAGAAATAGTTTTAAGAAATGCATTCAACAAGGTTTTCCAAAAACATAGCTCTGAGAAAGTCTATCTACCAAAGCTTATATACAGTACAGTATACTAACTTGTTGACAGAGCACAAACCTTGTTCAACAATTTATGTTGAACCCATCCCATAGCAGCCTTACAAGTTCTGGCGACATCTCTCCCGCTACAAATCAGTTAGACATTTTATGTGCAGATTGTATGTATGTAGGCATTGTTACCACCTGAGGGCATTGATGATATCAGCTGAAACAGTACATCAGGTCCTTAGGAGTGTATTCATTCCGTAAACCGTTTCCCATATAAAAACAGAACGAAACTGGGAGTGACCTACCTGAATTTGTTCAATAGAAACTCTCATTTGCGTTTTCTGTTTGTAGTAAACAGTTTGTTGCAAAACATTTAGCAACAGATTAAATGTTTGGCAACAGAATCGGCGTAATGAATACAGCACAGGTATTTTCTTGACCATAACCACTTATTTCCCAGAAGCTATTTTGGCACTGAGTAATGTCAGATAATGTATTTTGAAAGCTAGTCAGGAAGAGGAAGGGAAACTTGCTTAACCCTGATACACATCTGACGTGAGGTACTAATGAGCTGTTTGAGTTCTTGCGAAAGCTAAGGGAAGTTTATTTTGCCTTAATTTCAAAAATAAATGATCACCAGTCATGACAAACAATAAGGGCTGGTTTCCCAGACCCAGATTAAGCTCTGGAATAAAATGTACTTTAAAGTGAGAAAATTGCTGTTGATGGCATGGATATGACCTCTTGAAAAAAAAAGTGTTTTAGATGCATGCCAGCAAACCCACTACACAAAACTAAACAATACATTAATTTCACAATAACGCTGACAAACGGTGTCCACAAACTGTTAGGGCCTACATAAAGCTGTCCCAACAGCAGTCCAAACACCTTACCCCTGCTACACCTGGCTATCAGCGGAGCCTTGTCTGGCAGCGAAACAGTTCATTCAGCCTCATTTACTGCCTTTTAAAAAACATGGCTGACTTGCTTAAACAAATGTGGTTTCTACAGACAATTGAGATGTACAAACTATGGAATAAGTGGACAAAGAGTGGATAAGAGACAATCTGTAATTTCAATGAAGACAATGAGCGAGCTAGGACAGACATAGTCAATATAACTATTTGTTCAGCACTTTTGAAATGTACAGCGACAGAATTCAAAACATGGGCATTTCTTACATTATTCTGCCTGTCCACCAAGTCAGAACCGTAGGATAAATATAGGGGGCATATAAGTAGACAATGAAAGCTCTTACAATATTTGACAATTACATTTCTCTAAAACTCACTTTGTGAGTCCAAAATCAGCAGTCCCATCAAAGCTGCTGTAGATATAATGTGATTTGACAAAATGTTATCTGTGACCAATGACCTCTGGCATTCTCTGGATATATGGTGATTTCAAGACAACTGGGAACTCTTGAAAAAAATAAGGCTGAATCATGAAGATGTCAGGTCAAGGCTCTAGAAAGAGGCCCGAGTTCCCGACTTGCAAGTCCGCGTTGGATGACCGTTCAAACGTATTTTCCCAGTCGGAGCTCATTTCACCCCCCCCCCCCCCCCCCCCCCAGAGTTCCCAGTTGTCTCGAACTCACTGAAATCAGATTTCCCAGTTCTGAGTTTCAAGTTGTTTTGAGCGCGGAAAAAGTCATATTGGATTGACACCATGGCCTATGTTGAATGTTTATCCTTTTAAGATTGGAAAAGAGACCCTTGAACCCAGACTCGGGACCACACACCCACTCCACTGAATTTGAGTTCTACCCTTAGGTTTGGTGGTGACAGTGTCCCCATGAGTGACAGAGCCAATCACAACAGAACTAGAGAACATTACTAACGCTCTGTATTTTCCGTTGGCTGCCCCACCATCACAGAAAACACTGAGCTTGGCTGGAATACCTGCCTTTTAGAGCTGCCTTACTCAAGAAGGCAACATGCAAAACAAGATTGTATGGCAGAAAGACTTGCTTCAAGCTAATGTAAAACCTCTTAAGTATGCCCTTACCTTTTATTTTATCTATTATTTAACTAGGCAAGTCAGTTAAGAAAAAATATTATTTACAATGACATTCTACCCAGGCCAAACCCTAACAACACTGGGCCACCCTATGGGACTCCCAATCACAGCCGGTTGTGGAATCGAACCAGGGTCTGTAGTGACACCTCAAGCACTGAGATGCAGTGTAGACCGCTGTGCCACTCAGGAACCCAAGGAAATATTTGAGGGTCTCAATGCAACGCCTTTAAACAATTCACTTAGGTAAAGAGAAATTATTCCATACCAGACTCCATTAGATCAAAAATTCTGAACCAACTATATTAATTTGGGAACATGTCGAAAAGCATTAAACATTCGTGGCAATTTATCTAGCTTGCTGTTGTTAACTCAATTGTCCTGGGATATAAACATTGGGTTGTTATTTTACCTGAAAGGCACAAGGTCCTCTACTCCCAACAATTAATCCACAGATAAAAGGGTGGATTTCTAGTAATCTAGTAATCTCTCCTCCTTCAGGCTTCTTCTTCTTTGAACTTTATATGGTGGTTGTCAACCAACTTTAAGGTGCATTACCACTACAGACTGGAGTGTGGACCTCAGTTCATCTTTCAATCACCCATGTGGGTATATGCTCCAAAAAAACACTGAGGAGATGGGAGAGGCGGGACTTGCAGCTCGTCAAGCGCCTGGCTATGCACGCACTCGTTGCAAGCAGTGTGGTGCAATGATTGAATAACAAGTATGTGCACATTTATTTTGCAACACTCGCGTGTGGTTACAGTATTTTCAACTTCTACTCTTACTTCACTAAATTCCTAAAGAAAAAACCCAGTAAAAAGTACCCAAAAGTACTGACACTCAAAAGTACTTCTTACATTTTTACGGGAAATTGGTCCAATTCACGCACTTATCAAGAGAACATCCCTTGTCATCCCTACTGCCTCTGATCTGGCCTAATCACTAAACACAAAGGCTTTGTTTTTAAATTATGTTGGAGTGTGCCCCTGGCTATCTAAATATGAATTTGAGATGATTTATACTTTTACCTGTACTTTTGATACTTAAGTATATTTGAGCAATTCCATTTACTTTTGATACTTAAGTATATTTAAAACAAAATACTTCTACACTTTTACTCAAGTATGACAATTGAGTATTTTTTCCACCACTGAACAGATCCCCCATATCACTAGTAGTGATATTGTCACATCTGTTGATTGGTTGCATTATCGATTGTTCCACACTTGGAACATCAACTGTTCAATGACAATCAGCAGTTTTTGCATTAGACAGGAAACAGACACACTCTAATAAGAATTTATGATGAATGGTTTGAGCAAAAAGTATTGTTCTCAACAGCAGGATGTAGGCCGTAAGACAAATCTCACGCATCACCAGCACTTGTTATTGTTCTCTGTTCAACTTCAAACCTATTGTAAGTTTGAAATGAAACATACCCTGAAAGGCTGTTGTTGTCAAGGCTGAGACTTCACTGACATCTGAAACTCAATGTGATCTCCTTTCAGTTTCAGATGTCAGTGAAGTCTCAGTACCAACAAAACAACAGTCTCTCAAGGTATGTTTCATTTCAAACGTACAATGTATGGAAGCCCATTCCCACCACCAAAAAAAAACAATACAATGTCAATACTAGCTCAACATTGCAAGATACTAACTTTAAATTGTGAGATACTAACTTGACATTTCTAGAGAGTAGAACATATATATATGCTTCTTCATTTGTAGCATTATGTGGCAATTTCCATCTATCCACGTTGCAGTGATCAGCACAAACTACTGGCCAGATGGCATTTGCCCCAACACTTTTGATTCAATTGAATAACAAATATTGACACAGTAGCATTGAAAATAGGGACAAAGTACTGTTGTTTAGACTGATTTGCCTCATGATTTGTCAACTCATGCACAATTAACAGGGTGCTTCAGTCTGATCTACTGTAGCCTACTGATAACAACCACAGCTGCAGGTAGCCTAGAGAAGCCTATGCACTCTTGATTTCCTCTAGCCAGGGGAAACAAAGCGGTAATGTTATGCATTTATTGCCTAAAATATGCCTATTTATACATGTATGTGTTAAGAGAAAATATGAATGTGATCAAATTCGGTTTATATTTAAACTTTGGCTGGCTAGGCTACCTAGACTTTATCAATTCCAAATTATTGGTTTGAATTCATTAAATATGTGAAATTGAATTACACAATAATGTATGTTGATGCTAATTTTATGTACAATATTCAATTATATTTGCATATGATAAAAATAGCCTAATATATTTCATATGCCATAAACTATTGTTTTTTAAGTTTCATTCAATTCATTCTAATTAACTTAATCATTATGACACACCCCTCACTATTGTCATTGGTTGCACTAATTGCACTCTTTGTCTACATAATCTTGTTCAAGTATTTCTGGTGTTATCCTGAAGAAGACACAGTGATACCGAAACGTTGGTGATGTACTCAATAAATTACATATGGAGTGTGCAAATCTTTTTATTTTTGATAGTTTATTGAATTAATCAATCAACACAAAGGTGATGACATACTGTGTGATTAACCGTCACATTACAGATGCAAAGTCCTACACAATGCAACCCTGCATAAAGCAAGTTCAGTTATATTATCCAATCGCAGTTGTCTAGTTTTTTTTTAAACGATATGACCTGCTTCGAAAACATCTAGTCCCATCATAGCCCATATAAAACTGTTTAACAGCTGATTTATTTCTGTGTCATACCCTACAACTAGGGTCTGAAGTTTTACCTGGTTAGGTAGCCTACCAGATCCGGAACCACCAGTCTGGGACCTGTGGTGTCGCCTCTGAAATCACCACACACTGTTACAAATGAAGACACATTTTCTATAAGTATGGTCTACTATCTCAAAATTTGACTTAGTACATACTTTTTTTTAGATAGTATCTTGACATTTATTTTATAGTATCGACATTTTTTTCCATGGAGGGATTGGGCTTCCATACCCTTTGTGTACACCTACACCACTTCTACGCACAGTAGAGCTGTGCACTTCCCGTGATTATTTCCGTTCATGTCTAGTTATCTAATTTCTTTCTTAACAATAGTAATAGCATGTTATATTTTCTTAAATGCATGCCTATGCCTTCTTACTCAATCAAGAGACCCCAAATGACCCAATTGTTAAATAAATAAATACATTTTCCCAATCAAAAGTTATGAAATCTGCCTAAAATGGCGCTGAGTGTGAAGTGGAAAGATGATGCTGCCTTTGCCCCATCCACGAGAAGCTTGGCATTAATATGATCCAAATGAGATTGGCTGAAAAAAATGTACAGAGCGGAACGAAAAGTACTATTCGCTATAGTGCAGTGGCATCATGCACGCGTTGTACATTTATTTGGTCCTGTCATGTTTTGCTTCCGTGTGGGAACAACGCTCTTGTGCCTTCATTGGTTAGGATTTACATATTAACATTTCTGTGTGAAATGGGGAAAAACACTGAACCGTCGGTAGCTATATAGTTGGTCAAATAAAAAATAAAAAAACTTGCAGCTAGAATCACATTGTGAACATATACGTTTGCGTTTGATGGCATGCTTTTTTGATTTAGTAAGTAGCTCGGTAGCTAGCTAGCTAACAAAATGTTAACCAGGCTTGGAGTTTTTGGTTATATGAACATTGTCAAAACACTTTGCACTAGTACAAATAGATACCTTCAAGGCTTCGCCTCAGATAATGATATAAAGACATTTATTATAGAAAACACTGAGATAGTAAGGAAGCATAACTTGACCCCAGAAATCCATTTGAGACTGTTCACCCCAAATTGTCGGTTTTGGCATGCAAGACCAGAACTGTGGCCTTTCTCTGACCCATTCTGGGCAATATACTGGCCAGGGGGACAAGCACTCGCCAGGTATGTTATTGTTTTGAATGCACTATTGTAAATTAATTACCACTAATAAGCCCATAATATAACCCACCACCTCTCTAGGTATCTATTGAGTAACCCTGGAGTGTCACAGGGCAAGAGAGTGTTAGATCTGGGGTGCGGCTGTGGAGCCTCTGCTATAGCTGCCAAGTTCTGCGGTGCTTCTCATGTAGTAGCCAATGACATCGACCCTGGTAAGACAACACTTTAGTACATTTCACTGATTGATTCTATCCTTGGGGTATGAAGACCTCTGTCCTGATTCTCCCTCGTTCCAGTTGCAGCCATCGCGACCCAGCTGAACTGTGAGCTGAATGGCCTGAACCCCCTCCCTTGTGATACGGAGAATGTGATTAGTGCAGAGCCCGAGGAATATGACCTCATCCTCCTGGGAGACATGTTCTATGAGGAGGCATTGGCGGACAGCCTTCACAGCTGGTTAAACTGCTGCATCCAGACCCACGGGACACAGGTCCTGATAGGAGACCCGGGGAGGGCCCAGTTTGAAGGACACGGCATCAGGAGGCTCCTGCGTCAGGAGGCTCAGTTTGAACTGCCTAAAGCTGTCAGAGAGGAGAACTATGGACTGACCTGCAGCACTGTGTGGCGCTACCTGCCTGAACTCTGACAGACATCTTTCACAAACCCATATTTGTATGTGCTTTAGAGCACTCCTTCAACTGTTGTTGTTCGTGACTCTTGACATATGATTGTGGAATTGCTATCAGCAAGTGCCTGGCATTGACTCAATTAAAACTTGTCAATCTTCTTTGCCATGAAGTCAAATGTACTGTTGTTAAACAAACACCTCTTTTGACATCTCAAACCTAAGCATATCTCTTTTATTCAAAACCCAGCAATAATGCCACAGTAGTATGGGGTGTTGTCTCAACAAAGTTGTACACAGATCTATGATTTGAAAATGACAGGTAACAAATGTAATACAGTACATATTTCAAATGCAATCAATCACATCTGTGTTAACAATAAAGCATGTAAACTTACACTGCTGTCAGATTGCAATCCAATGACCTAACAGTAGGGGGCATCCACACTCCTTACTATCATTCATGACATGTAGCCACTACCTCCTGACCCTGAGTTGGCTCTATAAAAATTATACTCCATATTTATTCATCTGGCAGATAAAAACACCCTTTTTAAATAATTCAGAGTCAAATATAGATTAAACCCTTGGTTTTCTTTGGAATTATTTGAGCTCATTCAGAGGAGAAATCAGGCTTGGGCCAAAGCAAGGAAACTGACTCTGTAGTGGACTGGCAATCCTTCAGACAATTGAGAAACAGATGTACTATCTCGTTTAAGAAAGCTAAATCAAGCTACTTTTTAAGCTCTTATTTTGGAAAACAGTAAATGCACTGAAGCGTACAAATTCCTCTTCATCCCTGCCTTATAAAGTTCTGCCTGACTGGCATCATAACTGAGAAGAATGTGATAAGTGATGCATTTAATCATCATTTTATCTCGGCATGCTTTTTATTTGAGAGAAACGGCGGTATAGTTGACCCTGGTCAGTCAATCATCTGCTCGTCCCTCTGCCAGACTCTAGCTGACTCAACAGTTAATCTGTCAACTTCTAGGGAATCTTTGTTTTCATTTCAACAATTTACTATCTGTTATGTGCTAGATGCCTTGCTTAAGATTGATGTAAAATAAATCCTCTGGCGCTGATATGCTTGATCCATTTTTGCTGCAGCTCTCTGCCTCTCTGATTGCTGAATCATTAACCTGGTACTATCCCACGGGTTTGTAAGGTGGTCCATGTACGCCCCTTCACAAAGGTTATGACCCATGTGACCTAGATAATTATCGGCCTTCTTGCCTAGCTAAAATATTAGAATCTTTGATTAATTCTCAGCTACCATATTTCTTATCTTTGAAATGTATTCTAAATGTACAGTGCATTTGGAAGGTATTCAGATCCCTTCACTTTTTCCACATTTGGTTGCGTTACAGCCATATTCTAAAATGTATTACAGTGCCTTGCGAAAGTATTCGGCCCCCTTGAACTTTGCGACCTTTTGCTACATTTCAGGCTTCAAACATAAAGATATAAAACTGTATTTTTTTGTGAAGAATCAACAACAAGTGGGGCACAATCATGAAGTGGAACGACATTTATTGGATATTTCAAACTTTTTTAACAAATCAAAAACTGAAAAATTGGGCGTGCAAAATTATTCAGCCCCCTTAAGTTAATACTTTGTAGCGCCACCTTTTGCTGTGATTACAGCTGTAAGTCGCTTGGGGTATGTCTCTATCAGTTTTGCACATGGAGAGACTGAATTTTTTTTCCCATTCCTCCTTGCAAAACAGCTCAAGCTCAGTGAGGTTGGATGGAGAGCATTTGTGAACAGCAGTTTTCAGTTCTTTCCACAGATTCTCGATTGGATTCAGGTCTGGACTTTGACTTGGCCATTCTAACACCTGGATATGTTTATTTTTGAACCATTCCATTGTAGATTTTGCTTTATCTTTTGGATCATTGTCTTGTTGGAAGACAAATCTCCGTCCCAGTCTCAGGTCTTTTGCAGACTCCATCAGGTTTTCTTCCAGAATGGTCCTGTATTTGGCTCCATCCATCTTCCCATCAATTTTAACCATCTTCCCTGTCCCTGCTGAAGAAAAGCAGGCCCAAACCATGATGCTGCCACCACCATGTTTGACAGTGGGGATGGTGTGTTCAGCTGTGTTGCTTTTACGCCAAACATAACGTTTTGCATTGTTGCCAAAAAGTTCCATTTTGGTTTCATCTGACCAGAGCACCTTCTTCCACATGTTTGGTGTGTCTCCCAGGTGGCTTGTGGCAAACTTTAAACAACACTTTTTATGGATATCTTTAAGAAATGGCTTTCTTCTTGCCACTCTTCCATAAAGGCCAGATTTGTGCAATATACGACTGATTGTTGTCCTATGGACAGAGTCTCCCACCTCAGCTGTAGATCTCTGCAGTTCATCCAGAGTGATCATGGGCCTCTTGGCTGCATCTCTGATCAGTCTTCTCCTTGTATGAGCTGAAAGTTTAGAGGGACGGCCAGGTCTTGGTAGATTTGCAGTGGTCTGATACTCCTTCCATTTCAATATTATCGCTTGCACAGTGCTCCTTGGGATGTTTAAAGCTTGGGAAATCTTTTTGTATCCAAATCCGGCTTTAAACTTCTTCACAACAGTATCTCGGACCTGCCTGGTGTGTTCCTTGTTCTTCATGATGCTCTCTGCGCTTTTAACGGACCTCTGAGACTATCACAGTGTAGGTGCATTTATACGGAGACTTGATTACACACAGGTGGATTGTATTTATCATCATTAGTCATTTAGGTCAACATTGGATCATTCAGAGATCCTCACTGAACTTCTGGAGAGAGTTTGCTGCACTGAAAGTAAAGGGGCTGAATAATTTTGCACGCCCAATTTTTCAGTTTTTGATTTGTTAAAAAAGTTTGAAATATCCAATAAATGTCGTTCCACTTCATGATTGTGTCCCACTTGTTGTTGATTCTTCACAAAAAAATACAGTTTTATATCTTTATGTTTGAAGCCTGAAATGTGGCAAAAGGTCGCAAAGTTCAAGGGGGCCGAATACTTTCGCAAGGCACTGTAAATAAATGTTTTCCCACATCAATCTACACACAATACCCCATAATGAAAAAGTGCAAACAGATTACATTTTTTTGCAAAATAAAAAAAAGTACTTTAATTACATAAGTATTCAGACCCTTTGCGATGAGACTTGAAATTGAGCTCAGGTGCATCATGTTTCCATCAGCATACCTTCTGTAATGAAGGTCATGTATGCATTGGTACATCTTATCTTTTTTGTTTTACATAAGAAGTACAAAGGCAAAGAAGCCCATACCTTCCTGAGAAGAGCCTTTACCTAACATACATACATACATACAATGAACCTACTACTATGTGAAGGGCCCAAACAGATAAGAGAGAGAAGCATGTTTTTTCCATGTTACACATATAGTTAAACAGGCAGTTCGCATCCCAGTGTACCTGAACAGACTTGGCTCCAACATATTATTTATTTCCAAATGTAAGATTGTATCACTACTTTTGTGCTTACATATTTACAACAGGAGAAGAGAGTAACAACAGGGTGCTGCGTGCATACAACCAGGTTACAGCAAGGACATCTCAAATGAAGTACAGTGAAAAGAATGTCCTAAGTGCATTTACAAAAAAAAAATTGTTAGAGAATAAATAAGAAATGTTTTTCTGTGTATAAATTGCAAACATTGACAGAGAATAGAACACTGAGCAGCACATCCAACTAACTAGAGGTTTGATCTTCAACCACTGTTATTGATGATAATCACACTACAAAGCTAAGATTTACTGAGACCGGTGTTTTTTTCTTTAGCGGACTGTAAATAACAACCATTAGCCTAGTTCAGTCACTTCGGTCCCAGAAGCTTTTAAGGAGTTTGTGTGTGTTCTTTCCATCCCTCCTCCTGCCATCCTCTTCAGTGCTCCCTTGGAGTAAGTACAAGTTGCTCCTAATGCCTTGATCCAGGGTCAGATAATCTAATGGGTAGGTTAAGGATTGTGGGTAGGGTAATCTGTTCCTAGGTCTGCATTTATGGGTAACTTTTCCCTCAGTACACTGTCCATGATACCTGTTGGAACTTATCTGGGTCTAAAAGGTTATGCAGGGCCTCTTGATCTGAAAGACAAAGGAGGTTAAGGTTTTAGCTGTTGTTGGGTTTTGAGAATGTGAAATATACTTATTAATTTCACTGATGGAGTGCTAGGATTTAGAGGGTCTACACCAGACGTTAAGGGTTATAGGAGGAAGGTACATAGTGTGTGCAAGTAAGCTTGGAATGTGTTGAGTGCAAGGAAGCAATTACATGTGGCAGGCATTGATAAGAAGAGATTGTTAATTTCTAAAATCTCTACCCATGTCAATGTGGGAGAGAGTGTAATGCATAACGTTTACATTATGTCAGGATATGTTATTGTTAGCCATCAGAGATCCTCTGGCAGGAGAAGAGAGACAGATTGGTATCAATAACCATGACAGCCTTGAGTTGGGGAGGAGTGAGCACTTTGGGGTAGAGGTCAGGTCAGATGAAGTGAGGAAGAACAGATATCACTAAGGTTCTGTCTAGCAACAGAGATGCATTGCCTGTTAATTTGTAGAGGAGGAGACTCAGCCTCGGAGAAAGGGTTAAATATCAGTGCTTGTGTGAAATGTCGGTTGTATGAATTACAGCTGTATCGACCCTTTGGGAAGAATTAAACTTGGTTAAGCTTCTCTAGTGTCTGCGAGGTTCTAATTTTCAGAGTAAATAACTAATACTATACAGTTGAAAATTTACCACACTTGTCTTTTGAATACCAATTTATAAACACACATACAGGTCTGGACTGGGCTAGTGAAACGGACGGTGCTGCTAACGGTATATTTTCCTCCACTGTCCCGGTCCCCATACCAGGCTCTCTGCTCACAGACACACGTGACCGCCCTCAACCTACCAACTGTTTGAGCTATCAAAAGATCTAATTGGATAACTCCATCGGCAACATTTCTAATCAGCTGTGGAGTGAGCTTACTTTCTTAATGCTGTTATAGCAGACGACTTATACTTTGAGCTAAAGGCTCACCAGTGATGAGAGGACATCCATCGAAGGTAAAGATCCGGACGTTGGGGCAGCTTGTAAGGACAGCCTTCACGGCCTTGCCTGTCAGGTTACGACATCGGGCCAACTGGAGTTCCTACAACACATCCAATCACATAGTTTATAGATCCCTGTCTGTCTAGACATAATACTCTGGCTCCAAAATAACATGGGAAAACGTCACACTTGGAAGTCTTTGTATAAAAACAAATAAGACTTGAATCAAGGTTGGACGTTATCTTTCCAAGTGTGCTTAGATACTAAGTTGCTGCCATAGCCATCACCTTGAAGAACGTGTGCCCATAGCTACTTTTTTGCACACTTGTACTATACTAGGGGTATTAATTTAGCATTTTAAGTTTGAACAAACAAGATCTACACAACAACAAAAGCATAAAGTGACAGAGTTTATTGTCCTCTATGAGGAAATTGTTGGTCTTCTTACCTTCAAACTATTAGAGCACGGTGCAGTAGCCAGCCCAATGACACCCTCATCTGTAACCTGAAACAAAGCACATATGATCTCAGTTTTGCTGAGGTGATTGACTTACTTACAAGCAATAAGCAGTGTACATTAGCTACATCAGAAATCTGGTACTTCTAATGTGCGTTGTGGTGGAAAAACCTCTCAGAAGGCAGTTGGATCTCAATATACAAAAGCTTTATTACGAGCATTCATGCAAGGGAAAAAACAATTAGACTCGCTTTGTTCATGCAGACATTTATAGAAAAAATGGTGAGGGGTGTGGGGGGTCACTTGGATGAGTCAGTTACTTCTACTTATCACTAGATAACAGTCCCAGAGGTAGCAGACAAATCATACCAAGGACACACAACCTCAGTTAACAGAAACCACAAAAGATTGTTTCACAAAAAGTTAGAACATGGCAGTTTAGAAACAGTTATAAAACAGTCTGATTAAGTCAAAAGAGCAACTTGAAACCATGCGATTGAGCAATCTTACGGATACTAAGAGGAACAGGATGACCTGTTCCTTATTCAGGCCATATAAGATGACAAATTAAATGTTCCTCTTCCAAAGTACCAACCTGGTAATGCTGTGTTCCAGAGGGATAAACCATCAATTCCTGTTATACTAAGATAATCTAAATCTTAGGAATAGGAGGAACGCAGCCTTCACAAAGTATTCAGTCCTAAACCCAGGGTTTAAGTTTATTTAGAGAGATATGTCATCCAATCTGCAGTGAAAACGTAATAAGCATCTCACTCACTCAATTGAATTACCTGGGTTCCCGAGAGATTGAGGCTATGGAGAAGCCTGCAGTTTCCTGCCAGTGCCAGCAGGGCGGCATCTCCCACAGCAGAGCAGCCCCAGAGGGAGAGGACCTCCAGCGAACTGCAGCCGTGGGCCAGCGCCAGGACCCCTTCATCGGTCACTGCAGCACACTCGGTCAGATCCACGACCTGCAGGCCTGGGCAGGAGGCCGCCAGGGCCCTCACACCTACAGAGAACCGACCAATCAACATGTTAGTTGTATAGAGCAATGTAATTGTATTAGATCACATCATATGTCATATTGTGTTGTAATAATATTTACTTTGTGGGTGCTTATATTTGACCAGTTTCACACATGTACAAGTCTGTATTATATGCATGTGTGAATTGCAAATGTGTTTTTTGCATATCCCAACTCCCCCTGAGACAACCTCAGAGTGGGGTCACAGCAAGGGTCAGCCATTATCAAAGGCAATGTATTGTATTATGATGATCATTACATTGTAAAGTACTGTATTGTAAACAATGAGATGGTCCAGATGGGTTTTTCTTTAACACCAAAAATGTTCCGTTTGGTAGGCAGGTACCATCTGAGGTGATGCTGGGTTGGCCTCGCAGAAGGATCATCCGGAGCTGCGGACAGCGGATCTGTTGCAGGGCGGAGTCAGACACTCTGCAGTTCATCATGTCCAGCTTGTGTGTCCCAAGATGCATCAGCTGAGGACAAACACAGTAGGAAGTGTGCAGGAGTTGGTTCTATCCCAGTAGTAACACAGAATGAATAACATGACCTTGATTAGAATCATGTGTGTTAGTGCTGGCCAAACCAGAGAGGAAGAGAGAGACCCAACTCGGGGGAAAATCTGTCTTTTTTTTGTTTTGTTTCGCCCACCAAGCAATAAGTTTTTGTATGGAGGTCAATAAGAGTGTGTCGAATTTGGTCATCAGTTTTTTTTAGGGTTTATTTGCAACGTGAGGTGGATTTTATCAAATATACGTTTTGTAATGCTTAAGTTGTTACAAATGTACTGATAAGTAGGACACGTGACATCCCGGCAACTCTGAGAAAAAAAAACGTAATATTGGAGTTGTCTCAGGTTAGCTAATCATATTCATGGTATGAGGCTAGTAGCATAGCGCATCTCTCCATTGAATACAAGCAGTTCACCTCAACGACCCTCATCGAATATTCAAAATAGGATTACTATATTGAATTGTATCCACCAAGCCAAAAATAATAATAGGTAGGAACTAGACAGCTTGTGTCGTGGAAATATTTGCTCAATCATATTTCTCAGATACCGGAACTTGTGAATACAAATAGACAAAGTAACGAGCCGAGCTGGTCCACGATCAACCAACTTTCCAGCCTCGGCACACACTTTCTATAGTTTTCATCCTTACGTCACACACATAGTAACTCCTCTTTATGTTAATGACTCATCCCCTCTGGCATTTAGCCACCATTATCTTTTTGCCTTGCAATCATTTCAGCTTGGTTTCCATTTTCTTATTGGCACAGACATTAGGGCATAGATTCTATTGGTGGCGTAACCATAGCAATAGTACAAAAATAAACAGACATGCACACTCCTAATGCATGTGCATGTCTAATGGTGCTTAAGTAATGCAAACCTATGCTCATAATGCACGTCTAATGGACCTCACTGGACTAGGTAATGGCTTCAACTAGCCTAATGACCTAGACACACATATAGAGTGCACTGATTCTGCTTACTACTCTAAGATGTATAATGTGCACACATGTACTGGAAAATTCTCAATACCTGCTGTGCCGCTTTGTGGATGACCCCCATTGTTAGGGTTGAGAGATGCATCTTGTCAGTATATCCATAATCCTTGGCTAAACACATGCCCTAGCTCAATTGAGGGCGCTGCTGGTGGATGATATATGTACTGCTAGGCTGGAACAAAAACCTGCACACAGTCAGAACTGAAAGTGTCCACTGTAGTTCCAGAATAGGAATTCTCCAGAACCACAGTGGACAACCGTATTTCATATAACACACAGCTAATACCTGGCTGATGTTTAGGTCGGTCACCTTGCCCTGTGATGACATGATTCGTAGCAGCGTGTCTTTTATGCCCGCAGGTAAAGCCATGCAGTTACTGAGGTATCTGTCCGCATAGATTGCGACATATTCGGCGCTTCTGCAAGAACGGAAATGTACATCAATGAACATGTAACTATCTAATTAGTAGGTGACGTTAGTTACCCTAGACACCTAGCAAGCTAGCTAGACGAATTGTTACAAATCACATTTCATAGACGCTCAAAAAACGAACATTTCTGTAACCTATCAGAGCTACCCACTCACATATTCAAAAGCGAATCCATTGCCAAAATGCCACTCCTGTGTCTGGGCAAGTGGTTATGGAGAAGCTAACCTCCTAAAGCTAGCTCCCTGACAGGTGATCCAAACACAGATAAAACAATGAGCCAGATATCTCACCAGATGTATAAATGTGAAGCATCCGGTTAGAGTTTCCACTCACTACCAAATTTGGTGACGACAGGAAGCCCAATGGTCGGCTGTGGGAAAAGATGGAGGAAGATTTTGGCCGAAATTCAGCAAATATTTTCATCGATGAAACATTTGATCTCCATACAGGTTTCTGTTTCCAAAATTATAATCTGTAACACAGAATGGACTGCGTTTTTGACAAATTGTTTTAAAGCTTTGTTTAGAAGGAGTGCAAGGGCGAATTGAATGATTGCAGCCTCGCTCTTCACAGAATAGGCGATCAATGCGCAATGTCGAACAATCCCAGTCAGTCACTTTTCACCCGGGGCAAACTACACCTACCCGGGAGAAAAAGTGTATTTTATGCCTTTTTTAATTATTTTAAATGTTTTAATGTAATCATATTACAGATACTTTTGAACAAAAAAAATACTTTTAGCCAGCGGAAAATAGAAGTATTGCGCCGTGATTGGCTCAGTCTTCTGTCACTCATCGGGACACCACCACATCGCTAAATGGAAGTCCTTAGTAAGGGTAGATATCCAACATTTCAGCCCTTTGTGTCCTGACACTGCCATAGCTATATTACAAGTGCCCTTCCAAGAAGGCTCAAGGTCATTGGCCACAGATAAAATGACGTTATAGTCATCATCATCATGAATCAAGTCCACAATCTACTGGCAAATTATTTTTAATCCTTGTCATATGAAGATAAATAATGAAGAGAAATTATAGATCGGTACACATCGGCCATTGGACATAAAGATTACACAACAAGTTGGAAATCGCAAATTCAACAATGAGTCGTTTGGAAGGAATCATTGGCTAACTGCAAGCATTTCAAAGCAATCACCAGCCTTGCTTTTCATTGGAGTGGCTGTGTGTTTTTTCTTCTTCCCGTTTCCCACCATAAATTCAGAGAATGCCAGACATTGATGACAAAATGTGCCCACAAAGGACTGCCGCGCCAGCCACCTTCCTGTTTAAATGAGCATATCACAAGGTTAGTCCAAAAAAGTCTTGCATGCTGCATAAATGATGTAATATGCAAGGGAGATATGTATACTGAAGCCTCACCCTAATCATTTGGTCTATGTTCACCAACGCGGTATTGTAAACACATAATTTGTGACAGGTGTGTGCTTGTTTGACAGTGCTACTGATAGTAGTGGTGGCGCTTGGCTTGGATGTGAAAATTCAGTACACACAACATTCTATAATAGAATTGTGTTATTTGACGTGTCAAATTAAAGCTTATTTAACGTCAAATAGTGTTATGATATGTATCTTTTTTGACATGCAAAGACCCAAAACGGTGTACAATGTGCCTCATCCTAATAATTTGGTATATTTTCACCTCTTAATTTCACCTACTGTTCTAACTTGGTGATGCACATGTAGCCTATAACCTGTTTTAGAGAAATGTAATCATCAAATATCGTAAAAGCTTTCATTGTCTGTGTGAGCTTTCACCAGTCTTGTGTGGGTGGCCTCTGGTCTCTCTGCCCGAGGTAGAGCTGACAAAGAGTGAACAGAATACGAGCTGGCACGGACAGAGGGACGCACCACCATCGGCAGGAATGTTCTGGAGGGGACAATCCTCAGGAACTGCGAGGGCTGGAGCTGGAGTAGGGGTGACAATGTGGGAAGAAAGTTTGTGACAAAGCAAAAAAGACATGGGGAAAAGTCATGGCATTCTTCTGGGAGTTGCCAGGGACCTCACAATACAATATCCCCATTCTATATTACGATTCGTTACTGTGATTTTATTGTGATTCGATGTTCCAAACATATTGCTAACTATATGTCTGCTGCAGAGGGACAAGAGTCCCATGGAAAACGTTTTTTATCAGTCATGGAAATGCAATAAATATCGGTAACAGTAAAAAGGCCTCGTTCATTATTTAATTCTGGCTTCCATTACTGTCACGTTGCCATGCCAAGCTAAAATGTGTACATTTGTATTGTCAGTAATGTCAAGACAGAGGTCTGTGAAGAGAGGTGGGTTTCTTTAGGATTCATATTAGGCATAGATGCTTGTAATGTCCAACTGGTTTAGTCATGATGATAATACTGACATGACATCATGACACGCCTCCAGGTCAACACCTACAGTACCTCATCATGTATATTCCAAATGCCGTTCTGTTTGTGATGTACATTGTTAGATGAATATCTCACAAAGTGCCCTCTTTCGTAATTTCATTATGTCTTTAGTTATTGTCCTGCATGATATTTGGATGCAAATGGGAAACCATCAGACCAGGCAGAGCTGGTGGAACTGATTCAGGTTTGTAGGCCTCCTTGCTCGCACACGCTTTTCAGTTCTGCCCACAAATGTTCTATAGGATTGAGGTCAGGCCACTCCATGGCCACTCCAATACCTTGACTTTGTTGTCCTTAAGCCATTTTGCCACAACTTTGGAAGTGTGCTTGGAGTCATTGTCAATTTGGAAGACTCATTTGCGACCAAGCTTTAACCTGATGTCCTGAGATTTTGCTTCAATATATTCACGTAATTTTCCATCCTCATGATGCCATCTATTTTGTGAAGTGCACCAGTTCCTCCTGCAGCAAAGCACCCCCACAACATGATGCTGCCACCACCGTGCTTCACGGTTGGGATGGTGTTCTTTGGCTTGCAAGCCTCTCCCTTTTTCCTCCTAACATAATGATGGTCATAATGGCCAAACATTTCTATTTTTGTTTCATCAGACCAGAGGACATTTCTCCAAAAAGTAGGATCTTTGTCCCCATGTGTAGTTGCAAACCATAGTCTGGCTTTTTTATGGCTGTTTTGGAGCAGTGGCTTCTTCCTTGCTGAGCGGCCTTTCAGGTTATGTTGATATAGGACTAGTTTTTACTATGGATATAGATACTTTTGTACCTGTTTCCCCCAGCATCTTCACAAGGTCCTTTGCTGTTGTTCTGGGATAGATTTGCGCTTTTCGCACCAAAGCACGTTTCTAGGAGAGAGCACGTGTCTCCTTGTAGTGGGTGCGTGTTGGTGGCAGGGAAGTCAGGCGCAGGAGAACGAACTTGGTATAAACGGAGTCGTTTAATAAGTGCTCATAAAACTCCAAAAATCTAAATATACAAAAGAAATATAAAAGTGGGTACAAAACCCGTCGCACACTGACACATGTATTATGTATCCTGCCCTTTTATTCTGAGAATTCTGAGATTAGCCTTTGTGGTGCCGTTAGGCGTGTTTCAGGATCTTAGATAATATTAATCAGACTTAGAGTATTTACCTTTTATAGAGTAGACTCTTCAACTCGCCATTGCTCTTATAGGGTTCCCAATCACTTTTAGTATCTAGAGAAACGTTTTACGATTTATTGCCTATTTACCTTTTATAGAGTAGACTCTTCACCTCGCCATTGCTCTATAGGGTTCCCAAAGAGTAGACTCTTCAACCCGCCATTGCTCTATAGGGTTCCCAAAGAGTAGACTCTTCACCTCGCCGTTGCTCTTATAGGGTTCCCAATCACTCTAGTATCTAGACAAACGATTTACGATTTAATGCCTACACCCGTCGGTTAATACTGCTTGAATATTAATACAGAGTAACTTTGCTTTTTACAATATAAATGAGTTGGCTGTCCAATCCTTTAAATTGTCTTTTATGTAGAAACTAGACTTGTTCCCCTAGAACGGGAGTGTCAGAGGCGTTCTCTCCCCTAGGGTTTTGTGTCTAGTTTCTACTTTTTATTCAATGTTTGCAAGTCACACAGTTGTACACGTTATTACAGTTTCCTCTTTGTCCTTAATCTATAACATCGACAATCATCAAAACAATTACCACTATTAATGCCTTAGATATGTATTTCAACAAGCGGTTAATTACTTTAGCGCAGGTTGACCTGGTTGGTCCCCAAAGAGTATGTTCTTCCACTCACAATTTCTCCAGAGGCTTATCCAATCACTTAGTATCTGTTTCTCCTACTAGAAGTTTGTACTATGATTTACTGATTAGTGAAGAGAACGGTTCGAGACAAAACCCCCTTATAACACCACTGTTGCAATTCATCCACCTCGGTTAGGAGGTTGATTTATTCAGCACGAGGAGTGTGGAGGGTATTTGTCTCAGTATGACTGTTCAGAAATCTGAAGTCAAGAGATACAATTGTTCTACAGTATGAAAGTCAGATATTACCTATTACCGGTAGGTTGATGATAGTTGAAGTATCACGAGCTGTCCGAGCTGATAAGTCAAGTAGCACTATCATGCCCTCTTAAGGCACTCTCCTTATATACTCTTTTCGGGCCAGGTCGGCTTTAGCGCTGAGTCATATTCTAACCTTGTGGCGAGCTATTTCTGTAAAGGGTCAGTTTGACATGTTACTGTGCAACATTACTAATGACTGATGAATCCTCTATCCACAACTCTTGCATCAGTTTAACCCATTCAACTTCTACTGCTAGTCTAGCTCTTCCTCGTTCCTTCGATGGCCCGCTCTCTCCCCCTTCTGGGTGCGGTGCCCGAATGCAAGGCATCTCTTCAGGCCAGCTCTCCGGCCCCCACTCAAGATGCGGATCCGGTGGTGATGGTGTGTGCTGATCCAGTGAAGGAGGTGTCCTCAGAGCCCCTTTTTGTGCTACCGCATCAGTACATACATACATACATACATACATACATACTCACATATTATATATATATATATATATATATATATATATATATATATATATATACACACTGCTCAAAAAAATAAAGGGAACACTTAAACAACACAATGTAACTCCAAGTCAATCACACTTCCACTTAGGAAGCAACATAAAATTCACATGCTGTTGTGCAAATGGAATAGACAACAGGTGGAAATTATAGGCATTTAGCAAGACACCCCCAATAAAGGAGTGGTTCTGCAGGTGGGGACCACAGACCACTTCTCAGTTCCTATGCTTCCTGGCTGATGTTTTGGTCACTTTTGAATGCTGGCGGTGCTTTCACTCTAGTGGTAGCATGAGACGGAGTCTACAACCCACACAAGTGGCTCAGGTAGTGCAGCTCATCCAGGATGGCACATCAATGCGAGATGTGGCAAGAAGGTTTGCTGTGTCTGTCAGCGTAGTGTCCAGAGCATGGAGGCGCTACCAGGAGACAGGCCAGTACATCAGGAGATGTGGAGGAGGCCGTAGGAGGGCAACAACCCAGCAGCAGGACCGCTATCTCCACCTTTGTGCAAGGAGGAGCAGGAGGAGCACTGCCAGAGCCCTGCAAAATGACCTCCAGCAGGCCACAAATGTGCATGTGTCTGCTCAAACGGTCAGAAACAGACTCCATGAGGGTGGTATGAGGGCCCGACTTCCACAGGTGGGGGTTGTGCTTACAGCCCAACACCGTGCAGGACGTTTGGCATTTGCCAGAGAACACCAAGATTGGCAAATTCGCACCTGGCGCCCTGTGCTCTTCACAGATGAAAGCAGGTTCACACTGAGCACATGTGACAGATGTGACAGCCTGGAGACGCCGTGGAGAACGTTCTGCTGCCTGCAACATCCTCCAGCATGACCGGTTTGGCGGTGGGTCAGTCATGGTGTGGGGTAGCATTTCTTTGGGGGTCCGCACAGCCCTCCATGTGCTCGCCAGGGGTAGCCTGACTGCCATTAGGTACCGAGATGAGATCCTCAGACCCCTTGTGAGACCATATGCTGGTGTGGTTGGCCCTGGGTTCCTCTTAATGCAAGACAATGATAGATCTCATGTGGCTGGAGTGTGTCAGCAGTTCCTGCAAGAGGAAGGAATTGATGCTATGGACTGGCCCGCCCGTTCCCCAGACCTGAATCCAATTGAGCTCATCTGGGACATCATGTCTCGCTCCATCCACCAACGCCGCCACGTTGCACCACAGACTGTCCAGGAGTTGGCGGATGCTTTAGTCCAGGTCTGGGAGGAGATACCTCAGGAGACCATCCGCCACCTCATCAGGAGCATGCCCAGGCGTTGTAGGGAGGTCATACAGGCATGTGGAGGCCACACACACTACTGAGCCTCATTTTGACTTGTTTTAAGGACATTACATCAACGTTGGATCAGCCTGTAGTGTGGTTTTCCACTTTAATTTTGAGTGTGACTCCAAATCCAGACCTCCATGGGTTGATAAATTAGATTTCCATTGATCATTTTTGTGTGATTTTGTTGTCAGCACATTCAACCATGTAAAGAAAAAAGTATTTAATAAGAATATTTCATTAATTCAGATCTAGGATGTGTTATTTTAGTGTTCCTTTTATTTTTTTGAGCAGTGTGTATGTATGTGTGTGTATATATATATATATATATATATATATATATATATATATATATATATATATATATATACAGTGCCTTGCGAAAGTATTCGGCCCCCTTGAACTTTGCGACCTTTTGCCACATTTCAGGCTTCAAACATAAAGATATAAAACTGTATTTTTTTTGTGAAGAAACAACAACAAGTGGGACACAATCATGAAGTGGAACGACATTTATTGGATATTTCAAACTTTTTTAACAAATCAAAAACTGAAAAATTGGGCGTGCAAAATTATTCAGCCCCCTTGAGTTAATACTTTGTAGCGCCACCTTTTGCTGCGATTACAGCTGTAAGTCGCTTGTGGTATGTCTATCAGTTTTGCACATTGAGAGACTGACATTTTTTCCCATTCCTCCTTGCAAAACAGCTCGAGCTCAGTGAGGTTGGATGGAGAGCATTTGTGAACAGCAGTTTTCAGTTCTTTCCACAGATTCTCGATTGGATTCAGGTCTGGACTTTGACTTGGCCATTCTAACACCTGGATATGTTTATTTTTGAACCATTCCATTGTAGATTTTGCTTTATCTTTTGGATCATTGTCTTGTTGGAAGACAATCTCCGTCCCAGTCTCAGGTCTTTTGCAGACTCCATCAGGTTTTCTTCCAGAATGGTCCTGTATTTGGCTCCATCCATCTTCCCATCAATTGTAACCATCTTCCCTGTCCCTGCTGAAGAAAAGCAGGCCCAAACCATGATGCTGCCACCACCATGTTTGACAGTGGGGATGGTGTGTTCAGCTGTGTTGCTTTTACGCCAAACATAACGTTTTGCATTGTTGCCAAAAAGTTCCATTTTGGTTTCATCTGACCAGAGCACCTTCTTCCACATGTTTGGTGTGTCTCCCAGGTGGCTTGTGGCAAACTTTAAACAACACTTTTTATGGATATCTTTAAGAAATGGCTTTCTTCTTGCCACTCTTCCATAAAGGCCAGATTTGTGCAATATACAACTGATTGTTGTCCTATGGACAGAGTCTCCCACCTCAGCTGTAGATCTCTGCAGTTCATCCAGAGTGATCATGGGCCTCTTGGCTGCATCTCTGATCAGTCTTCTCCTTGTATGAGCTGAAAGTTTAGAGGGACGGCCAGGTCTTGGTAGATTTGCAGTGGTCTGATACTCCTTCCATTTCAATATTATCGCTTGCACAGTGCTCCTTGGGATGTTTAAAGCTTGGGAAATCTTTTTGTATCCAAATCCGGCTTTAAACTTCTTCACAACAGTATCTCGGACCTGCCTGGTGTGTTCCTTGTTCTTCATGATGCTCTCTGCGCTTTTAACGGACCTCTGAGACTATCACAGTGCAGGTGCATTTATACGGTGACTTGATTACACACAGGTGGATTGTATTTATCATCATTAGTCATTTAGGTCAACATTGGATCATTCAGAGATCCTCACTGAACTTCTGGAGAGAGTTTGCTGCACTGAAAGTAAAGGGGCTGAATAATTTTGCACGCCCAATTTTTCAGGTTTTGAATTGTTAAAAAAGTTTGAAATATCCAATAAATGTCGTTCCACTTCATGATTGTGTCCCACTTGTTGTTGATTCATCACAAAAAAATACAGTTTTCATACTTTATGTTTGAAGCCTGAAATGTGGCAAAAGGTCGCAAAGTTCAAGGGGGCCGAATACTTTCGCAAGGCACTGTATATATATATATATATATATATATATATATATAGTATATAAAACATTGAGGACATCTGCTCTTTCCCTGACATAGACTGACTAGGTGAATCCAGGTGAAAGCTGTGATTCCTTATTGATGTCACTTCAATCAGTGTAGATGAAAAGGTGTAGACAGGTTAAAGAATGATTTTTAAACCTAGAGACAATTGAGACATGGATTGTGTATGTGTGCCATTCAGAGGGTGAATGGGTAGCTGCTAGACAAAATCTTATAAGTGCCTTTGAATGGGGTATGGTACTAGATGCCAGGTGCACCGGTTTGTGTCAATAACTGCAACGAAGCTGGGTTTTTCACGCTCAACAGTTTCCAGTGTGTATCAAGAATGGTCCACCACCCAAAGGACATCCAACCTACTTGACACAACTGTGGAAAGCATTGGAGTCAACATGGGCCAGCATCCCTATGGAACGCTTTTGACATCTTGTGGAGTCCATGCCCCGATGAATTGAGGCTGTTCTGAGGGCAGAATTGGGTGCAACTTAATATTACGAAGGTGTTATTCATGTTTTGTACACTCATTGTATATCACTTTGCTCATGGTCTTCCCCTACACACTGCTGTTTAGTTGTTTCACTGACAGGGGGTTGAAGGAGTGCTTATATCTGTTCAGATTACACTGAGGAACCCTGTTGCGTCTGACTGAGGAGAGAAGCTGAAACTCTGGGTGGAGTACATGGGAGGGGTCTGACATTTATTTTCTTGTCCTGTCTCAGGATTGTTGGTTCAAAGACCTCACCCATCACCTTCATGGCTGTCTGGACCAGGCGATTGATTTTAAGGTAACTAAGAAGTTGCCAAACCAGGCTGAAATGCCATAGAATAGAACGCTCTCTATGACAGCCTGGTAGAGTAGGAGTGTGCATGACCTTCTCTTTTACTCCAAAAACCCTGAAACTCTGCAGAAAATAAAGGCCTTGGACCCTAGAACATTTGTAAGTGTACCTGAGTAATGTGCACAGGTTCTCCAGATGTTGCAGGATTAGATTAACTTTGCTGATGTTAAAAAGAAAAATGCTATTGCAACCTCTTAGCAATAAGGAATTGAGACCAAAAGCTCAAGAGAGGTTTCAAGTGTTTATTACCAAGGATGCCGTTAGCTGAGAGCATACATTTAGAAAGTTCACAACACATCTTATACTCTTCCCTCCTTTTGGTCACCACCCTCTTGTAGGTGTCACCTCCCCAGCTATGCATTTTATAACCCCAATGCTACTCTCTGTTTATCTTATATGCATAGTCACTTTAACTATACATTCATGTACGTACTACCTCAATTGGCCCGACCAACCAGTGCTCCCGCACATTGGCTAACAGGGCTATCTGCATTGTGTCCCACCACCCCCTCTTTTTACGCTACTGCTCCTCTCTGTTCATCATATATGCATAGTCACTTTAACCATATCTACATGTACCTCAATAAGCAGTAGCGTAAAAATAAGCCTGACTAACAGGTGTCTGTATAGAGCCTTGCTACTGTTATTTTCAAATGTCTTTTTACTGTTGTTTTATTTCTTTACTTACCTACACACATACACACACATACCTTTTTTTTCGCACTATTGGTTAGAGCCTGTAAGTATGCATTTCACTGTTGTATTCGGCGCAAGTGACAAACAAACTTTGATTTGAATGAGTTTCCCATCTCTCCCCTGTGGAATGTCCATGGTCCTCTCTTTGTTTAGCTAGATGTCAGAATCACACCCCATCCATCTTCATTGTCCTGGGCCTGACCCTGCTCTCTGATCCTGGGCAATTTCCTCTTATCTGATTAGGTCAACCTTTCAAAATTAGCATGCACAGTTTCATGGCCTAAACTCCATTAATACTCACAGTAATCATTCACTAAACAGGATACAAACAAACTACAGTTTAACTTGAAACATGTTACATTTTAACAGAATCCATCAGTCCCCAATATTAAACCATAAACATTTCTTATTGTTTAATATCACTAAGCAATCATTTCAAATGCCTGCTGTCGACTTTCTTCTTCTTTCTTCTCCAGACCTGAGAGTGTGATAGAAACAGACTTGATAGATAGAGAAAATGTGAAAACATTCAACAAAAAACACTCATGAGTTAAATTAATCCTAAATTCTACTGATTATCATAAGCTTCTTTGCAGATACATTTATAAACTACATCTCTGAACAGCTTGAGGAACCAGCCTGACACAAACTCCAGCTACCCCTGAACCCTATGCCCACTGATATGCTTTTCTGCTAAGATCCACAAAAAGTAGGGCTCTACATATCCCCATTATGCTTTTCCTCGGTCTTCCATCAAGGGCTATTTCACCTCCTCTTGTGGCAAATCCTCATTATAGATGCGTTTCAACAACAATCTTTTACTATATCTTTTACTATACTTCTAACAATGCCATCAGAGCTACCCCCATAACTGCCAACACTGCCCAAGCTGCATACTCCAAAATCCACATTATTTGATCAATAGTCCAATACCATGCTGTTCCTACAGCACATCCCACAACCTTAAGTCTCTTATGTTATTACTCCCAATGTAACAGCAGTAAGTATTGTTACCGCTTTAACTCTGTCACTGTCAGTAACTTTCTCCACCGGCTTTACCGTTAGATCTATGATTGCGTTTGTGAGATATTCTCTGCCTTTTCCCCAGTCCTCTCCTAATGTTTTTCCTACCAGCTTATTTATTGCCTCCTTATGTTGTGCTACAGTAGGGACTGCTGGGTAATAATTACCATTACTTAGATCTGAATCACATCTCTCCTCCCATGGCATACCCATAACCCACCCCCCTGTGAAAACCCTATGTGTGACATAGGTTTTAGGGCCTCAAGGTTGTTTTTCCGCAATCCCTCTACAAATTTCTGTTACCGTGACTTGGTCCCAGTTCTCTGGGAGGTATGTCAATTGATTATCTGCCCTTTGACATGGAGGAGAGAGCAGTGGGGTTGAGAGAGTGTCCAGTTGTACATATCTCTGGGTCACATGCTTCCTTATTGTCCCCTGCAACAGATGGGCTGCCACCAGTACTGCAAGTGTCACGCCCTGACCGTAGAGATCCTTTTATTCTCTATGGTTGTTTGGTCAGGGTGTGACTTAGTTGGGAAAGTCTATGCTTTCTGGTTCTTTGTTTTTGGCCGGGTATGATTCTCAATCAGGGACAGCTGTCTATCGTTGTCTCTGATTGGGAATCATACTTAGGCAGACTTTTTTTTATTTTCTCATTTGTGGGTTGTTGTCTTTGTTAGTGGCATGTATAGCCTTACAGAGCTTCACATTTGTTCAGCTGTTTATTGTTTTGTTGGCAACATTTAAAATAATGGAATGTACGCTTACCACGCCGCACCTTGGTCCGGTCATTTCCTTGACGACGATCATGACAGCAAGATTTTTCAGCTTCTTGTATACATGGGTCTGTGGCAACCCTCTCACAGTGGTGTAAAGAACTTAAGTAAAAATACTTTAAAGTACTACTTAAGTAGTTTTTTGGGGTGCCTGTACTTTACTATTTATATTTTGGGCAACTTTGACTTTTACTTCACTACATTCATAAAGAAAATGATGTACTTTTTACTCCATACATTTTCTCTGACACCCAAAAGTACTCGTTACATTTTGAATGCTTAGCAGGACAGGAAAATGGTCCAATTCACACACTTATCAAGAGAACATCCCTGGTCATCCCTACGGCCTTAAATCTGGCGGATTTACTAAACACAAACACATCTTTTAAAAATGATGTCTGAGTGTTGGAGTGTTAGTGTGCCCCTAGCTATCTGTACATTTTAAAAACAAGAAAATGGTGCCGTCTGCTTTACTTAATATAAGGAATTTGAAATTATTTATACTTTTTCTTATGATACTTAAGTATATTTAGAACCAAATACTTTGAAACTTTTACTTAAGTGGTATTTTACTGGGTGACTTCCACTTTTACTTTTACTGGGTGACAATTGGGTACTTTTTCCACCATTGCCCTTTCAATTGTTGTTCCATCATCAGTAAAATAAAATATTAAAGTATGAAATGATGACAGTATTTTTGCGACAGTTATGATCACCCTCCCTCCAAGTTGAGCTTATCCTCATAGTAGTCCTTCCGCTCTGCACAGACCACTGTCTTTCCCACACTGAACTATTCCCTGTATAACCCTACACAGTGGAGTGGTATCATTCTCTAATGAGTCTATCACCCATTTTCTTAATTTATAGGCGAGGCATCCCTCCGCTTCTGTCACATATATTCCTCTATTTCCTGTCCCAGTAAAGACTATGGCCTTGGTTTTCGGGATACCCTGGAGAGGGCTTACATGTGTTAACCCCACATCCGACACCAACACTCCATAGGAATGTCCTGTACCTCCCCCACTCTGCCACAGACATTGGTGTATATTTGTCTCATGAACTAATGTAAATAAGCCTTCATCTGCCCATATCCCTCGCTTTCCTCATGCCGTTTAACGACAAGGACTATCTGGTCATTATACTCTCTTCGCATAATATTGTCCAGGGTCTGATTGCCCCAACAAGCTACTTCTCCCCACTATCCAAAATCTTCCCTGACCATTTCATTCCTGTTGGTGTTGGGTAATACGGAGTGACAGGTATGTAAAACCTCTTGCTCCGATATAATCCCCTCTCTTTCGTATCTGTAGCTTCACCTGGCTAGAAGTTTTGTCCTCCGCTCACACTAACTTGAAGTTTAGTAACTGCTGTTATTTTAACTGGAGTCTATCGCACACAATGCCAAGATGAGGGAGGGACGAGAATCTGGTTTCATTCCTCAAACTCTCTGTTCCATTACGTTCTTTCCAAATTTCTGTTTGTAAGAGAACCATCCCCTTATCAGAACATCGTACGTCTAGGACACTAGACCTATTTTCTAATGGAGCCACCCATATCACCATGCCCTTTTAATTACGCTCACGGCTTCAGCAACTTTTGATGTTACCCTCTCCCAATGAACCCGTTTATCTTCATATCGAGCTATCCACTCTATATAAAGTGTTGTTTGATTTTCTCCCCTTGGAGTGGTAGTGATTATAGCAGCCGCCACAAACACTACCCCAACTAAAAATGTCCCTATGCCCCACATTATTGCCCTTTTTACAGTGTGATCTACACTCCTCCTTCTTTTCCATCATCACCTCCTCTATCAAATCCTGCTCTAGCCTCTCCATCCTGCTCTAGCCTCTCCATCCTGCTCTAGCCTCTCCATCCTGCTCTAGCCTGTCCATCCTGCTCTAGCCTCTCCATCCTGCTCTAGCCTGTCCATCCTGCTCTAGCCTCTCCATCCTGCTCTAGCCTCTCCATCCTGCTCTAGCCTCTCCATCTTGCTCTAGCCTCTCCATCCTGCTCTAGCCTCTCCATCCTGCTCTAGCCTCTCCATCCTGCTCTAGTCTCTCCATCTTGCTCTAGGCTCTCCATCCTGCTCTAGCCTCTCCATCCTGCTCTAGCCTCTCCATCCTGCTCTAGCCTCTCCATCTTGCTCGGCCTCTCCCAAGTCAGTAGGTGTTGGTACAGGGTACCCGGTTGATGGACATTCAAGTACACCTCGTCTCCCAGCTGTAGTGAGTGTGCTTTCCAATCCTGGGGGAGTCTACGGTGGGCCTCTTTCACCTGGGAAGATACAGTACTCAATACAAGTGTAAGTTGTTTACAATAGTTTAGCAGTTTGTCTCCCATTCCTTGAAGATCCCATAGCTCCAGCTGAGATATTGGGGCCCCTAGTACCCTCATGGGTCTACCCATGGCTATCTCGAATGGAGACAAGTGAGTCCTAGCATTTGCTGCCGCCCTGGTGGTCATCAGAACTGCGGGTAGATGGTCTACCCATGAGCCTTGCTCCGACAACAATGCCTTTGTGAGTTTCTCCTTCAACGTTTTATTGCTGTGTTCAACATCTGCCCCTCCCATAGGCTGATATGGAGTGTGGAAGGATTGTTTCATCTTTAAAGCTTTACACACGGCCTATACCACCACTGAGGTCAAATTAGTCCCTCTGTCTGAATCTACAGATTGAGGCACCCCCCCCCCCCCCCCCCCCCCCCCCCGTCTGGGAATGATATCCTTCAATAGGGCCTTTGCCACATTCCCTGCAGTGGCCGCAGTCGTCGGAAATGCCTCTACCCACTTTGTGAATGTGTCAACACACACCAGTGCGTATTTCTTTCCCTGGCTTACCGATACTGGTCCTATGAAATGTATTTGCCAGTTGCAAAATGGCCCTTCAGGAAGAGGAATATGTTTGTGTGGTGTGGGTACTGCGGGCGCTGCATTACATTGACTACATACAACACACCTCCTTGTGAAATCCTTAAACACTGCTCGAGCTTTGGGCACCCACAAGGTTTCAACTGTTCTGCCTTATTATTATTCGACCATGCTGGTCATTTATGAACATTTGAACATCTTGGCCATGTTCTGTTATAATCTCCACCCGGCACAGCCAGAAGAGGACTGGCCACCCCACATATGCTCTCTCTAATTCTCTCTTTCTTTCTCTCTCTCGGAGGACCTGAGCCCTAGGACCATGCCCCAGGACTACCTGACATGATGACTCCTTGCTGTCCCCAGTCCACCTGACCGTGCTGCTGCTCCAGTTTCAACTGTTCTGCCTTATTATTATTTGACCATGCTGGTCATTTATGAACATTTTAACATCTTGGCCATGTTCTGTTATAATCTCCACCCGGCACAGCCAGAAGAGGACTGGCCACCCCACATAGCCTGGTTCCTCTCTAGGTTTCTTCCTAGGTTTTGGCCTTTCTAGGGAGTTTTTCCTAGCCACCGTGCTTCTACACCTGCATTGCTTGCCGTTTGGGTGGGGTTTTAGGCTGGGTTTCTGTACAGCACTTTGAGATATCAGCTGATGTACGAAGGGCTATATACAGTGCCTTGCGAAAGTATTCGGCCCCCTTGAACTTTGCGACCTTTTGCCACATTTCAGGCTTCAAACATAAAGATATAAAACTGTATTTTTTTGTGAAGAATCAACAACAAGTGGGGCACAATCATGAAGTGGAACGACATTTATTGGATATTTCAAACTTTTTTAACAAATCAAAAACTGAAAAATTGGGCATGCAAAATTATTCAGCCCCTTTACTTTCAGTGCAGCAAACTCTCTCCAGAAGTTCAGTGAGGATCTCTCCAATGTTGACCTAAATGATTAATGATGATAAATACAATCCACCTGTGTGTAATCAAGTCTCCGTATAAATGCACCTGCACTGTGATAGTCTCAGAGGTCCGTTAAAAGCGCAGAGAGCATCACGAAGAACAAGGAACACACCAGGCAGGTCCGAGATACTGTTGTGAAGAAGTTTAAAGCCGGATTTGGATACAAAAAGATTTCCCAAGCTTTAAACATCCCAAGAAGCACTGTGCAAGCGATAATATTGAAATGGAAGGAGTATCAGACCACTGCAAATCTACCAAGACCTGGCCGTCCCTCTAAACTTTCAGCTCATACAAGGAGAAGACTGATCAGAGATGCAGCCAAGAGGCCCATGATCACTCTGGATGAACTGCAGAGATCTACAGCTGAGGTGGGAGACTCTGTCCATAGGAAAACAATCAGTCGTATATTGCACAAATCTGGCCTTTATGGAAGAGTGGCAAAAAGAAAGCCATTTCTTAAAGATATCCATAAAAAGTGTTTAAAGTTTGCCACAAGCCACCTGGGAGACACACCAAACATGTGGAAGAAGGTGCTCTGGTCAGATGAAACCAAAATTGAACTTTTTGGCAACAATGCAAAACGTTATGTTTGGCGTAAAAGCAACACACCATCCCCACTGTCAAACATGGTGGTGGCAGCATCATGGTTTGGGCCTGCTTTTCTTCAGCAGGGACAGGGAAGATGGTTAAAATTGATGGGAAGATGGATGGAGCCAAATACAGGACCATTCTGGAAGAAAACCTGATGGAGTCTGCAAAAGACCTGAGACTGGGACGGAGATTTGTCTTCCAACAAGACAATGATCCAAAAGATAAAGCAAAATCTACAATGGAATGGTTCAAAAATAAACATATCCAGGTGTTAGAATGGCCAAGTCAAAGTCCAGACCTGAATCCAATCGAGAATCTGTGGAAAGAACTGAAAACTGCTGTTCACAAATGCTCTCCATCCAACCTCACTGAGCTCGAGCTGTTTTGTAAGGAGGAATGGGAAAAAATGTCAGTCTCTCGATGTGTCTCTCGATGTGTACCCCAAGCGACTTACAGCTGTAATCGCAGCAAAAGGTGGCGCTACAAAGTATTAACTTAAGGGGGCTGAATAATTTTGCACGCCCAATTTTTCAGTTTTTGATTTGTTAAAAAAGTTTGAAATATCCAATAAATGTCGTTCCACTTCATGATTATGTCCATGATTATATCTTTATGTTTGAAGCCTGAAATGTGGCAAAAGGTCGCAAAGTTCAAGGGGGCCAAATACTTTCGCAAGGCACTGTATATATATAATGAATCATCACATTTACATAAGTATTTAAACCCTTTACTCAGTACTATGTTGAAGTACCTTTGGCAGCAATTACAGCCTCTAGTTTTCTTGGGCATGACCCTACAAGCTTGGCACACCTGTATTTGGGGAGTTTCTCCCATTCTTCTCTTCAGATCCTCTCAAGCTGTCAAGATGGATATGGAGCATCACTGCACAGCTATTTTCAGGTCTCTCCAGATATGTTTGATTGGGTTCAAGTCCGGGCTCTGGCTGGGCCACTCAAAGACATTTAGAGACTCCTGTGATGTCTTGGCTGTGTGCTTAGGGTTTGTTGTGCTGTTGGAAGGGGAACCTTCGCACCAGTCTGAGGTTCTGAGCACTCTGGAGTAGGTTTTCATTAAGAATCTCTCTGTACTTTGCTACATTCATCTTTCCCTTGTTCCTGACTAGTCTCCCAATCCCTGCCACTGAAAAACATCCCCACAGCATGATGCTGCCACAAACATGCTTCACTGTAGGGATGGTGCCAGGTTTCATCCAGACGTGACGCTTGGCATTCAGGCTAAAGAGTTCAATCATGGTTTCATCTGACCAGAGAATCTTGTTTCTCATGGTCTGAGAGTCCTTTGGGTGAATTCTGGCAAACTCCAAGTGGGCTGTCATGTGCCTTTTACTGAGGAGTGGTTCCGCCTGGTCAATCTACCATAAAGGCCTGATTGGTGGAGTGCTGCAGAGATGGTTGTTCTTCTGGAAGGTTTCCCATCTCCACAGAGGAATTCTGGAGCTCTGTCAGAGTGACCATCGCGTTCCTGATCACCACCCTGACCAAGGCCCTTCTCCCCCGATTGCTCAGTTTGGTCGGGCGGCCAGCTCTAGGAAGTCTTGGTGTTTCCAAACTTCTTCCATGTAAGAATGATGGAGGCCACTGTGTTCTTGAGGACCTTCAATGCTGCAGAAATGTTTTGGTAACCTTCGCCAGATCTGTGCCTCGACACAATCCTGTCTTGTAGTTTTACGAACAATTCCTTCGACCTCATGGCTGGGGTTTGCTCTGACATGCACTGTCAACTGTGGGACCTTATACATACAGGTGTGTGACTTTCCAAATCATGTCCAATCAATTGAATGTACCACAGGTGGATTCCAATCAAGTTGTAGAAACATCTCAAGGATGATCAATGGAAACAGGATGCACCCCCACATACACTGAACAAAAATGTAATTTAAACACATGTAAAATGTTGGTTTCATGAGCTGAAATAAAAGATTCCCAAAATGTTCCATGTGCACAAAAAGTTTATTTCTTTCAACTTTTGTGCATACATTTGTTTACATCCCTGTTAGTGAGTGTCTCTCTTTTGACAAGATAATCCATCCACCTGACAGGTGTGGCATATCAAGAAGCTGACTAAAACCCATGATCATTGCACAGGTGCACCTTGTGCTGTGGAATGGGAAGTTTTGTCACTCAACACAATGCCACAAATATCTCAAGTTGAGGGAGCATGCAATTGGCATGATGACTGCAGGAATGTCCACCAGAGCTGTTGCCAGAGAATTTAATGTTCATCTCTCTACCATATGCCGCCTCCAACGATGTTTTAGAGAATTTGATAGTACATCTAACCGGCCTCACAACCGCAGACCAGGTGTAACCACGCTAGCAACGGACCTCCACATCAGGCTTTTTCACCTGCCGGACCAGTCACCCAGACAGCTGATGAAACTGTGGGTTGCACAACAGAAACATTTCTGCACAAACTGTCAGAAACCGTCTCAGGGAAGCTCATCTGTGTGCTCGTCGTTCTTACCAGGGTCTTGACCTGACTGCAGTTTGGCTTCATAACCGACTAAAGTGGGCAAATACTCACCTTTGATGGCCAGTGGCATGCAGGAGAAGTGTGCTATTCAAGGATGAATCCCGGTTTCAACTGATGGCAGACAGCATTTACGGCGTTGTGTGGGCTAGCGGTTTGCTGATGTCAACGTTGTGACCAGAGTGCCCCATGGTGGCGGTGAGGTTATGTTATGTGCAGGCATGGGCTACAGACAATGAACACAATTGCATTTTATCTATGGCAATTTGAATGCACAGAGAAACCGTGACGAGACTCTGAGGCCTATTCTGGGGCCATTCATCACTCCGCCATCACCTCATGTTTCAGCATGAAAATGCACGGCCCCATCTCTCAAAGATCTGTACACAATTCCTGGAAGCTGAACATGTCCCAGTTATTCCATGGCCTGTATACTCACCAGACATGTCACCCATTGAGCATGTTTGGGATGCTCTGGATCGACGTTTACGACAGGGTGTTCCAATTCCTGTCCATAACCAGCAACTTTGCACAGCCACTGAAGAGTTGGACAACATTCCACAGGCCACAATCAACAGCCTGATCAACTCTGTGCAAAGGAGATGTGTCGCGCTGCATGAGGCAAATAGTGGTCACACCAGATACTGACTGGTTTTCTGATCCATGCCCCTACCATTCTTTTAAGGTATCTGTGACCAACAGATACATATCTGTATTCCCAGCCATGTGAAATCCATAAATTAGGGCCTAATTTATTTATTTCAGTTGACTGATTCCCTTGTATGAACTCTAAAATTGTTGCATATAGCATTTATATTTTTGTTCAGTAGAGTTTGAGTGTCATTTGGGCGTGCTGCTGCTTTGTTGCATGATAAGGGGACTCAATCGGCGCATTTGCAGCGCATAAACTCAAGTATGGGTAGTTGCAGCCTAATATGGCTCAGAGTATTGACAAGATGGTCGAGTGACCAAACATTTCTTCAAAGATAGAAGGCAGGCCGAAGGGGGTAAGATCAGGTGGGACCATTCTAGTCAATGAGAGGGCAAATACGTGTGTGAACAACAGGCAGAACTAAGTAGTTTTTCTCAAAGTTGCCGGAATGACAAGTGCATTCACTTATATTAGTACATTTGTAACACTTTTAACATTACGAAACTTCTATTAGATCAAAAAAGCCTGACATAATTCGACACTCTCATAGACCTCTATGAAAGAAATTCCCACTTGGTCCACTCATAGTAATACTGCTTTCTTAACGAAGTGGGAAGTGGGAATTTAGTTGTTGTGAAGTCGTAATTACCAGTTGGATGTGTCGTGTCTGACTGATTAAATTATAAGACAGGCTATTTTATCAAATCGATTACCTAACATTTGATTGATTACGTGATTGAATTAAACCATGCATCAATTCACTCGTTAATAACCTGGGGCACCACGGAAGAGTGTTTATAGAGCTGCTGTCTTCCGAATGAACTCTTAAAGCTCTGAAGATCTTTTATATCAATAGCAGTCAATTATTCAGTCTCATCTGAACGTCGTAAATTTCTTCACGAACCCTGGCTAACAAGTTGAATCAACAATACAAAAATTGGCTTAATTGTTTATTTACGAAATACCTAAATAATCACACAGAATTACATGTACACATTATGGATCATACATCGATTACTAATCATGTCATAAAAGAAAAAATCCCTTGCGGACGAAACTGATTTGACAGCTGGTTACACAAAAAAAGGGGGTTGAGTTTGAATGAAAGAGCAGGAGGACTGAGGGACAAAGGGGATTGGGTCTCTATCGAACCTTGAACCGTGAAACTTTGCTACCGTAAATACAGAATCTTATGCATTCTAATAACTGCCTATTCGGAAAAGGAAAATGCAAGATATATATATAGAGTTGAAGTCGGAAGTTTACATACACCTAAACTAACTTTTTCACAATTTCCTGACATTTAATCCTAGTAAACATTCCCTGTCTAGGTCAGTAAATTTCGCTATGTAGAGTGGATATTTAACCATACGCAACCACAGCTCATGCTGGGTTTGCTTAGTCTGGCGTGAATTGGGTCACGGGGGCTTTTATACTGGGGAAGAGAAGGGCGTGTTTCATCCCTTTCCAATGTCTGTTCACTTGGGTGTGGTCACCGAGTGAGCGTAGTTTACTGATGAAAACAATTATCTCATTTAGAAGGCTAAAATTAACATTGAATCTTTCACAAATCGTTTCATATTTAAACATTTAAATTGTACAACAATTCCATGTGAATCTGATAACTAGAATGCGTAGACTTTCCAAGATACAATTTATGTTGTCCTGTCATCAGTAATAATGTCCCAGGCAACAACTGATCAGACATCATATTCTCTAAGTACCAACTGATACTTTCAACTGGTTGGATTCCAGAAATATGGTTCCATTCCCAACCTTTTGATGTTACTGTATTGCAAAGTCTCTCTCTGTCGTAACATATTATTTTCAAACGTGGAGAGAAGGGGGAAAGGTATTTATGGGGGGGGTCATAAACCAGTGGAGGGAAGAAAGGGAAAGGGGGTTTTATGACCCTCACCCAACAGGGCAAAGTCATGACAGATGTATTGGCTAATGGCCAACAAGATAAACCATAAACTAAAAAGGACAGGTATCATGCGTGTAAACAAATTATAATGTAGCCATTATCCAATGACTGTGAATGCATCCAACTGATATTTACGACTTCACAACTGTTAAATTACCAACTCCCACTTGGTTACGAACGCATCATTAATGGAAGTGAGAATTTACTATGTATGACTGAGAAAAATCCACTCGAACGACCCTCCAACTGGTAATTAGTAGTGGGAAATGTGCCTTTTATCCTGAGCTCCCACTTCTCCCACATGCTGACCTCTGACGTGACTTACTAAGTAAAGGACGTCGATAACAGCATTTTTGGCAGTTAAATACAACAGCAAAACATTATTTATATAAAGCAATCTATTAATATGTTTTTAAAACACTATAATTTGTTTACAAGCATAACAGCTGTGCTTTCAGTTTATGGTTGACACAGCTTATTGGCAATTAGCATATTGGCGTTCAAAGCACCTGAATGCATCCAACTGGTATTTACAACTTCACAAATGGTAATTACCACCTTTCCACTTGGTTATGAATGTAGTATAATCCTTTCGCTTTGCTTCTTTCTCTCTGGTATGGGCGAGTGGGCGTATGTATGGAAAGCAAAACGGCTAATTGGGCAGATTTGTTGCCACTCAAGACCGTTTTGCGTGGCTGATTGGGCTGCGTGGCGAGTTGATAAAGGTTACTACAAGCTCCACTCCTTTGATCTATGTGTGTGCGTGCATGTGGGTGGAGTGAGATTTTTGCAGTAGCGGACACCTTTTAGTAACATGATGTCTCCACCATTCCCATTTCCAAGGGGGCGATAGATAAGTATTTTATTTTTCTCTTTTCATTTCGTTGCCTTCCCTTGCTAGTAGTAGCTAGTGATAGGAGGTTCGGCTCCTTTAACTGATTCTGATATTTTCGACTTGTTCTGTCATTTCATTCAAATGTCTCTTTGTTTTTCAGTCCAACAGGAGTGCATCCCTCAGACCATCCAGTGCATGGACATCTTGTGCCAGTGTGATCCGTGTTCAAGCACCCTGTTGTGGAGACTACAGCACATCAAGCCTGTGGGCGGACAGGTCAGTATCTCATCAAATATGATACAACATTGTGTAAAAATTAAATTTTTTGATAAATCAAAATGTTTCCTGTTTGTTCCCTTTTCCTCAAGTTTTCTACATGAGACATGACATGCAGAACATCAGGCTCACCTCACGAGAAGCAGTGCATGATCACCACCACCCTCAACACCACCCTCAATCTACTTGAACTGATGTAACTCGCTCTCACTCTGGGGGTAAGACATAGTTTAAACATCACAGAAAGAAATTCCCACTTTGCCCATGATAAAATGCATTCGTTGTTCACTTGTTCTTCAACAATGTTAGGTACAGGCAGTGATGACTGGGGCCTTCAGCAAGTTGGACACAGGAGGTAAACAATAGTTTGAACATCACAGATATAAATTCCCACTGTGTCAATGATACATTTAACTGCATTACTTTAGTTGGCTGCTTTGAGCAATGTACGTAATATAACCTATTCTGGGAGCCAAATGTGTGTGTATGAACTATGTAGAATTTTTTTTAACCATTGGCTCCCCTAAAAATATGTACTGACAAGAGGAGCAATATGAGTCTGTCAGAGGTCGTCACAGTGATGGGGATGGTGATGGAGACTTTGGTGGTCCACACAACAAAGAAACAGTGATGTGGAGCTGCACATGGACCTGGTGCCAGTAAGGATGGTCTTCACGGAGACACTCCCTCTTTGATATAGAAATCCCTTGACTTCCCTGCCTCTTCAATGGTCAGGTCCCTTGCACCATAGGGACACTTCACCACTGCTGTGATGCCCAACAGACCATCCGGTGAGCCACCCAGGATCCCAGACCCCGTGACCCAAATCCCTGACATTTTGAATGCCTTGATTCCCTCCTCCAGGGCCCCCAGCTGTGCCCTGGACACCATATGTGAATTGATTGCCCCCATCTATCTTCAGAGATCGTGCTGCTAGGTGTCCTAAACTGGGACTCATAGATATCATCCTAACCAACGTTCCCTCAAAATACACGTCTGCTGTCTTCAACCAAGATCTCAGCGATCACTGCCTCATTGCCTGCATCCGTAATGGGTCTGCGGCCAAATGACCACCCCTGATCAGTCAAACGCTCCCTAAAACACACTTCAGCGAGCAGGCCTTTCTAATCGACTTGGCCCGGGTATCCTGGAAGGATATTGACCTCATCCCGTCAGTAGAGGATGCCTGGTTATTCTTTAAAACTGCTTTCCACACCATCGTAAATAAGCATGTGTAACTGATGTGAAATGGCTAGCTAGTTAGGGGTGGTGCCCGCTAATAGCGTTTCAATCGGTGACGTCACTCGCTTTGAGACCTTGAAGTAGTGGTTCCCCTTGCTCTGCAAGTGCAGCGGCTTTTGTGGAGCGATGGGTAACGATGCTTCGTGGGTGACTGTTGTTGAGAGGGTCCCTGGTTCAGGCCCAGGTTGGGGCGAGGAGAGGGATGGAAGCTATACTGTTACACATGCCCCATTGACCAGCACAAAAACACCCTGTAGCGTATTGCATTAGCATTGAATAGCCCCAGTGATATGCAACTTTTCAGGGAAGTTAGGAACCAATATACACAGGCAGTTAGGAAAGCTAAGGCTAGATTTGAAATTTGAAAAAGCTGCTCACTGCACTGAGGTTAGGAAACAATGTCACCACCGATAAATCCACAATAATTGAGAATTTCAATAAGCATTTTTCTACGGCTGGCCATGCTTTCCACCTGGCTACCCCTACCCCAGGCAACAGCCCTGCACCCCCTACAGCAACTTGCCCAAGCCTCCGCCATTTCTCCTTCACCCAAATCCAGACAGCTGATGTTCTGAAATAGCTGAAAAATCTGTACCCCTACAAATCAGCCGGGCTAGACAATCTGGACCCTCTCTTTCTAAAATGATCTGCCGAAATTGTTGCAACCCCTATTACTAGCCTGTTCAACCTCTCTTTTGTATCGTCTGAGATTCCCAAAGATTGGAAAACTGCCGCGGTCATCCCCCTCTTCAAAGGGGGTGACACTCTAGACCCAAACTGTTACAGACCTATATCTATCCTACACTGCCTTTCTAAGGTCTTCGAAAGCCAAGTTAACAAACAGATTACCGACCATTTCGAATCCCACAGTACCTTCTCCGCTATGCAATCTGGTTTCAGAGTCATGGGTGCACCTCAGTCATGCTCAAAGTCCTAAATGATATCATAACCGCCATCGATAAGAGACAATACTGTGCAGTGTCGTGGAATATTGCCTCAGGAATATAACACTCTTACAAGAACTTGTGAATTCAATATAGACTTTAATACAAAGTAGCAAAGCAGTGCTGGTCCGCGGAACAACCAACCTCCCCGAGTACGGGCTCTGCTTTTATATACATACATCATATGGGTACATCCCATATGTGAATGAAGTTACTCCCCTCAGTCCTTCTGCCACCATTATCTTTTAGTCTGAGTTCTTTGCTTGTTCACGCCCAATAACGCCCATATCTGCTTCCGGTTAGATTATAATGGTGGCGGGACCCCTTTATGTCATTCAAAAATAATACATTTATTGCATGCTTATGTTTCACCTGTCGGTCATTTTGCTACCATCCTCCTTCCTGTGTCCTTCTGACATTAGTATGTCCAGCTGTCATAAATGTACTTGTGGTCTTGGCTAATGTACTCATTTTTGTTTAGCTTAATGTAATCTTTGGCATGTTACCCTACTCAGAAATAGCAAATGTATTGGGTGTCACCTTCTCTTCCTCTGGCCAATGTACTTATGTCCTTGCTACTTCAGCCTAGCAGCTGCACCTATTTATATTACATGAGTTCCCACAGCAGCCGTATTCATCGACCTGGCCAAGGCTTTCGACTCTGTCAATCACCACATTCCTATCGGCAGACTCAACAGCCTTGGTTTCTCAAATGACTGCCTCGTCAAATCAGAGGGCCTGTTGTCCGGACCTCTGGCAGTCTCTATGGGGGGCCACAGGGTTCAATTCTCGGGCCGACTCTCTTCTCTGTATACATCAATGATGTTGCTCTTGGAGCTGGTAATTCTCTGATCCACCTCTACGCAGACGACACGATTCTGTATACTTCTTGCCCTTTTTTGGACACTGTGTTAACTAACCTCCAGACGAGCTTCAATGTCATACAACTCTCCTTCCGTGGCCTCCAACTGCTCTTAAATGCAAGTAAAACTAAATGCATGCTCTTCAACCGATCGCTGCCCGACCGCACCTGCCCGCCCGTCCAGCATCACTACTCTGTAATGACTTGGAATATGTGGACAACTACAAATACCTAGGTGTCTGGTTAGACTGTAAACTCTCCTTCCAGACTCACATTAAGCATCTCCAATCCAAAATTAAATCTAGAATCGTCTTCCTATTTTACAACAAAGTATCCTTCACTCATGCTGCCAAACATACCCTCATAAAACTAACCATCCTACCGATCCTCGATTTTGGCCATGTCATTTACAAAATAGCCTCCAACACTCTACTCAACAAACTGGATGCAGTCTATCAAAGTGCCATCCGTTTTGTCACCAAAGCCCCATATACTGCGACCTGTACACTCTTGTTGATTGGCCCTCGCTTCATACTCGTCACCAAACCCACTGGCTCCAGGTCATCTACAAAACCCTGCTAGGTAAAGCCCCGCCTTATCTCAGCTCACTGGTCACCATAGCAGCACCCACCTGTAGCACGCGCTCCAGCAGGTATATCTCTCTGGTCACCCCCAAAACCAATTATTTCTTTGGCTGCCTCTCCTTCCAGTTCTCTGCTGCCAATGACTGGAACAAACTACAAAAATCTCTGAAACTGGAAACACTTATCTCCCTCACTAGCTTTAAGCACCAGCTGTCAGAGCAGCCCACAGATTACTGCACCTGTACATAGCCCATCTATAATTTAGCCCAAACAACTACCTCTCCCCCTACTGTATATTTTTATTTTGCTCCTTTGCACCTCATTATTTCTATCTCTACCTTGCACATTCTTCCACTGCAAATCTACTATTCCAGTGTTTTACTTGCTATATTGTATTTACTTTGCCACCATGGCCTTTTTTTTTTTTTGCCTTTACCTCCCTTATCTCACCTCATTTGCTCACATTGTATATTGACTTATTTTCTACTGTATTATTGACTGTATGTTTGTTTTACTCCATGTGTAACTCTGTTGTATGTGTCGAACTGCTTTGCTTTATCTTGGCCAGGTCGCAATTGTAAATGAGAACTTGTTCTCAACTTGCCTACCTGGTTAAATAAAGGTGAAATAAATAAACACCAGTGTTTATCCTGTCAGCGCCTGTCTTTTCCCTGCCTCTGTTCTTCTCATCCTCCTGGTTTTTGACCCTTGTCTGTCCTGACCCTATACCTGCCACTCTGCCTGTCCCTGATCCTGAGCGTGCCTGTCGACCTGTACCTTTGCTCCTACTCTGGATTATCGACCACTGCCTGCCTTGACCTGTCGGTTGCCTGCCTTGACCTGTTGGTTGCCTGCCCCTGTTGTTACAATAAACAATGTAACTTCACACAATCTGCACTTGGGTCTTAACTTGATACCTGATATAAACTGTAATTTTCATGAAGACAAGTACAGTTTTTCCATAAACTTTTAATTGTTAACTTTGGATTTTATCAATTGACATATCATTCATATAATGGGAAGGATCCTGTAAAACAACTCTGTTGAAGAAAACTTCCTGGAATTAGGCAGAACATATTTATTATCAATAACATTTTATTCAAGCAATTGCAGGGAAGTTCACTCTCAGGATATAATGGAGAGGAACTGAATTATTACAGAATCACAGTCTTTATATACTTCATCTACACGGGGCTCCTGAGTGGTGCAGCGGCCTAAGGCACTGCATCTCAGTGCTAGAGGCGTCACTACAGACACCCTGGTTCGAATACAGGCTGTATCACACCCGGCTGTGATTGGGAGTCCCATAGGCCGGGGTGGCACATAATTGGCCCAGTGTCATCTGGGTTTGGCTGGCGTAGGCCGTCATTGTAATTAAGAATTTGTTCTTAACTGATTTGCCTAGTTGTATAAATTTTTTAAAAACACAAAGAGCTGCTGCAGGATTGCAGGGGAAGAGTACAATACCTTTTCATTGTGCAGCTTCGTTGCCCTGCGCCCTTGTTCGTTGAGCTGTAGATCCACTTGGGTGTCCCCAAAAGTTTTCAAAAGCACCATTGCTTGTAAGTGCCCAGCCGTACTTTGGTGTCTCGTTGCTGTCTTGGTTAGACAACTCAAGTTTTCAAAGCCAGTGTGGCTCCAAACACCAAATCGATCACTTGCAAATAATAGGAATTCCCAGCAGTACAGTTTGCAGTGCTTCTCGGAGCCTGTGAGCCATTGATAGCGCTCGTAGTTGGAACTTTGAAAGTGGCGAACGAACCCCTTTCCCGCCTGTGACAGGCTTTGTAGCGTCGGCGTCGACCTCTCCTGACAATGTCTAACTTTTCTTGAAAAGTTTGTCTTGAGAATGGCGTTATAATTATATCCTCGACCAAATCGATATCTTCTCCTTCCGCCATTGTGGGTTGAAAAAACAGCTTAGTAGTACGCAAATTAATTCGTTTATCAAATTCAGTTTCCTAGTTCTGAGATTCTGCATAGACCTGCCTCTCAATATTGGTAATCCAATCAAAAGATGTGCACGCACTACACCTGCTAGCTGGCTCCTGTGTAACACTGGAGCCAGCCAGCAGGCGTATAATAGCCAACTCTAAAGCTGATTGGTTGACACTACATTTTAATTTCCTTTCACTTTAAGCTACAAGCGCCCGCACTGTTGATTCTGAAGGCCTGAGGGCAGATTTTAGATGCCTGGCAACACATGATGGCTGAATATGATTGGATAAAAGATCTAACATAAAGACCAGCCCTCCAAATCTCAACCTGGGGCTGGAAGCAGTGCAACCAAGAGGAAAGCTATGAAATGAAGAGTATAACTCTTCTCTGGGGAATAATTGAATACATATTTGTGGGAAAATATATTTAAAAAAATATATATTCTGATGATGTTTAGGCCAGCAGAGAAGGCCTTGCTGGCCCACCACTGATAGACCAGTGTCTGGCACTCCAACTCCAAACTGGAGCCATCTCTCCCTGGTACCGTATGGAACAAAAACATTAACTCATGCTCTGGAATGCGGTATCCCCAAAGACATCGTAAATCTTCCAGAGGCCCATCCTCAGTAGTACACACACAGATGAGCATTCTAACAAACCCTTATTCTGTTGAATAAAATAACCATTTGATGCAATAACAGCATTATAACATAATCTTGTAATTTCCACCATAACTGATCTTCATGTCTTATAGTAATGATGGACTGTTGTTTCTCTTTGCTTATTTGAACTGTTCTTGCCATAATATGGTACAGTATTTTACCAAATAGAGCTATCTTCTGTATACCACCCCTACCTTGTCAGCGCACAACTGAGTGACTCAAAAGCATGAACCTGTTTGGGATACGGAGCGGTATTTTCACGTCCGGATGAAAAGCGTGCCCAAAGTAAGCTAGGATATGCATGTAATTGACTTCAGGAACATTAACTTTTATGTCCCTTAATAACAGACTTGTATGCCATCTGTAAATACAAATAAAATGGTTAAATTACGAGCCTAGTTGGTTAAGCCACAGAAAACTCTACTTTGTCTCTATACTGACGCTTAGCTTGTTTGATTGCCTTGCGGAAGGAATAGCTACACTGTTTGTATTCGGTCATGTTTCCTCGTAGTGGAACTGTATATGTGTTGTTCTCCACTTTCTGGAGGACCTAGTTTTGAAATCAGTGGAATTAGAGTTTGATAGCTAAGGAGATGGAGAAAACACCTGTCTCCGGATTACATCTTCAAACTAAGGACAACCATGGCATCCGTGACAGGGAGAGGCGTCCATCCATGATGTATATAGGTAGGAGTGTCTAGCTAGCTTCATTTTCAGACATTACACGTTTCTAATTTTGACAGAAAGTAATTTCCTTTTCAAGTTAACTCCTCTAGGGTAGGGTGCAGCATTGGGATTTTGGATGAAAAGTGTGTCCAAATTAAACTGCCTGCTACTCAGCCATAAAAGCTAGAATATGCATTTAATTAGTCGATTTGTATAGAAAACACTTAGAAGTTTCTAAAACTGTTTGAATGATGTCTGTGAGTATAACAGAACTCATATGGCAGGCACCTAGTCGTGCTGCTGCCAGAAGAGGACTGGCCACCCCTCATAGCCTGGTTCCTCTCTAGGTTTCTTCCTAGGTTTTGGCCTTTCTAGGGAGTTTTTCCTAGCCACCGTGCTTCTACACCTGCATTGCTTTCTGTTTGGGGTTTTAGGCTGGGTTTCTGTACAGCACTTTGAGATATCAGCTGATGTAAAAAGGGCTATATACATTTGATTTGACTTACAAAATAGCCTCCAACACTCCACTCAACAAATTGGATGCAGTCTATCACAGTGCCATCCATTTTGTCACCAAAGCCCCATATACCACCCACCACTGCGACCTGTATGATCTCGTTGGATGGCCCTCGCTTCATACTCGTCGCCAAACCCACTGTCTCCAGGTCATCTACAAGTCTCTGCTAGGTAAAGCCCCACCTTATCTCAGCTCACTGGTCACCATAGTAGCACCCACCCGCAGCATGTGCTCCAGCAGGTATATCTCACTGGTCACCCCCAAAGCCAATTCTTAATTTGGTCGCCTCTCCTTCCAGTTCTCTGCTGCCAATGACTGGAACAAACTGCAAAAATCTCTGAAGCTGGAGACTCTTACCTCCCTCACTAGCTTTAAGCACCAGCTGTCAGAGCAGCTCACATAGCTCATCTGTAAATAGCCCATCCAATCTTCCTCATTCCCATACTGTATTTATTAATTTATTTATCTTGCTCCTTTGCACCCCAGTATCTCAAATTGCACATTCATCTTCTGCACATCCTACCATTCCAGTGTTTAATTGCTATATTGTAATTACTTGGCCACCATGGCCTATTTATTGCCTTACCTCTCCTATATTACCTCATTTGCACATGCTGTATATAGATTTTTCTCCTGTATTATTGACTGCTGTTTGTTTATTCCATGTGTAACTCTGTGTTGTTGTATGTGTCAAACTGCTATGTTTCATCTTGGCCAGGTCGCAGTTGCAAATGATAACTTGTTCTCAACCTTTCTACCTGGTTAAATAAAGGTGAAATAAACATGTAAATAAAGTGTATATTTCCCAAGTTGCTGGAAAGAGAGACAGGTATGGCTGTGACAGTAATTGAATAACCGTGTAACTGACAGTTATGGATGAAAACCATAATGAAAATAAAATAGTTTAAATAGGCCTACGTTCAGTTTAGGATTATTTGTATTTATTTTTTACTTTATTGTCATGTAGATAAACTTCACCTAATATCGGGAGAGTTTAGTAATGATTATAAGCAAATATGTCCTTTGATGTTGGACCAGCTGATCTGCTAGATGTGCATAGGTGTACAGTGCTATAGGCTATGGCAATTCAGTAAAAAAAAATTATGTGTGGACTTTATGTTATACAATGCATGTTTTCAATGCTTTCTAGTAAATAAATATATCGGTCTTCTTTTAAAAAAGGTTGGATGTGTCTGACCATATATCTATTATTCAACGGCAGTCCACAAGATTGTTCTGGCTCTGAGGCCTATCATGCGGTAATGTCGTGTCAAATGGACAGTGCGTAAATCTTCTCCAAACTGGCATGGTATAATTTGATATGGAATATTTTCTTAATTTATACATTTATCAACACTGATCAGGCCGGGTCCTGGCCGATATGTCGCCCTAGGCAAGACACAAAAAAAATGTTGTCCCTCCTATCCTTGCAAAGTAGAATAATACCCTAGGCTATGCATGCAGTGTTGGCCTGCAATGTACTTTCATGAATGCCGATGTGGAAGTCTACTGTTTGTAGAAAAGGACATTTCCTGTTAGAAAGCCCATTCTGAAGGTGGCATGAGAGAGATGGTGGACTGAAAATGGCAGTGCAGAATGCCTCATGTGAAATCGCAATATTCAATATCTCTAAAACTGACTAAATAGTAGCCCTACACAGATCTATTTACTTGTGGGCAATAACATTCAAGCTGGATAATGAGCACAAAAAACCTATAAGGCTAGGGAAATTTATTGATAAATATTACGAGCGCAGTCAAGGCCAATACATGTCGGAGAGGAACCGGGGACAAAATGGAGAGCCAAACTCCAAGGGAAAACTACGAGATTGCTTGACAGACACTGATGATTTCTGCTTTTCACCACCTGGTACGGTAAGAGTGGAAACAGACCTGCTAAAATCAATAAATGATCAATTGGGTTTACTGGAACTATTCAGTAAAGAAATAAAGGAGATGAAGGTGAGCCTCTAAATGAGTAACGAAAAAACTGCGAAAATTGAGAAAGAAACAAACAAGCTATAAGGTACAGTCAATACTATTGAAACAGATGTTAAAGAACTTAAAAGGGAGAATATGTTTCTGAGAGAAGCCTTATTTGGAATACAGACTAGATCCATGCGAGAAAGAATTCCTTTCCTTAAGAGCTACAGATCCCAGGCGATACTGTCGACAAAATCAAACTCAAATGTGTACACTGTTTCGGAAAGAGAAGACAGCGATACGAGCGCCCAATCATTGCCAAATTTGCATTTTAAAAAAATCAATCATGTTTAAAAGCCTGGGCAAAAGACTTGTTGGCACGAAAATAGGAATGCATGTTCAGTTCCCTAAGGAAATTGAAGAATGGTGCAAAGTACCCACTCTGCGGGGGGGGGGGGGGGGGGGGGGGGGGGGGTTATTTGAGTTTATGGTGTGAAAATTAGCTGGCTAATTCAGACAGCTAACATTAAGTCAGACAGCTAACATTAACTAGCTAACGTTACAACATCAGACGTTAACGTTAGTAACCTAACCAATTCGCTATAGTATTAACTGGTATATGACTCCTTGCCATTCAAGTTATAATGCGTTACTTGCTTACCGGACCCTGGCAGTCTGCGTGAAATGTTAACTAGCTAACGAACAAACTACTATCTGTGAACTAATGTTTTCCCTCTACAGTATGTGGTTCATTTTCAGAATTAGAGAATTAGGTGAAAATGAGGCGTTGCTTGTTAAAGTGCATTCAGCAATCAAGTGTAGCTGGATGCCACTATAGAGATGAAAGGAACAACACACACTTTCCCTCTTTCTCACTTCTTCAATACAGTGGATAAAATGGGTATGCCAGGTGTTACTCTCTGCCTGAAAGAGATCATTTATGCCAACAAAGGGTGTCATGCTCTGCTGGCACATTGTAGAATAGATGTCCACAGGCAGAAACTGTACAATTGTAATAATGTGCAGTGTAGCCCAAAGATTTTGCTTATGTTGTGTTGAACTTGACAGTAACACTTGTGTGTGAGGGAGGGGGGATTATTAAAATGTTGACTCAGTGAACATTATTTTTGCACGCATGTAGCCTTGTGCACTTGACCGATGTCTACTGTAGTGGCCACTATAGAGTGGAAATAGAATGCATGTTTGTTTCATTCTATTTCTACTTTAAGCTGTTTTTTTCCCAAGTGCAATATTTGGATGTTTGTGTGTGGTCACACATGTTCTATTATAAAGGCTGTCATGGCTAACTGCAATATTAGTGTACTGTTTTTTCTCAAGACTTGAGTGTAATTTGCAGTAAAGTCTAGGCAACAAATAACATTGGATTGCTTTCTTGAATTTTTTTGCTGTGAGTTATGTTCACATTAACCACTTTTTATTTTACACACAGACTGATCATGTGGATCATATTATTAGTTATTTAATTAGTTAAAACCTGCATTTCCCCCTAGCAGAGATTTTTAGCATGTTTCAGTACAAAAAAAAGTGTCACCTTTTTGGGCCATTACCATTTTTTATCCCTGTCATTTACAATGACGGCCTACCAGAAGGCAAAAGGCCTCCTGCGGGGATGGGGGCTGGGAAAAAAATAAAAAATAATAGGACAAAACACACATCACAACAAGAGAGACACCACAACAATGTATAAAGAGAGACCTAAGACAAGAACATAGCATGGCAGCAACACAACATGACAAGAACATTGTAGCAGCACAAAACACGGTACAAACATTATTGGGCACAGACAACAGCACAAAGGGCAAGAAGGTAGAGACAACAATACATCACGCGAAGCAGCCACAACTGTCAGTAAGAATGTCCATGATTGAATCTTTGAATGAAGACATGGAGATAAAACGGTCCAGTTTGAGTGTTTTTTGCAGCTTGTTCCAGTCGCTAGCTGCAGCGAACTGAAAAGAGGAGCGACCCAGGAATATGTTTGCTTTGGGGACCTTTAACAGAATGTGACTGGCAGAGCAGGTGTTGTATGTGGATGGTGAGGGCTGCAGTTGGCATCTCAGATAGGGGGGAGTGAGGCCTAAGAGGGTTTTATAAATAAGCATCAACCAGTGTGTCTTGCGATGAGTATACAGAGATTACCAGTTTACCGAAGAGCATAGAGTGCAGTGATGTGTCCTATAAGTAGCATTGGAGGCAAATCTGATGGCCGAATGGTAAAGAACATTTAACCGCTCGAGAGCACCCATACCTGCCGATCTATGAATTACGTCTCCGTAATTGTAATGATTTGGGATGAATTTGACCGCAGAGGAAAGGAAAAGCAGCCAACAAGTGCTCAACATATGTGGGAACTCCTTCAAGACTGTTGGAAAATAATTCCAGGTGAAGCTGGTTGAGAGAATACCAAGAATGTGCAAAGCAAAGGTTGGCTACTTTGAAGAATCTCAAATATAAAATATATTTTAATTTGTAGAACACTTTTTTGGTTACTATATGATTCCATAAGTTTTATTTTATAGTTTTGATGTCTTCACTATTATTCTACAATGTAGAAAATAGTAAAAAAATAAAGAAAAACCCTTGAATGAGTAGGTGTGTCCAAACCTTTGACTGGTACTGTACACTACCGTTCAAAAGTTTGGGGTCACTTAGAGATTTCCTTGTTTTTGAAAGAAAGGCACATTTTTGTTCATTAAAAGGACATAAAATTGATCAGAAATGCAGTGTAGACATTGTTAATGTTGTAAATGACTGCATACAGAGGCCCATTATCAGCTCCCATCACTCCTGTGTTCCAATGGCACGTTGTGTTAGCTAATCCAAGTTTATCAGTTTAAAATACTAATTTAGTTGATCATTAGAGAACCCTTTTGCAATTATGTTACAGCTGAAAACTGTTGTGCTAATTAAGAAGCAATAAAACTGGCCATCTTTAGACTCATTGTGTATCTGGAGCATCAGCGGGTTCGATTACAGGCTTAAAATGGCCAGAAACAAAACACTTTCTTCTGAAACTCGTAGTCTATTCTTGTTCTGAGAAATGAAGGCTATTCCATGCGAGAAATTGCCAAGACACTGAACATATCGTACAACGCTGTGTACTACTTCTTTCACCGAGAAGTGCAAACTGAAGTTGCTTACCAAGACGACATTGAATGTTCCTAAGTGGTCTAGTTAACAGTTTTGACTTAAGTCAGTTTGAAAATATATGGCAAGACTTGAAAATGGCTATCTAGCAATGATCAACAACCAACTTGACAGTTGGAATAATTTTTTAAAAGAATAATAAGAATAAGAATAATAATGTGAAAATATTGTGCAATCCTGGTGTGGAAATCTCTTAGAGACTTACCTGTAAAGACTCCGCTGTAATCACTGCCAAAGGTGATTCTAACATGTATTCACTCAGGGGGTTGAATTCTTATGTAATCAAGATACACTGAGTGCACAAAACATTAAAGACACCTTCGTAATATTGAGTTGCGCCCTCCACTTTTGCCCTCAGAACAGCCTCAATTCATCGGGGAATGGACTCTACAAATTGTCGAAAGCGTTCCACAGGGATGCTGGCCCATGTTGACTCCAATGCTTCCCACACTTGTGTCAAGTTTGCTGGTTGTCCTTTGGTTGGTGAACCAATCTTGATACACGCGGGAAACTGTTGAGCGTGAAAAACCCAGCAATGTTGCAGTTCTTGCATAAACCGGTGTGCCTGCCATCTACTACCATACCCCATTCAAAGGCACTTAAATATTTTGTCTTACCCATTCACCCTCAGAATGGCACACATACACAATCCATGTCTCAATTGTCTCCTTTAACCAGTCTCCTCTCCTTCATATTCACTGATTGAAGTGGATTTAACAAGTGACATCAATAGGGGACCATAACTTTCACCTGGATTTACCTGGTCATGTCATGGAAAGACCAGGTGTTCCTAATGTTTTGTACACTCAGTGTAGATAGCATGCAATATTAAATCAAATGGTGACTTTGGATAAAGTCAATTTCATGTGCCTTGGCTTTCATGCCAACAAAGTAAAAAACCTAATGAATCTTTCCATGTGCTCAATATTTTTGTTGTTGATGAATAGGCATCAGCACCAGTTCACTCATGTTATTATCCATTTAATCTCACATGACATCATTCACGACACAATGGGTCCAATTATCTGTTATTTTCAATTTTTTTATTACATTTTTCCAAAATTACAAACAGTCATGGTAAAGCCTACACCATAGGAAAAAATAAATGGGCTATACAAAACAATGCCAAATAGTAATACAAATATTTGCTATGTAAAATGTGTTATACAGTATTATCAGGTCTATATTCTTGCATGCATCGAGTCTGTCTGCTATACGAACAGTGTAGCAGGGCTGTAACCGTGTGGGTTGTGTAAATCCATTTGTTTCCCCATCCAGTCTGATCTGTAGCTGAGATGCAAACTGAATAATTGCATTGAGAATATGCCATCTGGGAGTATTCAGTTAGAGCTGTGTGTTTCTGCTGTTTCCGTCTGCTGTCTAGTACATGGGTGTACTGTATTCTGTTGCTTGGTCTGTGGCAGGAAGCAGCTGTGATTGATTTGTTCTGCAGGGGAGGCAACAGCAGCGCTGGGGGAGTGGATACTCTGAAGGTTTGATAGTAAATGGAGCAGACTGAAGCTGGGATGTTTAAGGATAATGAATAGTAATGATTGTTAGGTTGATACAAGTCTGTTCTGTCAGGGCTGATGCTAGTGACCTCTAGCCCAGTTACAACAAACCCACTTATGTGTCTTTACTACCACAGGACAAAAGGAACAGCTCACAATGTTGAAGAGAGTCAATTTGGCCTGCATTATAAGGCCAGCTGACTGCCCTTATGCACACACGCAGGACACACAGAAAACAGTGAACATTAACGTCAGAAGCGAGAGAAGGGGATGAATGAAGAAAGATACTAGACTGAAGCAGAATTGTTATAAAATAAATGTTAAAATGTTGAAATTGACTTGCCTGACTTAAATATATTGACTTGTGATTGAGTAATATTATGTAGTTAACCATAATGAGTCATCGGTTCAGCCATAGCCGCTGGAAGATGTTTGGGGGTGATACAGAATTGTAATTATTTTGCATTCACTACAGACAGGTATATCTGTCTGATAATGCAAGACTAGTAAAGGCCTAGTGTCTTTTTTTGTATACAAATGTTTCACGTATTGGTCATTTTGTTGCCATCCTGTCTCCATGTTCACCTGACATTAGTATGTCCAGATGTAACAAATGTAGTTATGGGCATTTGCTAATGTAGTCATGTACATTAGCTAATGTAATCATTGCATGGGTTTTGCTCAAACAGCATATGCACTAGGTGACATCATTTCTACATTTAGCCAATGTAATTATTGGCATTAGATCTTCTCAGAAATAAAAAATGCAATTAGTGGCATCGAATTATCTCCCACAATATCAGGCCGGAGAGGTTACAACAAACAATACTTAAAGCACAAGTCTGTCAGAAGCGTCTGCTCTTAGGGTGCATAAACTGATAATGACCTTGTACACAGTTTCTAGGCGTTGGGCAAAAAAGTACAAATGGGTTCCATTCTTTCTGCTCTTCTATCAGTTCCCTCCCTGAGAGCAAAGTCACAGAACATCCTAACAGTCAGGAAACAACACGCTACATATCACACATTTGCAGATACAGGACACAAATGTCCACTACATACTGTTCTACCCAATCTATGTACAAGTTGAAGTTGGAAGTTTACATGCACTTAGGTTGGAGTCATTAAAAATCGTATTTCAACCACTCTACAAAGTTCTTGTTAAACTATAGTTTTGGCAAGTCGGTTAGGGCATCTACTTTGTGCATGACAAGTCATTTTCCCAACAATTATTTACAGATTATTTCACTTATAATTCAATGTCAGAAGTTTACATACACCAAGTTGACTATGCCTTTAAACAGCTTGGAAAATTCCAGAAAATGTCATGGCTTTAGAAGATTCTGATAGGCTAATTGACATCATTTGAGGTGTACCTGTGGATTTATTTCAAGGCCTACCTTCAAACTCAGTGCCTTGTTGCTTGACATTATGGGAAAATCAAAAGAAATCAGCCAAGACCTCAGACATTTTTTTCCAAATGCCTGAAGGTACCACGTTCATCTGTACAAACAATAGTATGCAAGTATAAACACCGTGGGACCACGCAGCCGCGTTCTGTCTCCTAGAGATGAATGTACCTTGGTGCGAAAAGTGCAAATCAATCCCAGAACAACAGCAAAGGATCTTGTGAAGATGCTGGAGGAAACAGGTACCAAAGTATCTATAGCCACAGTAAAACAGGTCCTATATTGACATAACCTGAAAGGCCGCTCAGCAAGGAAGAAGCCACTGCTCCAAAACCGCCATAAAAAAAGCCAGCTGCACATGGGGACAAAGATCGTAATTTTTGGAGAAATGTCCTCTGGTCTGATGAAACAAAAATAGAACTGTTTGGCCATAATGACCGTTATGTTTGGAGGAAAAAGGGGGAGGCTTGCAAGCCGAAGAACACCATTCCAACCGTGAAGCACGGGGGTGGCAGCATCATGTTGTGGGGGTGCTTTGCTGCAGGAGGGTAAGCACCCCCACAAGTGTGCACTTTACAAAATAGATGGCGTCATGAGAAAGGGAAATTATGTGGATATATTGAAGCAACATCTCAAGGCATCAGTCAGGAAGTTAAAGCGTGGGTCGCAAATGGGTCTTCCAAATGGACAATGACCCCAAGCATACTTCCAAAGTTGTGGCAAAATGGCTTAAGGACAACAAAGTCAAGGTATTGGAGTGGCCATCACAAAGCCCTGACCTCAATCCTATAGAACATTTGTGGGAAGAATTGAAAAAGTGTGCGTGAGTAAGGAGGCCTTACAAACCTGACACCAGCTCTGTCAGGAGGAATGGGCCAAAATTCACCCAATTTATTGTGGGAAGCTTGTGGAAGGCTACTCAAAACATTTGACCCAAGTTAAACAATTTAAAGGCAATGCTACCAAATACTAATTGAGCGTATGTAAACTTCTGACCCACTGGGAATGTGATGAAAGAAATAGAAGCTGAAATTAAGTCACTACTATTATTTCACATTCATAAAATAAAGTGGTGATCCTAACTGACCTAAAACAGGGAATTTTTACTTGGATTAAATGTCAGGAATTGTGGAAAAACTGAGTTTAAATGTATTTGGCTAAGGTGTATGTAAACTTCCGACTTCAACTGTATATAGTGTATTCTGGCTAATGCTATATAAACTACTGCTGTACACACATGTTCTATTCATATACTGTCTATACACAACATTCACATACATATACTGCATATTTATATTCCAGACTCTTGACCTTGCTCTTCTGATAAATCTTAATCCAAAAGTTAAAAAAACAAGAGATGTGTGTGTTATTGTATTGCTAGATGTTGCTGCATTGTTGGAGCTAGAACACAGAGCTAGAGCGTTCTGGACATTCTGCAACGACCTCCACATTCTGAGTGTCTGAACAAAGGTGGAGGTAAACAAAAGTGGTTTGAAAGAGGCCATCAAAAAAACATCCTAAGAATTCAAAAGGGTTTTATGTGAGAACAACTTTTGTTTGCAATCCAGAACAACTCTGGGAGCCTAACCAATTGACACCCAAGTGTCACAGACTAGTGCTAATTGCTCTGGATTAGCATTCACACCTAACCAATAGACACATCTGGCTCTGGCAACAGAATGTACCCAGCCTGCAAGTACACTCTAAAGTCAACAAGAATATCCAAGTGAAGGATGCTCTAGAGATAAATATCAATGTAAGTATGTAAAATATTTATTTAGAAACAAATAACAAAAGAAATCAACATATTAAAGAAATAACACTAGGTACAAAAAAAAAAAAAAAATACAAAAAATATATGCACATCAATGCACCATACGGTAACCCTGACAGGGTTGATTGTTTTTGTCTGCCACAGGCTCAGTTGTCTGTCACAAATGTGAATCTATAACTACGAAGAAGTATAAAAGTTGAATACTAAAATACAGAACCAGAATACAAAAAGGTCTAACTACTGCAATGCAAAATTGTTTAAGCTGTCTCAGTATCTTGAACCATACAGTCCTGTTCATCCTGTGTCAACAAAAGGAATTGGTTTGAATTCCAGCAAAATAACTATTGAGAATGAAACTATTGATAAGATATGAGAATGTAGAAGGTAAGAGTCAAGAAGTGAAATTATGTAGCCTACAAATTCAAATAAACTGCAGTACATTTTTCATAGTCCAAATTCTGTGATCCACGCAAACAATAAACATGAGGTTTGCATAAAATATTGTTAACCCCAAACTTTTTTTTAAAAGTCTGAAATGACAGTGACAAGAAAATAGCCATCCAATTGGCCACAAAACTTCATTTAATGTTTTTTAATGACAAAGTCTTGCAATGTTGACCTTGAGGCCTGAGGTAGAGGAGGATACTGTCAGATATATTGGCTCAGTCATTTAAGAATATAAACAATAACTACGATAAAAAATAACCATATTATGAACTGCCCAACCTTACCACAATAAGGTCAAATTCTGCATTCAAAAATAACAATTTTGTTCTGAAAAAGGTTATCATAAACAAAACAAAATGAAATTGTACACAGACTATATTTCCATGGGAAACAAGTTACAATAATCAAATTGTCAACAGTCCTCACTCCACTCCTCCATTCCTTAACTGGAGGCAATACAAACTAGTCTTGGGATAGCCGCTTGAATTTCCTCTGAAACTCCTGGAAGGCAGTGGAGGAAGACTTGGGGATTTTAGTGGGCGAAGAGGTGAGAGGACAATATCTCTTCTGAGGGCCAGCAGACCATAAACCTACTGGGAGTGTAATAGTTCATTTGTTACAATAAATAAAACCAAAAAAAACACCTCACATTTGACAGAAAGGAATAAATAGATATCGGGAACTGCATAGATACACTACCGTTCAAAAGTTGGGGGTCACTTATAAATGTCCTTGTTTTTGAAAGAAAAGCACATTTTGAGCATTAAAATAACATCAAAATGATCCGAAATACAGTGTAGACATTGCTAATGTTGTAAATGACTATTGTAGCTGGAAACTGATTTTCATTGGATTATTTACATAGGTGTAGAGGCCCATTATGTGCAACCATCACGCACGCCTGTGTTCCAATGGCACATTGTGTTAGCTAATCCAAGTTTATCATTTAAAAAAGGCTAATTGATCATTAGAAAACCCTTTTGCAATTATGTTAGTACAGCCGAAAACTGTTGTGTGGATTAAAGATGCAATTAAACTGGCCATCTTTAGACTAGTTGAGTATCTGGAGCATCAGCATTTGTGGGTTCGATTACAGGCTCAAAATGGCCAGAAACAAAGTATTTTCTTCGGAAACTCGTCAGTCTATTCTTGTTCTGAGAAATCAAGGCTATTCCATGCGAGAAATTGCCAAGAAACTGAAGATCTGGAACAAGGCTGTGTACTACTCCCTTCACCGAGAAGCCCAAACGGGCTCTAACCAGAATAGAAAGAGGAGTGGGTGGCCAGGTGCACAACTGAGCAAGTGGACAAGAACATTAGAGTGTCGTAGTTTGAGAAAAAGACGCCTCACAAGTCGTCAACTGGCAGCTTCATTAAATAATACCCACAAAACACGTCTCAAAGTCAACAGTGAAGAGGCGACTCCTGGATGCTGGCCTTCTAGGCAGAGTTCCTCTGTCCAATGTCTGTGTTATTTTGCCCATCTTAATCTTTTATTGGCCAGTCTGAGGTATGTTTTTTAAAATTTGCAACTCTGCCTAGAAGGCCAGCATCCCGGGATTGCTTCTTCACTGTTGACGTTGAGACTGGTGTTTTGCGGGTACTATTTAACTTCTTGGTGACAGGAGGGCAGTATTGAGTAGCTTGGATGAATAAGGTGCACAGAGAAAACTGCCTGCTCCTCAGTCCCAGATGCTAATATAGTAGTATTGGATAGAAATATAATATTAGTAGTATTGGACAGAAAACACGCTGAAGTTTCTAAAACTGTTTGAATCATGTCTGTGAGTATAACATAACTTATTTAGCAGGCGAAACCCAGAGGAAAAACCATTCAAATTTGTTTTTGATTTTTTGGGGTCACTCCCTTTTCAATGGATTTTCATTGGGAATCCAGATTTCTAAAGGGACCTTCTTGCAGTTCCTATCGCTTCCACTGGATGTCAACAGTATTTAGAAATTGGAATGAAGAAGTACGGGCATCGTGAACGAGGGTCACTTGAAGTGTACTGTTAGATAGGAGGCGCGTGACCAGAAAGCTAGCTACAGTTTGTTTTACTCCGGTACTGAACACAGATCATCCTGTCTTCAATTTTAACGATTATCTTCGTAAAAAAAACACCTAAAGTTGTATTACAAAAGTAGTTTGAAATGTTTTGGCAAAGTTTACAGGTAACTTTTGAGATATTTTGTGGTCACGTTGCGCAAGTTGGAACCAGTGTTTTTCTGGATCAAACGCGCCAAATAAATTGACATTTTGGATATGGAGTTAATGGAACAAAAGGACCATTTGTGATGTTATGGGACATTTTTTATTTTAAAAAAAAAGTATTTTACCTTTATTTGACTAGGCAAGTCAGTTAAGAGCAAATTCTTATTTTCAATGACGGCCTAGGAACATTCTGCCTGTTCAGGGGCAGAATGACAGATTTGTACCTTCTTAGCTCTGGGATTTGAACTTGCAACCTTCCGGTTACTAGTCCAACGCTCTAACCACTAGGCTACCCTGCCACCCCAAATATTGGAGTGGCAACAAAAAAAGCTTGTCAAAGGTAAGGCATGAATTATATTTTTATTTCTGCGTCCTGCAGGGTTGAAATATGGTTTCTCTCTTGTTTACGGAGGTGCTATCCTCAGATAATAGCATCGTTTGCTTTCGCCGAAAAGCCTTTTTGAAATCTGACATGTTGGCTGGATTCACAACAAGTGTAGCTTTAATTTGCTCTCTTGCATGTGTGATTTAATGAAAGTTACATTTTTATAGTAATTTATCTGAATTTGGCGCTCTGCATTTTCCGTCGTCCCACATATCCCAGAGAGGTTAAATCAGTTTTCATTTGTGCTAACATAATTGCAAATGGGTTTTCTAATGATCAATTAGCTAATACAAGTTTATCAGTTTAAAAGGCTAACAAAACGTGCCATTGGAACACAGGAGTGATGGTTGCAGATAATGGGCCTCTGTACGCCTATGTAGATATTTCATTAAAAATCAGCCGTTTCCAGCTACAATAGTAATTTACAACATTAACAATGTCTACACTGTATTTCTGATCAAGTTTATGTTATTTTAAAATACATTTTTTTGTGCTTTTCTTTCAAAAACAAGGAAATGTCTAAGTAATCCCAAACTTTTGAACGGTAGTGTACAAAAAACACTTTCCTTACAAAAGACATGCAATGTAGGAAGCCATAATACATACATTTTTAACATGTGGTTGGATAGAGCATGCTATTTATTACCTTGGGATTTCCGGACTATTGTTTTAGTACTCTCAGTCGTCGCAGCAACAGCACCAGCACCAGCCATTTCTTATGGGAAAAAAGTGTTTCAATGTGAAAAGGGTAGGTATAAATGTCTAATTACAGGTAATCGTAATTGGAGTAACCATAATTGGAGTAAAACTAGGGCTGGGCGATATGGCCAACATCTCATATAACAATATTGTTCACATTTTTGACGATATGACAGCATTTTATGTTTTTGAATAATACAAGATCTAAATATTCAGGAGCCTAGGATGGCAACACATACATTATGTGATTTCAATGTGGCATTCTAGATTCTGATTGAACAGTATAAAACAACTTCAACCAAACCAAACTTCTGCATTTCCTGCACTTTTTGTATCATTTTCACACGGTCCCGTAGGGCTGCATGATAGATAAGGGAGAAAACAAATCTAGGCCTACAGTAGTTTATTGGCGAAGTGTTGAAATCGTGGAAGTATAATGATTATTGTAATGCAATAGTTGGAATATAGAGGGCATCACTTTGAATACATTGTTATTTGACATGACAACAAATTAATAAGCCAGGGAGGAATTATTTTGACAGGATAGGAACGTGTTGTTCAGTGTTTCCTAGGGGACCCTATACAACGTTATGTGTGTATTCTCTTACATCATGTAGCTAGCTCGAAATCATGCTTCGCCTAAAGATGGGTTAGCTGACGTCACGAAAAAGAGCCGCACGCTTCAAATGGGACAGAAGTTTGAGTTGTTGTGATTCTGGATAGCCAGATATCTACCAACAATACAAGAAACTGTCATGTGGGGAATCGTAAAGGACTTGTTTCAGTTAGTATAATATTTTTCTTGATACAAATGTCTTGAGGTGTTTTGACTGATTTCATGTCAATGCTAATATGGCAACAAACAAAAAAAATCGCTAGCTAACCAACAACTGTAACAATGTATTTGAGAGACAAGTGCTTATTGAGCAAATGTATTTGTTTTCAATAAACATTGAAGAAATATAGTTTACATGTCAACAACTAAACAAATGTTTTACTCCACAGTTACGCATGCATCGGTTGTGTTGCTAAACAATCAGCCTGTCTATTCCTCTCTGATTTAGAAACATCCTGCATCGGCAATGGTATCAATCAGGCTGCATTATTGGCTAGCTACGTTTGCGCCGACTGATTACATTTGGATAACTAGTTAGCGATTAGCATTAGTGACGAACATGATTTATTTTAGCCCCAACGTGCCAAGAAAAGGCAAACTAGATGTTTGCAGACTAAGGTACACAAACTAGTAGTGTAATTACAGAATACTTAGAAAGCAGCATCGAGGAGAGGGACGACTTGCAAGAAGCAAACGGAGTAAAACATTTTTTTTTAAAAGAAGACATTTCACACGCCAGAGTTGCATATCACATTTAACAAACCAAACACTGAAATATAGTTTTAGAAGGTAAAGTTAAAACCCAAACTGGTCCTTGCATCAATACCGGGACCCAGTCAAATATGCTATACCGCCCAGCCCTAAGTAAGACAGAGCAAGGATATCTGTTTTGGTACTCCTTACCCTTCATTGAACCAGTCTGTGTCCGAGTATCCATGGGTTCTTGTCCATCTTTGAAGTTGAACGACTCTGGCAGCACACTGAACCTCAGAACACTGTTCTCCTCAAGAGGCAAAGGAGCAGGGCTCCTGATCTTAATTGTACTTTTTTCCACTGTAACAGGTTTGCTGGAAGGCACTGCCTTGATCCTAGATTTCTTCAGTCTGAGTTTCAGGCCATTTAAGATGCTCTCTCTTTCAAAGTGCCGCAAAGTCTGCTTGGCCCTTACGGTTCTTTCTGGTGTGGCTCGTCTTTCAGAGGATAATGCACTACCATCTGTGTTGGTCGAGGTAACAGTCTTTTTGGCAACTTCAGCGCAAACAATCTTCGGAGCAAAGCCTCTTCTGTTTCGTAGTCTTGGTCTGCCCCTGGACTTTGTCTTCTTTGTTGGCACAAAACTGTTCTCCCACTCGTTGAAGAGCCGTTGTCTGACTGGGCTTTCCACTGGCGGGCTGGTCTCGGAGGGCTCTATCTTCCAGGACTTGACATTCACACTGAGGGTTAAAGGAGGTGCTGGAGCTTTGTCTGCAAAAGGTCTAGGTCGAGAAGAATTATGGTCCTTGCGTTGGCCAGTTACTACAGTCCCATTTGTCCTCTGGGGCGAGGAACCAAACAAGGCCAGACTTACTGTTGTGACCCTTGAAATCTTGGTCCCAATTCCAGGTTCTGCTGGCTTCTGGAGATTGCGACCGTTTGAAGGTCGGTCTTCTTCCAAAGACTTAGAAGCACTTGTATTGGGGGACTCGAAATCGTCATCTGTGTCAGTCAAGTTGACCTCAGGAACAAGTTGAATGAAGGGACCCAAACCTTGCCTTATTTTCCTTCGCTTTCTTGGGACAGAATGAGGACCTTCAACACATCTCTTGTGTCCAACCCCTTTTTGTTTAACCTTCCAGCTACAATTTAATTTAGGCGATAGATGCTTGTGACATCTTTGCGCCAAGGAGAGTGATGTTAGAAAACTGATTTTCTCTGCTGGTTGGCGTAGCAGATTAGAAGTAGGAATGGTAACTGTAGGAATGACTTCACTACCCCCAAGGTTCCTTTCTTCCAAAGAGACACTAAGTGCTTCTACACATTCAATTTGTTTCTGGAGTGGACCTGGTAGTTGCTGCTTTGGCTGTACATTGTCCCACACTAGCTCAGACATTGGGGTGGATACTTTGAGAAAGTCTTCATAGCTCGAGAAGACATCTTCAATTTCAACTTCAACAATGTTTGGGCACTTGCTGGGCAGGCACAGTGATGGGGGTTTTGACAATGGCAAGCTCTTCGCCCCATTAGTGTATGGGCGATCAGTCTCAGATTCACTATCAGACAAGAAAATAGTTTGGCATTCAATGCCTGTAGATTTTCCTGATTGGGGATTCCCATTTTTACCAGGATTCCCTTCCCTCTTTCTTTCTGCTGTGCCATTTGATTTCCATAAATCCAGGCTTTCCCTTTGTTCTGCATTTGTTGTGCTCGGTTCAACAGCCAAAGTTCCCTCGACAAACATCTTTGCATTCACAGTGGCCTTTGTCAAACCCAATTCAGTCTTGTACTGGCATTTGCAGGACACAGAATTGGTGGACCCACTGAACACTGCCTTCCAACGTGAGAGACAACAGTAATCTTCTGATTGGACATCCACTTCATATTTTACAGTCGTCAACTTTAAATCTACTCTCTCAGATGATTTATCCTCCACGGAGTAATCTTTCAACTCATTCAGCTCCACATCCACTGGCAATTTCAACTGGTCTTCTCCCACTTTGTCTTGCAGTAGCTGGCCATTGAAAAACCGCATAGCCTCTTCTGGTGTCAGCACGTTGATCTCCAGGGAGGAAAATGGGTCACATAAAATGGTGTTTTCACTTTCTTTCTTAACTGGTGAGAGGGTGTGTGTAGAGCTGTGTGCCAAACTTGACCCTTGAATTTCTTTAGCATCAGATTCAGAGGGTGCTGGTCTCTCTGTCTGAATCATCTCAGTCTGCATGTCACTGGCAGAGTCGTCATTTTCTACAGAATTTTCATTTTCGGTACAATTACGTTTTGGTTGTTCATCTCCTCTTCGAAAAGTCTGTTGGTGATATATTAGTGACGAAGGGAATCCAAACTCCCTGTCTATGTCATCAAGCTGCTTATTGGTGTTCAGCCATGAGGACTCTTGACCCGGGACCACGGGGTAAACAGAATCATGTTTAAGAATGACACACTTCTCTTCAACTTGAGCCCAGTTTTTGCGCCTGACTTGTGAAAATATGACAGACTGTGATGACACATCTTTGCCACACACAGATCTAACCTCTCGCATTATATTCTGGAAGATACCAGATCTTACAGCATCTATAAGCTTCTGCCCATCTCCATCCCAATAGAGGCTTAGTAGCTTGCTTTCAACCAGTGTCTCAGAGCATTTTGGATGTTGCACAGTGTCTACCAAGTCCTTCAATTTACCAAGTCTCCATTTGATTACAGGAACTGAGGACAATTCAAAAATGTCCTCATCTGAAACTACTTTTTCATTTGTTTCCTCACTCAATTGGTTAACATGCACATGAGTGGTCATTTCTGTGCCAGCTAATTCTTTTCTCTGAGTGGCTTGACATTTCAAATTAGATAATGGTTGAGAATCCACTTTCTCTACATGTAAGCAGTTCGATAGTGACGGTTCAGACTCAAAATATGAATATGTCTTGGTCAATTCAACAACTGAAGTTTCTGAATTCTGAGTCACTGTTCTTCCAGCACCCAATTCTAATGTAGCTTCCGGTCTGACCTTTTGTCCAAATTCATTTGTCAAAGAAGCAGATACAGTAAGGGTTGTTTGGGCTTGTGATGGACTCTGGTCACAAGATTCTTCCCCAGGGTTGCTCACATTTTCACCACTAGTTGAGAACGACATACCTTGGGTAGTCAAGGGCATTCTATCAGCCACGTTGAGAGATGTGTTTGTCTGCATACACTGCGATAGTGGTTGTACAACGGCGATGGCCTTCTGCACCGTAGGAACAGAGGGGGCATTACTTGCAGATGATCCTTGCCGTACCAGAGCACTTTCATTAGGTTTATCTCCTATCAAAATAACATTTTCTGCTCTAAATCCATTTCCACTTTTGTCCTCTGTTACCGTTACGTAATAGCCCTGTCTTATGGGGTATGACGGTGGCACAGACTCACAGTTTTGCTGGCCTGAAAACTGCATACCATGGTTTAGCACAGATGAAGATGGTCCAGTGTTGGATATCAGAACATAGGTGTTTTTTGGCTTGTAATGTAGTGTATGGGCTGAGCCTTGGTTTGGTATGTATTGCAGAGAATGTGCTCTTGCCCCAACCACATGTCTCGTCTTGTTCAGCATGGGTCCATGTGAGTGCTGGCCTGGGTATGGTGGAGGAGCGGACTCACGGGTGTGCTCGACTGAAGACTGTATACTATTGTTTGGCACAGATGAAGATGGTCCAGTGTTGGACACCAGAACGTCTGCCTTGTAATGTAGGTTGGATACGCCTTCGATATGGGGCCTAGGATATGGGGCATGGTGTGCATTATTTTTAATGGCCCCTCCCTGACTGTTCATATTTGCACAATTTGACACAAGTCTGTTCTGTTGTGGTGGGTTGGTAAGGCCTGCAGGGCGATATCTTTGAAAATGATTAAGAGAAGGGTTATGCATAACATTGTATTGAGGATTCTGGCTAATGTTATGCATTGGCATTGACTGCCCCACTGTAGCATTTGGTAGATTGACCTGGTTGTTGCTGTCCGTGAGAGGTTGGAAGGGATACATTTGACTGTGGTTTGATGGGTCAGTTTGGACAGGTGTGCCATGTTGAACCCTGTTCATCTCAGTCCTGTTGTTATTGTTTTGATTTAGAATCAAATACAGTTGTTTATATGCTGTGGGAGACCGTGGAGATGTCCTTGATGGCACACTACTTGTCTCCTGTGCAATTTGCAAAGAGTTTGGTGTTTGTGGATATCCCTGATGAAGAGCTTGAACCGCCATCCTACTTGAATCCTTTCCACTCACTACAGTCCATTGATGATTGACATGATTGGGACTCCTACCCATTGCAAGAGCAGCAGAGGTACCACTGGAGGTCCCCTCTTGTCTGTCAAGTACCAGCTGCTGACTGCCACTTGCTGGTCTTTGGAGATAAATACAATTTGTATTCAGTGATGCATTAATATCAGAGGGGCAGTGAATGGTTGCACCCTGACCATCCTGTACCAACCTCTGTGAATTGTTACCATTAACACCCAAAGACCTATGTCCCTGCTGGAAAGTAGTTTGAAAAGCATCGTTAACCCTTCCAGGCAGGGTGTGATGGTATCCACTTTGTGATGTAACACCAGTTAATTGTGCAGCTGCATTGTTAGTCAAGAGTGATGTCAAAAGGGGACTAGTGGCCATTAGGGTCTGCCCTTTTGTGGGTGCCTGTTGATTCTGGGTCTGTCCACTCAAGTAACCTACACTGGTTACTTGACTGCTGTGTGGTAAGCATTCACCACCTTGAGTATATGGGACCACTGGTCCGACTTCCCTACCTAGTGTATACGCCACCGATGGTCTGACCATCCCATATTGATGAGAAGAGGTGCTCGGATTCCCACTCAGCTGACCACTGGTGACTTGAGGACTTGAGGATTGTCCAGTGACTGATCGATCCGGTCCACTTTGGGGCCAGGTAGTCTGCATTCTCCTTGGCTTCTCAGTCTCGCCTTCTGCCATGTGGTATGGCAGAACGTAACCATTTCTGAAATGAAAAACCAGGATTAGCCCACAAAACGCACAGTAACAAATATAGCTCGAATCCAATAGTAAAAATTTAGGGTACGGCAATCTGGTGCCAGAAAGCCATCATATTCTTTGAAAGCATAGAAGTGATCGGTAGGCTAGCTGCTATTTTTTCGCCACTAATCTAAACGGAGGTGGGTCGCTCGACTGGAGACACCCAAGATGTGGGCACATTGCATCAGCACTACACCCATGACTTAGGGTAAGCAACAGATCAACTCATACACACATCCAAGGTTGAGGGGTCTGGAACGGTACATTGGTTTACTCCCCGTTAGAATGCACTGATGGGAACTGAAGACAAAAATCATCAGATGTACTCAAGGTAAAGGAGGAGACTTGAGTCCAGTAGAAGTACAAGCGGTCACGTCAAGATAAAACGGCTACTATAAATTGAACCCTCTCTCGAACTCAAGGTTATACATTGACTTAATTAATGATACATTCTTCACTACATTCTCATGACTATGTCATGTCTCTCATAAAACATGAGTTTGTCACAGGAGATGGATTTATCACAGAGCTTAATTTTCTTTATTTACGGTACATTTTCAATCTGTGCTGTATTGTTTCCAATGATGGAAACTGTATGACTTGCGCACCTTTTTATTGTATAAATTAGCTCATTAGTATGTGTTAGGTTGTTGGAGCTTATGTGCGTTATTTTAGCAAAAAGTGTAAGTACAGAAAGTGTCGGTTTCAGGTCAGACAATTTTAGTTCTGTATATTAAGATGAACCTCTTGGTGTTAGGGGGCAGTATTTTCATTTTTGGAAAAAAAAACGTTCCCGTTTTAAAACAGGATATTTTGTCAGGAAAATATGCTAGAATATGCATATAATTGACAGATTTGGATAGAAAACTCTAACGTTTCCAAAACTGTAAAGATATTGTCTGTGAGTATAACAGAACTGATGTTGCAGGCGAAAGCCTGAGAAAAATCTAATCCGGAAGTGCCCCAGGTTTTGAAAGCGCTGCGTTCGATCCAATGACTCCCTATTCAGCTGTGAATGTACCATCAACGAGCTTACGCTTTCTACGTATTCCCCAAGGTGTCTACAGCATTGTGACGTAGTTTTACGCATTTCTGTTGAGGAATAGCCGTAGGCAGCCACATTGCGTAAGTGGTCACATGGTGGCTCCGAGAGAGATTCTCACGTAAAATAGAGGTAGCCATTATTCCAATCGGTCCTAGTGAAAAACGAATTGTCCCGACGGATATATAATCGAATAGATATTAGAAAAACAACTTGAGGATTGATTCTAAACAACGTTTGCCATGTTTCTGTCGATAAAAATGGAGCTAATTTGGAATATTTTTCGGCGTTGTGGTGACTGCAATTTCCGGGCGATTTCTCAGCCAAACGTGAAGAACAAACGGAGCTATTTCGCCTACAAAAATAATATTTTGGGAAAAAATGAACTTTGGCTGCCTACCTGGGAGTCTCGTGATTGAAAACATCCGAAGTTCAAAGGTAAACGATTTAATTTGATTGCTTTTCTGATTTCTGTGACAAGGTTACCTGCTGCTAGCAAGGCATAATGCTATGCTAGGCTATGATAAACTTACACAAATGCTTGTCTAGCGTTGGCTGTAAAGCATATTTTGAAAATCTGAGATGTCAGGGTGATTAACAAAAGGCTAAGCTGTGTTCCAATATATTTCACTTGTGATTTTCATGAATAGGAATATTTTCAAGGAAGATTTATGTCCGTTGCGTTATGCTAATTAGTGTCAGATGATGACAACGGTCCCGTTCATGGGATGGGGTGTCACTACAGGTTAAGGAAGTATGTAAAAGAGCAACAGTTGGGTCTCAGTTCCTGTTAAGCAAAGCTAGTTCTTGTGAAACTAGGCCGAGAAGGTGGTGGAACTCAACAGCCAACAATAGTTGAAGAGTAAGGAAACATCTGGGAGGGGGGCCAGAGCGATCTGCCCCTCCCAAAAGATATAATTTGTAGATAATTGGCCCTCTTTCTGGGACTGACCCACAAACAGGACCAAGCCTGGCCTGTTGAGGAGTGACAGACTCCATCCTAACTGGAGGGGTCCTCTCATCTTATCTATGAACATAGAGCCCTGTCTAACTCCCCTAGCTCTACAATGAGAGTGTAGTCAGCTCAGCTATCCCCATTGAGACCGTGTCTGTGCCTCGATCTAGTTTGGGCAAAACTAAACATGGCGGTGTTCGCCTTTGCAATCTCACTAGAATAAAGACCTCCTCCATTCCTGCCATTTTTTGAAAGAGTTTGAGATACCTCACATCTCAAAATAGGGCAACTTAATGTTAGATCCCTCACTTCCAAGGCAGTTATAGTCAACGAACTAATCACGGATCATAATCTTGATGTGATTGGCCTGACTGAAACATGGTTTAAGCCTGATGAATTTACTGTGTTAAATGAGGCCTCACCTCCTGGTTACACTAGTGACCATATTCCCCGTGCATACCACAAAGGCAGAAGTGTTGCTAACATTTACGATAGAACATTTCAATTTACAACAAAAATACCTTTTCGTCTTTTGAGCTTCTAGTCATGAAATCTATGCAACTTACTGAGTCACTTTTTATATCTACTGTTTACAGGCCTCCTGGGCCATATACATCATTCCTCACTGAGTTCCTATCAGACCTTATGGTCATGGCAGATAATAGTCACATGGCAAACTCCACAGACCCACTCAAAAAGGCTTTCGGAACCATCATCGACTCAGTGGGTTTTGTCCAACATGTCTCCGGACCTACTCACTGCCACAGTCATACTCTGGACCTAGTTTTGTCCCGTTGAATAAATGTTGTGGATCTTAATGTTTGTCCTCATAATCCTGGACTATCGGTCCACCATTTTATTACGTTTGCAATCGCAACAAATAATCTGCTCAGACCCCAACCAAAAATCAAAGGCTGTGCTATAAATTCTCAAGCAACCCAAAAATTCCTAGATGAACTTCCAGACTCCCTCCGCCTACCCAAGGACGGCAGAACGTGGTGCCTTGTGTGACAAGGTTCATGGAAGTGGAAGACACTGAGCCGGTGCAAGGAGACAAAAGGAAGCAGCACATGGTCAAGTTGGGGTGGCAGTTGTATATTGCCCAAGACCCAAAGACCAAATTGGACTGTGTATATTCCTGCCATATGCTGGTGGACAGGAAGGCAGTTCCTGGAGAGGGAAGGGGTAGAAATTAAACTGCCCCTCCTGAGCCACAAGGGAAACTGAGACAATTTATAAACCTATTAAAAAGAAAAACAACCACTGACATGCAAGACCCTGGAGAGGGTACATCAAGGCAAAGGGACACAGGCCATACTAGGTCCCCCATCTATAAAAAATAAGAAACTAATGTACTCCTACTCTGTCTCCACAGGGAAACATGAGGCTGGGGGAATATAGAACCAGGCATAGGGAGTGTAAGGTAGGATGGTGTTGGTGGGTAAGTATTCTTTCCACCATAATCATAGTGCCAAGTATTTGGATTAACCCTAGGGGTTATTCATGAGTAACAAGAAAGAGAAGTATTAAAAAGGCATAGAAAAAGAACAATAAAGATGTCAGAGTAGCATCCCCACGTATAGAGCCTTTACCAAAAGATGGGGAATACCAATACAGTGCACCCCAATAAATAGGACAGATTGTCCGGGATATCCATCGGTAAAATTAAAACAAAAATGGAATAATACCAACTGGAATGATACCTGGAACAATAATAGCAGTCTGGTGGTACTATGGAAATCAATAACTAACAACACCCTGCAAGGATGGCTAGTAAACATAACCCAAGGAGCGGTGTTAGTTAATCAAACCTGTGAAAATGGCCAATATACTAACTCTTATAAAGGGGGCCAATGAAAAGGGCAACTGGGAGACAGTAGCAACGTAACAGAGATTACATTTATCTACGATCAAGCTACTCATGGTCAGCCATGGACGGAGGTGGAGTGCCACAGCCCTAAGGCCACAATGAACACCACGAGCTGGCCTCCGACATCAAAAACTCTGTCTATTACCATGACACCCTAGAGCCTAGCTGTCTCGGAATATAACACGAGCAGTATGACTAATTTAACCACACCAACTGCAAGCACGACCGTAACCCCAAGTGCTTCAGGAAACAGTAGCACAGGAAACAGGCCTAGTGTGAATACCTCAACTGACACATCAGCTGAGGCACAAAAACAAAACACAGGAAATCACAGAGACATTGAACGTGTTATGTGTTAAAGGCAGCGGGACCAAAGCAAAATATAGAATACGAAGAAATATGAACCATAGGGCACGAAACTCAGGAAACCCTCAGACTAAATGGTTAACAGATGTAGTACTGTATTTGCACCCAGGTAATGCCTCCTCATGGGACAACAGAATATTAGGAGGGAGCAATGGCATTACTTTACCGTATGCGAAAAACAGAACTTAACTACCCAGGATTCATTAGCGGCTCTATGGATAGATTCCACAGAATGGAGTATGGGGATATGACATCCCCCACTCCGCAAGAGCAGAGAAAAACCAATAAAATATTCTACCACAGGGTGGGTATGTCTTACGACCCATAATACACAGTGCCTTGCGAAAGTATTCGCCCCCCTTGAACTTTGCGACCTTTTGCCACATTTCAGGCTTCAAACATAAAGATATAAAACTATTTTTTGTGAAGAATCAACAACAAGTGGGACACAATCATGAAGTGGAACGACATTTATTGGATATTTCAAACTTTTTTAACAAATCAAAAACTGAAAAATTGGGCGTGCAAAATTATTCAGCCCCCTTAAGTTAATACTTTGTAGTGCCACCTTTTGCTGCGATTACAGCTGTAAGTCGCTTGGGGTATGTCTCTATCAATTTTGCACATCGAGAGACTGAAATGTTTTCCCATTCCTCCTTGCAAAACAGCTCGAGCTCAGTGAGGTTGGATGTAGAGCATTTGTGAACAACAGTTTTCAGTTCTTTCCACAGATTCTCGATTGGATTCAGGTCTGGACTTTGACTTGGCCATTCTAACACCTGGATATGTTTATTTTTGAACCATTCCATTGTAGATTTTGCTTTATGTTTTGGATCATTGTCTTGTTGGAAGACAAATCTCCGTCCCAGTCTCAGGTCTTTTGCAGACTCCATCAGGTTTTCTTCCAGAATGGTCCTGTATTTGGCTCCATCCATCTTCCCATCAATTTTAACCATCTTCCCTGTCCCTGCTGAAGAAAAACAGGCCCAAACCATGATGCTGCCACCACCATGTTTGACAGTGGGGATGGTGTGTTCAGGGTGATGAGCTGTGTTGCTTTTACGCCAAACATAACGTTTTGTATTGTTGCCAAAAAGTTCAATTTTGGTTTCATCTGACCAGAGCACCTTCTTCCACATGTTTGGTGTGTCTCCCAGGTGGCTTGTGGCAAACTTTAAACAACATTTTTTATGGATATCTTTAAGAAATGGCTTTCTTGCCACTCTTCCATAAAGGCCAGATTTGTGCAATATACGAGTGATTGTTGTCCTATGGACAGAGTCTCCCACCTCAGCTGTAGATCTCTGCAGTTCATCCAGAGTGATCATGGGCCTCTTGGCTGCATCTCTGATCAGTCTTCTCCTTGTATGAGCTGAAAGTTTAGAGGGACGGCCAGGTCTTGGTAGATTTGCAGTGGTCTGATACTCCTTCCATTTCAATATTATCGCTTGCACAGTGCTCCTTGGGATGTTTAAAGCTTGGGAAATCTTTTTGTATCCAAATCCGGCTTTAAACTTCTTCACAACAGTATCTCGGACCTGCCTGGTGTGTTCCTTGTTCTTCATGATGCTCTCTGCGCTTTTGACGGACCTCTGAGACTATCACAGTGCAGGTGCATTTATACGGAGACTTGATTACACACAGGTGGATTGTATTTATCATCATTAGTCATTTAGGTCAACTTTGGATCATTCAGAGATCCTCACTGAACTTCTGGAGAGAGTTTGCTGCACCGAAAGTAAAGGGGTTGAATAATTTTGTACGCCCAATTTTTCAGGTTTTGATTTGTTAAAAAAGTTTGAAATATCCAATAAATGTCGTTCCACTTCATGATTGTGTCCCACTTGTTGTTGATTCTTCACAAAAAATAGTTTTATATCTTCATGTTTGAAGCCTGAAATGTGGCAAACGGTCACAAAGTTCAAGGGGGCCGAATACTTTCGCAAGGCACTGTTGTTCAAACCCGGGAATGGCCTACCCTAGGTCAACCCCATGGACCACTCTAGACTTTCGAAGTTTGTAGGAAAATTATCAACCTAGTCTAGAGATGGTGCAGGAAATGTGTGCTGAAGCTCCCCTATGGAACTGGGGACAAGAACCAAACAATATGTTCCATAGGAAAAAAGGAAAAACAGCACAACATTATTATGACCAATGGGTTAAACTCCCCACGAATAAGACAGAAGCCTGGGCGAGATATCATTGTATTTCAGCCCATGGCAATCTAAAAGAGTCAGGGATCCCCCACTTTCATAGATGGTCAGGGGGGCATTATCCCTCACCCGGAATGTTGGGAGTAGCTCCAGCATTGTTGGAATTATTATGAATAAATGAATAAACAATATCCCCATTTTAAATAGAATTGTAACTAAGTAAACTTATACTCTGTTTTATTATATCTGATTAACAATATTAGTTCATAAGAAGGGATTGTGTGACACGGACAAGGAGTAATTAAAGTTAATGAACACCATTCCAACTAGGAAGAAACGAATGGGTTGGGGACTGTGTAAACACAAGGTCGTTAACCTCGCGTTGAACCTACAGAAACTTAGCTCTGGGGTTTTTAGATAAGACAGTGAGTGCATTCCTAAGTTTCTGTTAATTAGACCTGTCAGCTCAGTGGTGATCGATAAGGTTGAGGGGTCAAAAGTTACCTGGGAGTATGTTAGTAAGTTAGAATTAACTTTTCACCTCACTTTGTCCCTTTGTCGAGAGGGGGGGATTCTGTTAAAGCAATGAAATGACATCATGATCTGTATATAAACTGTTGTTCGTGGTTAAGTGGCAGCGCGCTTTGAGAATAAATTCTGTTACCTATTATTAAAAGACTGGTCTGCGTCTATTTTATGCAAAAAATAATCTTACACATTCTCATAAAATAGATTAAGGGTTTTCAATTAATGAAAGCACATTGGCATAATTCAATTACGTTAACAAGCATTCGCAGGAAGAAACGAGGAAGCGAACCGACGACTGATAGATTGGGCAAACACGAGGGGTGCGTGCCCCTCTAGAAAGTTAGTTGGGGGAGCCATTATGAGGGAAATTAGATCACAAGATAGAATGGAACATGTGCATCAGTGTGGGTACAGTTTCCCACCCAAGGCAAAGTGAACGAGGATTCGTTCATTTGGATGTATGGTTTAACCCTACAAAAATGGAATATCACTGAATCAGACTTCTCTTTCACTGTTACTCTTAGCGGGGGAAAAAACACAGGAGAGAAGGAGCCCATCCGCTGTTTACCTCATGTGCATTTGCGTCATTCTGATTGGTCAAGAGTATTATTCATTTAATGAAACTTCGACTATCCATATAGCCGAAAAAAATCTCATATTATTCAAAATAGTAAAATAATGTCAAATGCCCATCCCTAGTTATCACTCTGATAGGCTAGTAGCATCAATCATAATTCATTGTTTTCCATCAGCCAGTGAGTGTGGTTACATGCACACAATAGTGCGATTATTGTGGCTAGTCAGATTAATATAATAGTTTGGTTAAAACTTTTACATGCTTTGCAAGAAGATGTCCCTTATAATTCTGTTTACAATGCAGAAAATTGGCAATCAAAATAAACGTTCTATCAGAGCTTAAATGTTATTTTTGTGAAGCACATTTGAATTCGAACATATAAAGCTTGTATGTGAAAACTACTTCAAAGACGCATTCATTCAGTTGTTCCAAACACACTTCAATCACGCTAGAGGGAGGCTCGCTCGGCTGGTGCTAGCACATGCGCAGATCAAATACACCACTGGAACGCAGATTAAGGTCTTTACATTGGGGATGCAAATGTCTGTCAATTTTGCTGCAGACTAACTGACCCTCATTAACCGGTCAATAAACGGTAACGTTTTTTCCTAACAGTAAAATGACGTGACCAACAGAAAAATACAATGAAAGAGGTGTATATAATGACGAGATGCTTATGTTTCCACCATAACAATGGGAGTTGTCCCAAGGCAGGAAGGTAGGCGACAAGTTTATGCCCAAATTCAGCCCATAGAAACACATTGGACTTTTGGTCAGAGTGAAACCTCTTACTTTGTCTCTTCCTCTGATACTATGCATGCATACAAGGACTGGAAACATGGAACAATAGCAAGGCAGTCAAAAGGCTAAATCACCTATTAGTGAACATGCAACTCCTGTAATGAAGCAGCTAATAAATATTTCCCAAAATGCAATTCGCAGAAAACACAATTTTATTTCAGTATTAAAAAAAAAATATATATATATATATATATTTTACCCCCCCCTTTTATCCCCAATTTTGATCTTGTCTCATCGCTGCAACTCCCAAACAGGCTTAGGAGAGGCAAAGTCATGCGTCCCACGAAACATAACCTGCCGAACCACGCTCCTTAACACATGCCAGCTTCACCCGGAAGCCAGCTGGAGGAAACATCGTTCAGCCGATGACCGGGGTCAGCCTGGAGGAACCAGGCCCGCCACAAATCAAATCAAACTTTATTAGTCACATGCGCCAAATACAACAGGTAGACCTTACAGTGAAATGCTTACTTAAAAAGAGCCCCTAACCAACAATGCAGTTTAAAAATAATACGAATAAGAAATTAAAGTAACAAGTAATTAAAGAGCAGCAGTAAAATAACGATAGCGAGACTATATACAGGGGGATACCTGTACAGAGTCAATGTGCGGGGGCACCGATTATTTGAGATAGTCACTTTAATAACTCTACATGTACATACTATGCATAGATGACAAGAGAGTAGCAGTGGTGTAAAAGAAGGGGGGCAATGCAAATAGTCTGAGTGGCCATTTGATTAGATGTTCAGGAGTTTTATGGCTTGGGGGTAGAAGCTGTTTAGAAGACTCTTGGACCTAGACTTGGTGCTCCGGTACCGCTTGCCGTGTGGCAGCAGAGAGAACAGTCTATGACTGGGGTGGGTGGTGTCTGTCAATTTTTTGGGCCTTTTTCTGCTATAGTGGTCCTGGATGGCAGGAAGCCTGTCTCCCCAGTGATGTATTAGGCCATATGTACTACCCTCTGTAGTGCCTTGCGGTCGGAGGCCGAGCAGTTGCCATACCAGGCAGTGATGACACCAGTCAGGATGCTCGATGGTACAGCTGTAGAACCTTTTGAGGATCGGAAGACCCATGCCAAATCTTTTCAGTCTCCTGAGGGTGAATAGGTTTGGTCGGGTCCTCTTCACAACTGTCTTGGTGTGCTTGGACCATGTTAGTTTGTTGGTGATGTGGACACCAAGGAACTTGAAGCTCTCAACCTGCTCCACTGCAGCCCCGTTGATGAGAATGGGGGTGTGCTCGGTCCTCTTTTTCCTGTAGTCCACAATCATCTCCTTAGTCTTGATCACGTTGAAGGAGAGGTTGTTTTCCTGGCAACGCATGGATAGGTCTCTGAACTCCTCCCTACAGGCTGTCTTGCCGTTGTCGGTGATCAAGCTGTTGTGTCAACCGTTAACGGTCATCATGCACGATGGACTCGCTAGGGCACGATGAGCCAAGTAAAGCTCACCCGGCCAAATCCTCCCCTAACCCGGGCGACGCTTGGCCAATTGTACACCGTCATATGGGACTCCCGGCCACGGCAGGTTGTGGCACAGCCCGGGAATGAACCCGGGTCTGCAGTGACATCCTCTAGCACAGTTCTAAACATCGCACCTGCCCTGGAGAATTCCTTATTCTACCTGGATGACACGCTGATAGTCAACGGTAGGCAGGCTATAGCCTATGTATCCGATTGGCAAATGAGAGGCGCGCGCCTCTTTTTGTTTTATTGTGGCCACCAAAGTTAACACACGATTGTATTTCAAATTGTTATTTGTTGTGCAATCACGGATTACAAAAGCAAGCTTCACTCCAGTAGCCTACAGACTTTTTGAGGAGATACTCTATTGCTGTCTGACAGGTGGTAGGCTATTCCACTCCTCAAACTAGGCTCTGTATGCTGCGCACATGTGACAAATAAAATGCATGACAACTAACGAAAATACATGCGCAAATGTAATTCCGCACAATTATGCAAATTAACCCATAAAACGATAAGCGTGACCGGTCAAATGTATTTTTCGGCAGCTAACTGATTAACGGTTGACCATTAACATCCCTAGTTTACATGTCCTAATAATTAGAATGATTGCTAAGAAAACCAGGTGTTTTTAATCGGCGTATGCTTACTTCGATTTTGAATTTAAGCAGAGTAAGGTATTTATGACTATTGCATAATCTGTTTATTGCCAAAATTAGTGTGCATGTAAACCTACTCAGTCATTCATGGTGTGTTATCAGATCAGTCCCTCATATCTAATAAACTTAGGTTAGCTGTCATAGGTCAGCGGTTTTCAAACCTCTCCTGGGAGACCCCAGACATTTCAAAGTTTGGTTGTAGCCATGATCTACAGGTAACTGCAAAAATAAAGGAAACGCTAACAGTGTATAATAGGGCGTCAGAACAGCTTCAATGCACCTTGGGACAGGTTCTACAGGTGTTTAGAACTCTATTGGGGGGATGTGACCATCATTTGATGTTTTGTTGATGGTGGTGGAAAACCACCAATAAATAAATAAAAATAAATAAAAAGTAGAAATACTGGTATGCAAAAGAGCAGAAAAGTAAATAAAAACAATATGGGGATGAGGTAAGTAGATTGTTATTATATATTATTATTATATTATATATATATATATATATATATGGGCTATTTACAGATGGGCTATGTACAGCTGCAGCGAACGGTAAGCTGCTCTGATAGCTGATGTTTAAAGTTAATGAGGGAAATATAAGTCTCCAGCCTCAGCGATTTTTGCAATTCGTTCCAGTCATTGGCAGCAGAGAACTGGAAGGAAAGGCGGCCAAAGTAGGAGTTGGCTTTGGGGATGACCAGTGAGATATACCTGCTGGAGTGCGTGTTACGGGTGGGTGTTGTTATCGTGACTAGTGAGCTGAGATAAGGCGGAGCTTTACCTAGCATAGACGTATAGATGACCTGGAGCCAGTGGGTCTGACGACAAATATGTAGCGAGGGCCAGCCGACTAGAGCATACATGTCGCAGTGGTGGGTGGTATATGGGGCTTTGGTGACAAAACAGATGGCACTGTGATAGACTACATCCAATTTGCTGAGTAGAGTGTTGGAGGTTATTTTGTAAATGACATCGCCTAAGTCAAGGATCGGTAGGATAGTCAGTTTTACGAGGGTGTGTTTGGCGGCGTGAGTGAAGGAGGCTTTGTTGCGAAATAGGAAGCCGATTCAAGATTTAATTTTGGATTGGAGATGTTTAATATGAGTCTGGAAGGAGAGTTTACAGTCTAGCCAGACACCTAGGTATTTGTAGCCGTCCACATATTCGAAGTCAGAACCGTCCAGAGTAGTGATGCTGGTCGGGCAGGCGGGTGCGGGCATCGAATGGTTGAAAAGCATGTATTTGGTTTTACTAGTGTTTAAGAGCAGTTGGAGGCCACGGAAGGAGAGTTGTATGGCATTGAAGCTCATCTGGAGGTTAGTTAACACAATGTCCAAAGAAGGGCCAGAAGTATACAGAATGATGTTGTCTGCGTTGAGGTGGATCAGGGAATCACCCGCAGCAAGAGCGACATCATTGATATATACAGAGAAAAGAGTCGGTCCGAGAATTGAACCATGTGGTACCCCCATAGAGACTGCCAGAGGTCCAGACAATAGGCCCTCCGATTCGACACACTGAACTCTGTCTGCAAAGTAGTTGGTGAACCAGGCGAGACAGTCATGAGAAACCAAGGCTGTTGAGTTCTTCAGAAGTTCCAGCTAGGCAATCTAACGTAAGTTAGCTAATTCATTTGCTAGCTATCATACAGTAGCCATACATTAATAACTATATAGCTAATATAAGTAGACATGCAATCATAATTTACTGTAGCGCATATAAAGCACCCACAAGCTACCGGTTGTTGAAAACACAATCATTGCGGGATGCACGACTGATGACTTTCCAGGCAAGGGCGGTCCATTTAAAAATAATTCCTTCCTCCCTCACCCTGCAAGTGTACACTAGTCAGGCATCATGATACGTCATCAGAAGTGTCCACTTAATTTGAGGGCTGAGGGAATAAGGTGTGTATTTTAAGTGTTTGGAATGCAGCCCTGGTTACAGACACAGGCTGCCCAATTCTGAACTTTAAAAAATATATATATTATTGGTCTTTTTACCAATCAGATCAGCTCTGAAAAATATCTTCTGTGAAAAGATCTGATATGACTCGTCCAAAGACCAATTGGTGGAGAAATATCAGAATTGGGCTCCCTGTGTAAATGCAGCCACACACACACCCCTTAATAAGCCCACTATGCTCCTTTCAGACCCCTCTTTCAAAGTCACAGATCTCTTCTAGCCATGGTGGTGTCATATATACACATATTCATATACATAGCTCATATATCAAGCACATATATTAAGCCGCCTGACTCAAGTCATTGCACGCACCCCTGTCCAAACAGGAAGCACCCTACCCCCAACCATAAACTGCCAGTTTCAGTTCCCCCTATGTCACGCTTCCTTGACACACAAACATTTCATGAGCACTGCACACTCACACTCCACCCCCCTCTACTGGTCGGGTGCCAAGAGCAGAGGACTCTGCTGTGCACCATTGGGGCTCGTGCTCTGGCTGGAGCAGGCCCGTCTCCAACTCTTCGGGAGCAGTCAGAAGACCACCAAGACAAGACTCCACCTACATTATTCCATGTATATAATCTGCTACAACCTTTGTCTAGGTCCCTTTTTCAGATAACTCCTTCTGAGCTTTATGAATCAGGTCCGTGCACGTTAAACTGCAGGACAAGATATCTTTTGACTCAATAAACTGCGTTTTTGTTACAACTGAAATCCACTCTGTCCAGCGTCCATGATTTGGTGTCACTCTCCTGTAATTCAACACCAACAGTGGCCAAAATAATGGGCAACTGGGAATTTTTATAAATTACCCTAAGCATATTAATTGCTTAATTAAGTCAGGAACCACACGTGTGGAAGCATCTGCTTTCAATATACTTTGTCTCTCAATTACTCCGGTGTTTCCTTTATTTTGGCAGTTACCTTAAGATCTCCTGATTCAAGTAGTCAAGGGCTTGATAATTAGTAGACAAGTTGAATCAGGTGCGCTAACTGGAAAGATACCCATTTACAACTACTGTCCAGACAGCTCTCCCTTTGCTGTGTGCCACGTGAGTCACATCAGCTAGGCTACACTGTAATATTAGTGGATACTCACTGCTTTCAGGGCAGGTCTGATGGTTTTGACTAGCAGGGGAAACTAGGTCAACTTACGCAAAAGGTTAGGAGAATTACGCACAAGGTTAGGGTGATCTCACATCAGCCTCGGTGAGAAAGTCCGGACGGTGTTCCAGGGCGTGTCCTCAGGGCATGTGCAGACCAGCTGTCAGGCGTCTTCACAGACATTTTCAACCACTCCTTGTCCCAGTCTGTAATGCCATGTTTCAAGCTGACAACCATCATTCCGGTTCCCAAAAACTGTAAGGCATCCTGCCACAATGACTACCACCTTGTAGCACTCAAATCTGTAATAATGAAGTGGTTTGAAAGGCTGGTCATGGCACAGAACTCTATAATCCCAGACACCCTGTACCCACTCCAATTTGCATACCGACCCAACAGATAGATCCACATACATTGCAACACCTCCCTCTGCAACTGGACTTTCTGACAAGCCAGATAGTAAGAGTAGGCAACAACTCTGCCATGCTGACCCTCAACATTGGGCCCCCCCAAGGGGTGTGTGCTTAGCCCCCTGTACTCCCTGTTCACCCATGACTGTTTCCACTCACCACTCCAACAAGTTTGCTGATGACACGACGGTGGTAGACCTGATCACCAACAGCGATGAGGTCAGAGACCTGGCAGTGTGGTGCAAGGACAACAGCCTCTCCCTCAACGACAGGTAAGACCAAGGTGCCAATGGTGGAAACAGGGGCGGGTGCACATCCCCATCCACGGGGCCGCAGTGGAGAGGGTCAAGAGCTTCAAGTTCCTTGTGTCCATACCACTTAGGACTTAACATGGTCTTCTCACACCAGCACAGCCGTAAAGAAGGCATGGCAGTGCCTCTTCTCCCTCAAGAGGCTGAAAAAATGTGGCATGGCCCATTAGATCCATAGGAACTTTTACAGTTGCACCATCGAGAGCATCCTGATTGGTTGTAAAACCGTCTGGTATGGCAAGTACACAACCCTCAACTGGAAGCCCTATACAGTGTGGTGCCGACTGTCCAGCACATCACTGGGAGGAGCTCACAGCCATCCAGGACATACACGCGAGGCGGTGTCTGAGAATCTGGATCTGGATCTGAAAACCAGTCACTATCTGGTGACCCCCATTTGCCTCATGCAGCACGACACATACATATCCTTTGCATAGAGTTGACCAGGCTGTTGATTGTGGCCTGTGGAATGTTGTCCGGAAATATTGGTGGGAACTGCAACACACTGTCGTACACATTGATCCAGAGCACCCCAAACAGGCTCAACGGGTGACATGTCTGATGAGTATGTAGGCCATGGAAGAACTCAGGATCTTGTCACGGTATCTCTGTGCATTCAAATTGCCATCAATAAAATGCACTTGTGTTCGTTGTCTGTAGGTTATGCCGGTCCAATCCATAACCCAACCTCTGTTCGCAAACCGGTCTCACCACATAAAGTCATACACACTGTCATCTGCCAAGTAGAGTTGAAACCGGGATTCATTCATGAAGAGCACAGTTCTCCAGCATGCCAATGGCATTGACCACTTTAGTCAGTTACAACGTGTTGTAGAAATATTTGCTTTATTCCATTTCTAAGCTACCGGAACTTGTGAATACAAATAGAATTTATTACAAAGTAACAAGCCGAGCTGGTTCATGGATCAACCAACTTTCCAGCCTCGGCACACACTTTCTATAGTTTTCATCCTTACGTCACACACATAGTAATTCCTCTTTATGTTAATGACTCTGGCATTTAGCCACCATTATCTTTTTGCCTTGCACTCACTTCAGCTTGGTTTCCATTTTCTTATTGGCACAGACATTAGGGCATAGATTCTATTGGTGGCGTAACCATAGCAATGGTCCAAAAATAAACAGACCCCCAAGGCACATGCATGTCTAATGGTGCTAATGCAAAACAAACCTATGCTCCTAATTATAGGTTGACCGGTTATGATTTTTCAACGCCGATAACGATTACTGGAGGACCAAATAAAGCCGATACCGATTAATTGGCCAATTTTTTTTATTTATTTACTTGTAATAATGACAATTACAACAATACTGAATGAACACTTATTTTAACTTAATATAATACACTAAATCAATTTAGCCTCAAATAAATAATGAAACATGTTCAATATGGTTTAAATAATTCAAAAACAAAGTGTTGGAGAAGAAAGTAAAAGTGCAATATGTGCCATGAAAAAAGCTAACGTTTAACTTCTTTGGGATAGGGGGTTATTCATTTGTACAATGAAGAAGTACGGCCATATAGGAACTGCGTACCACTGTTGAGAGTTGCGCAAGACTTGAAAAGTAGCTTGGTTTGTTGTCTTCCTGTATTGAACACAGATAGACCCGTCTTCAATTTGATCGATTATTAACGTTTAAAAATACCTAAAGTTGTATTACAAAAGTAGTTTGAAATGTTTTGGCAAAGTTTACAGGAAACTTTTGAAATATTTTGTAGTGACGTTGCGCAATTTGGAAGCTGTTTTTTTCTGGATCAAATGAGCCAAATAAATGGACATTTTGGATATATATGGACGGAATTAATCAAACAAAGGGACCAATTGTGATGTTTATGGGACATATTGGGAGTGCCAACAAAAGAAGCCCGTCATAGGTAAGGCATGTTTTATATTTTATTTCTGCGTTTTGTGTAGCGCCTGCAGGGTTGAAATATGCTACCCTCTTTGTTTACTGTAGTGCTATCATCAGATAATAGCTTCTTATGCTTTTGCCGAAAAGCCTTTTTAAAATCTGACATGTTGGCTAGATTCACAACAAGTGTAGCTTTAATTTAGTATCTTAAATGTGTGATTTAATGGCAGTTTGATTTTTATATCATTTTATTTGAATTTGCCGCGCTGCATTTTGCCTGGCTTTTGGCCAAGTGGGACGCAAGCGGCCCCTATAACATAAGAAGTTAAGGTTATTTCAATTGGCTGATTTCCTTATATGAACTGTAACTCAGCAAAATCTTTGAAATTGTTGCGTTTATATTTTTGTTCAGTATAGAAGGTTGATTAACTGTATTGCAAATATATAGACAGTGGTAGGCCTGATCACCGACAATGACGAGACAGCCTATAGGGAGGAGGTCAAGACCTGGCCAGGTGGTGCCAGAATAAAAACCTATCCCTCAACATAACCAAGACTAAGGAGATGATTGTGGACTACAGGAAAAGGAGGACACAGCATGCCCCCATTCTCATCGCCGGGGCTATAGTGGAGCAGGTTGAGAGCTTCAAGTTCCTTGGTGTCCACATCACCAAAAAAGAAACATGGTCCAAACACACCAAGACAGCCGTGGAGAGGGCACACGACAAAGCCTATTCCCTCTCAGGAAACACTTTTTTTTTTACCCCAAGCCATAAGACTCCTGAACAGGTAATCAAATGGCTACCAGAACTATTTGTATTGTGCCTCCCCCCCACCCTTCTTTACACTGCTGCTACTCTGTTTATCATATATGCATAGTCACTTTAACCATACCTTCATGTACATACTGCCTCAATTAGTCCGATTTACCGGTGCCTGTATATAGCCTCACTACTGTTATTATTCACTGTCTTTTTACTGTTGTTTTTTTAGTTCCTTACTTATTGTTCACCTAATACCTATTTTTTACTTAAATTGCACTGTTGGTTAGGGCCAGTAAGTAAGCATTTCACTGTAAGGTCTACTACACCTGTTGTATTTGGTGCATGTGACAAATAAACTTTGATTTGATATAGGCATATTGTTCATTTGGAGAAATGGGAGGTGTTTGATGCACAGGAATTCTAATAATGGTAGGCTAATAAAAACGTAGGCCTAATGATAAAACAGTGCATTTGCCGTTGGTAAGGAGATAGCAGCATGTCGTCTAATATGTTTCCTTGACTTGTATAGGCCTAAATAATCTTATTGCAGGACATCTCTCCTTTTCTGACATAAGTGGTATAAATTATTCCCACCCCACAACAAATAGTAGGCTAGCATTTATCAAATCACTCATTCAATAGCCAAGCATTCTCAAAGGTAAATAGACCTGAGGAAAGAGTGCCTACTACTGGCCCTTCAACACCACTTCCAGCAGCATCTGGTCTCCCATCTAGGGACCGACCAGGACAAACCCTGCTTAGCTTCAGAAGCAAGCCAGCAGTAGGATGCAGGGTGGTATGCTGCTGGCTTATCTCGTCGTCTTGCTTCTACCTTGTTTACACCCATCTTAACTTGGATATCCCTCCTCTTAATGGCACAGACTTCCGAGCATAGATTCTACTGGTGGCGTAACCATAGCAATGATACAAAAAAATGCCTAATGACCCTTCCCTTAGCCTAATGACCCAGACACACACATACGGTAAAGCCTATATTGATTCTGCTTAGTACTCTAAGATACATAACACATGTAATGGAAAATCCCCTATAGGCACAGCATGAGGCTGTGCGTTTTGTTGCCAACCTGTTTTGCTACCTGACAAATTTACGTTTTTTTTTATTTAAATGTTTAATTACCGTTTATATATATATATTTCCTCAACTTTTTCACTCCGGACGCTTTATCTGGACACGATTCGTCAGGACCTCCAACAGCCGAAGCTAAGTAGTAACATTAACATGATGCCTTCTAATTGCAGTCGCTGTACTCGCCTTACGGCGAGGATAGCTGTGCTACAAGCCCAGCTTCAGACGCAATCGTTAGGCAAGGGTAATTTCAGTGTAGGAAAGGATGAAACAGCGTCTGTGCCACCAGTAAGTACAGATAGTAGTATAAATCCCCTGGCACAGTCCCCGCAGCCGGACAACTTTCTCACGGCTTCTGGAAGGAAATGCTGTAGGAACGCTCAACCGGTGTCGCTCATTCAGCCGACAGAAACTTTCAACCGGTTTTCCCCATTACTCCTCCCGTTACGGGGTCTGAGACGCCGAAGCTTCCCACCATTAGCTCTGACAAATTGAAAACTCTAGTCATTGGCGACTCCATTACCCGCAGTATTAGACTTAAAACAAATCATCCAGCGACCATACACTGTTTACCGGGGGGCAGGGCTACCGACGTAAGGCTAATCTGAAGATGGTGCTGGCTAAAGCTAAAACTGGCGAGTGTAGAGAGTATAGAGATATTGTTATCCACGTTGGCACCAACGATGTTAGGATGAAACAGTCAGAGATCACCAAGCGCAACATAGCTTCTGCGTGTAAATCAGCTAGAAAGATGTGTCGGTATCGAGTAATTGTCTCTGGCCCCCTCCCAGTTAGGGGGAGTGATGAGCTCTACAGCAGAGTCTCACAACTCAATCGCTGGTTGAAAACTGTTTCCTGCCCCTCCCAACAGATAGAATTTGTAGATAAATGGCCCTCTTTCTGGGACTCACCCACAAACAGGACCAAGCCTGACCTGCTGAGGAGTGACGGACTCCATCCTAGCTGGAGGGGTGCTCTCATTTTATCTACCAACATAGACAGGGCTCTAACTCCACAATGAAATAGGGTGCAGGCCAGGCAGCAGGCTGTTAGCCAGCCTGCCAGCATAGTGGAGTCAGTGTAGTCAGCTCAGCAATCACCATTGAGACCGTGTCTGTGCCTCGACCTAGGTTGGGCAAAACTAAACATGGCGGTGTTCGCCTTAGCAATCTCACTAGGATAAAGACCACCTCCATTCCTGTCATTATTGAAAGAGATCATGATACCTCACATCTCAAAATAGGGCTACTTAATGTTAGATCCCTTACTTCAAAGGCAATTATAGTCAATGAACTAATCACTGATCATAATCTTGATGTGATTGGCCTGACTGAAACATGGCTTAAGCCTGATGAATTTACTGTGTTAAATGAGGCCTCACCTCCTGGCTACACTAGTGACCATATCCCCCGTGCATCCCGCAAAGGCGGAGGTGTTGCTAACATTTACGATAGCAAATTTCAATTTACAAACAAAAAAAATGCTTTTTTCGTCTTTTGAGCTTCTAGTCATGAAATCTATGCAGCCTACTCAATCACTTTTTATAGCTACTGTTTACAGGCCTCCTGGGCCATATACAGCGTTCCTCACCGAGTTCCCTGAATTCCTATCGGACCTTGTAGTCATAGCAGATAATATTCTAATCTTTGGTGACTTTAATATTCACATGGAAAAGTCCACAGACCCACTCCAAAAGGCTTTCGGAGCCATCATCGACTCAGTGGGCTTTGTCCAACATGTCTCTGGACCCACTCACTGTCACAGTCATACGCTGGACCTAGTTTTGTCCCATGGAATAAATGTTGTGGATCTTAATGTTTTTCCTCATAATCCTGGACTATCGGACCACCATTTTATTATGTTTGCAATTGCAACAAATAATCTGCTCAGACCCCAACCAAGGAACATCAAAAGTCGTGCTATAAATTCACAGACAACACAAAGATTCCTTGATGTCCTTCCAGATTCCCTCTGTCTACCCAAGGACGCCAGAGGACAAAAATCAGTTAACCACCTAACTGAGGAACTCAATTTAACCTTGCGCAATACCCTAGATGCAGTTGCACCCCTAAAAACGAAAAACATTTCTCATAAGAAACTAGCTCCCTGGTACACAGAAAATACCCGAGCTCTGAAGCAAGCTTCCAGAAAATTGGAAAACTGTGCAGTACCGAAGAGCCCTTACTGCTGCTCGATCATCCTCTTTTTCTAACTTAATTGAGGAAAATAAGAACAATCCAAAATTCCTTTTTGATACTGTCGCAAAGCTAACTAAAAAGCAGCATTCCCCAAGAGAGGATGACTTTCACTTTAGCAGTGATAAATTCATGAACTTCTTTGAGGAAAATATTATGATTATTAGAAAGCAAATTACAGACTCCTCTTTAAATATGCGTATTCCTTCAAAGCTCAGTTGTCCTGAGTCTGCACAACTCTGCCAGGACCTAGGATCAAGAGAGACGCTCAAGTGTTTTAGTACTATATCTCTTGACACAATGATGAAAATAATCATGGCCTCTAAACCTTCAAGCTGCATACTGGACCCTATTCCAACTAAACTACTGAAAGAGCTGCTTCCTGTACTTGGCCCTCCTATGTTGAACATAATAAACGGCTCTCTATCCACCGGATGTGTACCAAACTCACTAAAAGTGGCAGTAATAAAGCCTCTCTTGAAAAAGCCAAACCTTGACCCAGAAAATATAAAAAAAACTATCGGCTTATATCGAATCTTCCATTCCTCTAAATTTTTTTAGAAAAGGCTGTTGCGCAGCAACTCACTGCCTTCCTGAAGACAAACAATGTATACGAAATGCTTCAGTCTGGTTTTAGACCCATCATAGCACTGAGACGGCACTTGTGGAGGTGGTAAATGACATTTTAATGGCATCGGACCGAGGCTCTGCATCTGTCCTCGTGCTCCTAGACCTTAGTGCTGCTTTTGATACCATCGATCACCACCTTCTTTTGGAGAGATTGGAAACCCAAATTGGTCTACACGGACAAGTTTTGGCCTGGTTTACATCCTATCTGTCGGAAAGATATCAGTTTGTCTCTGTGAATGGTTTGTCCTCTGACAAATCAACTGTAAATTTCGGTGTTCCTCAAGGTTCCGTTTTAGGACCACTATTGTTTTCACTATATATTTTACCTCTTGGGGATGTTATTCGAAAACATAATGTTAACTTTCACTGATATGCGGATGACACACAGCTGTACATTTCAATGAAACATGGTGAAGCCCCAAAATTGCCCTTGCTAGAAGCATGCGTTTCAGACATAAGGAAGTGGATGGCTGCAAACTTTATACTTTTAAACTTGGACAAAACAGAGATGCTTGTTCTAGGTCCCAAGAAACAAAGAGATCTTCTGTTGAATCTGACAATTAATCTTAATGGTTGTACAGCCGTCTCAAATAAAACTGTGAAGGACCTCGGCGTTACTCTGGACCCTGATCTCTCTTTTGAAGAACATATCAAGACCATTTCAAGGACAGCTTTTTTCCCATCTACGTAACATTGCAAAAATCAGAAACTTTCTGTCCAAAAATGATGCAGAAAAATTAATCCATGCTTTTGTCAGTTCTATGTTAAGACTACTGCAATGCTCTACTTTCCGGCTACCCGGATAAAGCACTAAATAAAAACTTCAGTTAGTGCTAAATACGGCTGCTAGAATCCTGACTAGAACCAAAAAATTGGATCATATTACTCCAGTGCTAGCCTCTCTACACTGACACAGGTTTTACTGCTAACCTACAAAGCATTACATGGGCTTGCTCCTACCTCTCTCTCTGATTTGGTCCTGCCGTACATACCTACACGTACGCTATGGTCACAAGACGCAGGCCTCCTAATTGTCCCTAGAATTTCTAAGCAAACAGCTGGAGGCAGGGCTTTCTCCTATAGAGCTCCATTTTTATGGAACGGTCTGCCTACCCATGTCAGAGATGCAAACTCGGTCTCAACCTTTAAGTCTTTACTGAAGACTCATCTCTTCAGTGGGTCATATGATTGAGTGTAGTCTGGCCCAGGAGTGGGAAGGTGAACGGAAAGGCTCTGGAGCAACGAACCGCCCTTGCTGTCTCTGCCTGGCCGTTTCCCCTCTTTCCACTGGGATTCTCTGCCTCTAACCCTATTACAGGGGCTGAGTCACTGGCTTACTGGGGCCCTTCCATGCCGTCCCTGGAGGGGGTGCGTCACCTGAGTGGGTTGATTCACTGATGTGGTCATCCTGTCTGGGTTGGCACCCCCCCCCCCCCGGGTTGGCGCCCCCCTGGGTTGTGCCATGGCGGAGGTCTTTGTGGGCTATACTCAGCCTTGTCTCAGGATGGTAAGTTGGTGGTTGAAGATATCCCTCTAGTGGTGTGGGGGCTGTGCTTTGGCAAAGTGGGTGGGGTTATATCCTTCCTGTTTGGCCCTGTCCGGGGGTGTCCTCGGATGGGGCCACAGTGTCTCCTGACCCCTCCTGTCTCAGCCTCCAGTATTTATGCTGCAGTAGTTTATGTGTCGGGGGGCTAGGGTCAGTTTGTTATATCTGGAGTACTTCTCCTGTCCTATTCAGTGTCCTGTGTGAATCTAAGTATGCGTTCTCTAATTCTCTCCTTCTCTCTTTCTTTCTCTCTCTCGGAGGACCTGAGGCCTAGGACCATGCCCCAGGACTACCTGACATGATGACTCCTTGCTGTCCCCAGTCCACCTGGCCGTGCTGCTGCTCCAGTTTCAACTGTTCTGCCTTATTATTATTATTATTATTATTATTCGACCATGCTGGTCATTTATGAACATTTGAACATCTTGGCCATGTTCTGTTATAATCTCCACCCGGCACAGCCAGAAGAGGACTGGCCACCCCACATAGCCTGGTTCCTCTCTAGGTTTCTTCCTAGGTTTTGGCCTTTCTAGGGAGTTTTTCCTAGCCACCGTGCTTCTACACCTGCATTGCTTGCCGTTTGGGATTTTAGGCTGGGTTTCTGTACAGCACTTTGAGATATCAGCTGATGTACGAAGGGCTATATAAATAAATTTGATTTGGTTAGCGGGCAGCTCACCAATAAGAAGGCTGCAACATTAAAATGCATTATTTGGGGGGGAAATGTCTTTAAACACTATTATTCCTCTACTACTGTAGATATATTAAAGACATTTTTTTTTTATAACTACAATGCTAAAATATTATATGTAGCACCTCTAAATTTCGGCGCATATATCGAAACCAGGAGATGAAACCAATCATTCACAGATCAAAAAATATTGAAAAACAATTTTGGAAAAACCACTGAGACGTTCTACACACACCTCTGCCGAAATTTGCCATTGTGCTTTCTTTAAGGAACTTTCATGGCCCAGTTCCAACATCTCCAAATTAGGGTGTTTTTTTTACCATAAAATGTGAACTAAGGCATTTCACGACAGGGTTTGTGGTGGAAAATCATCTTTACAAATATAACACTTACAAGAACCTGTGAATTCAATAAAGGCTTTCAATAAAAAATATCAGTCTGCAGAACAACCAACTTCCTTAAGCACTGGCTCTGTATTTTTACACATACAGCATATGAGTTCATCCCACATGCAAATTAATTTACTTCTCCCAGTCCATCTGCCACCATTATCTTTTAATGTAAGTGTCCTGTTTGTTCACGCCCATATCTGCTTTCAGTTAGTTTATAATGGTGGCAGGACCCTTCATTGTCCTAAAAATAATATATGTATAGCTATCCTATGGACTTTTAGCTCGGTGTGCTCTTTGGTATGTTGCCCTTATTACGACTAAATATACTGTGTGTGTCCCTCCATCATTAGTATGTCCACTTATCCTAATCTTTGGTATGCTGCCCTTTCCAGACTAGCAAATACATGTACATGTCGCCTTTTCCTCTCGTGGTCTAATACATGTCTTTGTTCTATGTAACTTCCACAGGTTTTAGCGCTCGTTCACAAAGCACAAATATATTATGGCACTGTTTTATCAATGAAAACATACTAGGCTATGTTGTGTGTGACAGTTTTCTAAATCCCCATAATTTGTGGCGCACACAAATCCTAAAATCTCCATTTACGTCAGAATTTCGTCAAAAATGTAAGCACTGTTAATGATAAATGAGGCCCCAGGCTTCGTGGAGTTCAGCTAACGTTACGCCCTTACAAAAAAAGATCGCAGTCAGCGTGCAATATAACTACAGTATGCTGCAAATACTTCGTCCAAAACAACGTTTTTTCGCAGTTGTAATTTTGCAGTGTAACTGCAGTTATAGTGCAGTATAACTTTTGTTATACTGCAGTTTCAAAACTACAATATGTTTTGTAAGGGCACGACTACTCCATTCACCCAAGGTCTATAGCCTACTTTAATGTACATTATAAAACGCTTACCTTGTGCCTATGTTTGTCCTCTGTAGATGCGTGCCTTTGTTTGCTGAAATCTATAAGTTTTCAAAAGTTAATAAAATACCATTGGCTGCATGCTCATTTATGTTTCTCGAAGATGGCAACAAAGCGAAAATGCGCATGCTCAATAAGTATTTGGAGACCTAGGCCTGTCGTCAGAGATTCAATGTATGCGTTTCTGAACTAAATCTTTTTTTTTTTTAAGTATTGACCCTGAGCGAATCTATTTAGTCGGAGATTAATTCCACAAAGCCTGTTCTCTGCTCGACTCCGTTGGAGTTCATCAGAAACTTCCTTCACGATGGGTTGAGTTTAGTCAGCTACAATGGACCACCCTGGGTCACGTGTGTATCATGCTAGTCTGAGTTGCTATGCGCTTTGGAATTCGAAAATGTATTAATAAATCACAATATCATAGGCAGGATCATTTAGCCTAATATAGCCTACTTTCTTACTTTTCAGTCGGTCAAATAAACACTGCCCTACAGAATTGCCTTGCTTTAGTCAGAAAACATTAGCCTACAGTTTGAGTTATCTGCTGTCCAGCATGGACAGATAACTATTTACTTCATGTTAGTAAGAGATAGACCTAAAATTATATTTTAGAAAATGTACTTACAGATTATTCTAAAGACACCTTGTCCGTTAAAACCCGTAATCCTCTAATTGCTCCTTTGACTCCAGCTTCAGCAGCCACACCAACTACGTTTTCTACGGTAACTTTTTCTGAAAAGGCATTTACAGAATATCCTATCCTAAAAACACATTGTCTGTTAAAACCCGTAATCCTCAAATTGCTCCTTTGACTCCAGTTTCATCAACTACGTTTGCTACGGTAACTTTTTTCTGAGGTGCGTTCAATTCGCTTGAACTTTTGCTACGTTGCGGAACTGTTTGTAATGAACCACACGTTTCCCCCAAAACGTTCTTGGTACGTTTGTTCCCATTTGGTGGGTGTGGCTTCAGGGGTGAAAATCTGATATTAATTTTGGAGGGGACAATTACATTACATTTTCTCAAGAGCAATTCCTGAGGGTGACACCAAAAGTAGTGCTGTAACACATAGCCTACGTTGTAATATGTTAAATGTATATTGATGAACCATAATTACTACTACTGGATAATTGATAGGTACAGTAGTTAAATGAAGGGTTGTCCCAACTTGTTAAATTGTTTAAATCCTTATAATACTACTACTAATAATAGTTATAGCAGTGTTCCTTATCAGTCTAGTATGTTTGCAGGTATTTGTATTTACAACCAGCAATACCAAGCAAGGCCGGTATGGGGTAATGGTACTGTACACTGTATGGGTGCAGGTTTCATAAATACAATGAACATGGTGAGATCTCATCTCAAAGAATCTCCATTGAGAACCATCACAAAGTTAGTCTACGCACTGAACTGACCTTTTTATTGAACTTTTTCTGATTCATTTCTATAGTCATTAAATATGTGACACTGGTTTGAGTCTATTACAACATCTTTACAAAAACAAAACGCTCTGAATAAGTACAGTTCTAAAAGCAAGATAACTACTTCAATGAAAAACCCAAACAAGTCAACCAAAATATCCTTCAGAAATACTTAGTTATTGTTCAGTCAGTGTCTCAACTCTTCAAACAACAGCTATGGACAAGTATGTCACACAAAGTATGCAATTTTAAATAAAATAAAATAAATAATTAGTAAGTGTACTGTCATGTACTAAAAACGACTAAACAAAATAACAAATATCATACTATACACCAGGGGTTCTCAAACAGGGTAGGTGGACCCCTAGGGGTCCCTGGTGTAATGGCAAGGGGTCCATGAAATAAAAAAAGTGTAATGAACGTATTCAGCAGCACAAGGATTTCACTAACTTTACATATAATATAGAGGGGGTGGAGGTCCCTGAGGACCACTCAAAACCTTGCCTGCCTTTCCTCAAAATATGCAGGGCTTCCAGTACTCAAAAAAGGTTGAGAACCACTGCTATACACACCACTGAACAAAAGAACCGAACCTATGTTTGAGGGTTTCAATGGATCCAACAAATTGCTGGCAGATATTTTCCCTCAAGACTGTCCAGCCTGTCTTTATGTACATTACAGACAAAATTCTGATCAGCACCTCAACTTGGTCAACCAACCCCCGCACCTCCACTGGAAGCCTCCTGAGGACCTCTTGCTGCCTCTCAACTGCTGCTACAGGGTTATTTGTTGCGAAAGAGAGGCAACTGCACTGAAAGAGAATCTATGTTCAGCTCAGGGTACTGATCTAGAGACTCATCCAACTCCCCCGTGAGAAGCACTCTTTCCAACTTTTACAGAATGTTTAGACTGTTCTGGTCAAAACGGTCGCCAAAATGAACCTCCACACCATCCAGCACTTTAAAAAATTCTGCCCTATAATGATCCACTGCTTTGCCAGCAAATCTTCTTGAGTGTGTCTCAATGGATTCAATCAATGTTGTTGCTTTCTCATACAGTGCAAGGTAGCTTTCGTCATTTCTGCTGTTTACCACACGCCCTGGATAACTGGACACTGATTGGATTTAGCTGGTGTGCTGTTACAGTTACACAGTGGCGGTGGGTTTGGCAGTTTTGATGTGCTGTGAATTTTACAATGGCTTTTCTCCAGTTCCTAAATCCTGCACTAATGAAGGCAGCATCTGCTCTTTGGCCAAAAGATGGCTGGCTTGAAAACCCTTGGCTACAGTGAAAACACAACACTCCTTTTACTGATGGATTATAATGTAGCCAGGGGATATCGCAAAACCATCTCTCTTGAAACGTCAACAATCTGTTGGCAAGAGTTTGCGGTTCTATAAATTGTGGGTGTGGCTGATATGGTTTTGTGCCATCACTGAGGTAACTGGACAATGCTGTGCCACTGTCCCCTATACTGGTGCTGCTGGCAACAAGGTTGACACCTGGTCCTGCCGTGGCTGTGCCACTGTCCCCTATACTGGTGCTGCTGGCAACAAGGTTGACGCCTGGTCCTGCCGTGGCTGTGCCACTGTCCCTTATACTGGTGCTGCTGGCAACAAGGTTGACGCCTGGTCCTGCCGTGGCTGTGCCACTGTCCCTTATACTGGTGTAGCTGGCAACAAGGTTGACACCTGGTCCTGCCGTGGCTGCGCCACTGTCTCCTATACTGGTGCTGCAGGCAACAAGGTTGACACCTGGTCCTGCCGTGGCTGCGCCACTGTCTCCTATACTGGTGCTGCAGGCAACAAAGTTGACACCTGGTCCTGCCGTGGCTGTGACACTGTCCTCTGAAGTCTCTCTCCCTGGCTCTTTCCCTTTTACCACCCTCACTGCCTCACAGTCTGTCTCCTATAAAATAAATAAGGTGTTTGCCGTACTCCTAACTACCAGTACCCAAAACTACACAATTAATCACAACAGAAATACCATTGCCTTAAACAAATGATCAACTAGTCTTAGGCTACTAGGGTTCTTGCTTTGCGTTTTGGTGTACTGAAAAATACTCTGATGTCTGTCTTTTTACTTTTTTCGGACATTTTTCTACCTGGCAGGCTGGCTATCTGCGCAATAGTAGTAGGAGATGGGCTTATATCATCTTATCTTCTATCATTCTATATGAGCTTCGATCTAAAAGGTAGCTAGCAAATGTGAAACGGATTGCAGTGACAAGAGTTGACAGCTGTATGAGTTCATGAGTTCACCATTTACACAACATATGCTGCAACCTTTTGTAATTTTAATATAGTTTGTTTCATTTTGGCTGGCTTCCAACAATAGCTGAATTTGCAAAGCTAGCGAGCACCAATTCCGTATCTGTGATTCCATCTTTGACGACGCCATATAAATGAAATAGGTACTAGCTAGTTTAATAGTTAATGTTTGCCCCTAGCTCTGCAAATTCAGCTAGTGTGTGTGTAAACCCTGCCAACATAAAAAAACAAACATTGCTATGGCGCGATTGACTGGAATAACCTCACGTCAGTTACGTGCATTGAGTGCCTTTCAGAAAGTAGATACGAACTCTCACGACTACTCCAAGACCACAGGAAGCCTTAACAACAATTAACCTTTAACATGATAAGCTGAACTTTGACCACCTGCAGCGAGCAGTTTGACTGAGGCCCATGTTAGCCTGGCGGTCGCACGGTACCTCTGTCTCAACTACCTCAGTGCAGATTGGGGCCACGGTCAAGAGCACCACTCAACGGACCCATGGGGTGACTGGATGAAGTGACCAACTGGCAGCATGAGAAGCATTTGACCCAAACATGACATGACAATTCCTGGACCTTTGGCAGCTAGCCTTTCATATACTGACCTAGCCTTATTGCTGCTGTAAGTAGAAATGCAGTATTTTATTGTTCATATGTGGACCATAGGATCTGTTTTGGATGTATTTTCATTTATATAGGTAAAACAAGTAATAATAATTGAAATAAAGAAAGCATTACAGAAGTGGGGTCTGACATTTCAATCACTCCACCTGAACTTCAACATTCTCGCTGTTAGTTTGTATGTGGACTTTTTTTCTGTTCAGTGTCGTTTCTTTTTACAATTCTATCAATGGAGTGTTTTTCCCCCCTGTCAAATCCACATTCTGTCATATCCAAATCAATTTGCTTTCTTACACTTACATATTTTCATACTTGCACAGATAACCAGTAAGATATAAACATACTAATTCCATGTGTAGTTGATCAGATGCCTCCTCATCGAGCTTTCATGTAACAGACTACAGAAAAGTACCCGAGCCGTTAACGCTTGAATCCTTAGTTGAAACTATACCAGAGGGGTCACTCCACCTGTTTTTGGTCAAAAGCTGAGGGATGGGCCTGGAGAAATGTAACCACTCTCAGATTGACAGACGGGTCTATGGATGCCAGGACTGACCATCCATGATATCACAATTGTGGGTTTTAACCATGTTTTGAGACTATACCGTGCTTTACATGTCCATTGTTTACAAACATTAGCGTAAGAACAAGTTTATATTTTGATGGGGTACGAGAGTTGAACTAAGCTCATTAGGCGTTTAAGTTATTATTCAAGATTAGATGGGTATATATCATTCAAGTCAGAAAATGGATGAAGCAACTAAGGATTCTAGCTTTAACTGTACATTTAACAGAAGAAAATAGCTGTTTAAAACCAGACCAGATCTGCAGTTGGTAAAATGTTTTTGTTTCTCTCGTTATCCTTGGCTGTGGTGACTTCGGTGTGTGGACAGACCCTTTGCTTGATTATTTAATTCTCTTCCGACAACCTGACGAGTCTGTCTTCAGATTGTATATGTTCCGAACTAAAGAAGATACAAGTGATGGATATTTGTTCTGCTTCAGTGGATAAATGTTTTATTTTATTTTATATAAATGAATTTAAAACCTTTAAAAAAAAAAAAAGATACTTACCTGCCAGATAAGGAACTGGCAGTGAATCAAACCATTGTGAGACAAAGGGCGGGGGGTCACAATTGTTTGAAACTAAAAACACGCTATTAAGTGTCTATAATCAGCACAAGTGCTTTCATTGCGTATTATTAATATTATTGAAATTACATAGTTATGTTTACAGTGATGTATTGGGGGGGACAAATCATATTTTTCCCAGGATGGGGGGTCGTGTGTCCCCCGTCCCCCCTGGGATTTCCGCCTATGTGTGGCTTGATCCAAACCTTCCCCGTTTTTCAACTGGTCTTTCAGTACAGCCAAATATTATGACTATACTAAACAAGCATTTCGATTGTATGCAACCAATATAATTAGTGGGCTCCCGAGTGGCGCAGCGGTCTTAGGCACTACAAGCACCCTGGTTAGAATCCAGGCTGCATCACAACTGTCCGTGATTGGGAGTCCCATAGGGCGGCGCACAATTGGCCCAGCGTCTTCCGGGTTTGTTCTTAATTGACCTGCTGAGTTAAATAATGTAACTACCCTGGGTTTATAAGCGTGGAAATCGACTTTGCCGCACGAGCATGCTTTTGTGGCACAGTCGATAGTGCGCCGGACCTCGGGCTAGAAGGTCGAGGGTTCGAGACCTGCTCCCTGCCTGTTTCATAACAATAAAATCAAATATTTTACATGATACATGTCTCTCCCAACATACATGGCAAATCAAGAAAAGTCATTGTAACTTGTCCACACTGCAAACTGAAGTTATTAAATAAGAAAAACTTGAAAACACATTTACGAAGAAAGCATACACATTGCTTTGAAACAGTGTCCAAGGAAAGAGTTTTGGCATGTGAGTGTATTGATGTGAGAAATGGTGTGTTTGCAGTTGAAAATACATTTTATGGACCAGCAACACCCATACATGTTGTGAAAAATACTTGGGCTAATTCAGTTCAACTGTGTTTAAAACTGTTATGCATGCTGGAGTATAAAAAGGTGTTGAATTGTACTTTTTCTTCACTTTTACATACACTGTGTTCACAGAAACATTGCTCGGATCTTGTTCCCTGGACCTTGGAGGACTTTTGGTGTGGATGATGTTCAGGTTAGATATTAATTTAAATTATTCCACTGAACTGTACCATTTGATTGTCATTCCAGCTCACAGATCACTGCACCTGTTCATAGCCCATCTGTATACAGCCCATCTATCTACCTCATCCCCATACTGTATTTATTTATTTAGCTCCTTTTGCACCACAGTATCTCTACTTGCACATCCATCTTTTGCACATATACCATTCCAGTATTTAATTGCCATATTGTAATTACTTCACCACCATGGCATATTTATTGCCTTAACTTCCTTATTTGACCTAATTTGCACTCAATTCGAATCTGGTATCAGGATAAACATGACAATGAGTTACCAATTGTATACTATGTATTTTTTATTAGCTAAGCAATAAGTGGTAAATGCAATGTTCATATACAGTGCCTTGCGAAAGTATTCGGCCCCCTTGAACTTTGCGACCTTTTGCCACATTTCAGACTTCAAACATAAAGATATAAAACTGTATTTTTTTGTGAAGAATCAACAACAAGTGGGACACAATCATGAAGTGGAACGACATTTATTGGATATTTCAAACTTTTTTAACAAATCAAAAACTGAAAAATTGGGCGTGCAAAATTATTCAGCCCCTTTACTTTCAGTGCAGCAAACTCTCTCCAGAAGTTCAGTGAGGATCTCTGAATGATCCAATGCTGACCTAAATGACTAATGATGATAAATACAATCCACCTGTGTGTAATCAAGTCTCCGTATAAATGCACCTGCACTGTGATAGTCTCAGAGGTCCGTTAAAAGCGCAGAGAGCATCATGAAGAACAAGGAACACACCAGGCAGGTCCGAGATACTGTTGTGAAGAAGTTTAAAGCCGGATTTGGATACAAAAACATTTCCCAAGCTTTAAACATCCCAAGGAGCACTGTGCAAGCGATAATATTGAAATGGAAGGAGTATCAGACCACTGCAAATCTACCAAGACCTGACCGTCCCTCTAAACTTTCAGCTCATACAAGGAGAAGACTGATCAGAGATGCAGCCAAGAGGCCCATGATCACTCTGGATGAACTGCAGAGATCTACAGCTGAGGTGGGAGACTCTGTCCATAGGACAACAATCAGTCGTATAATGCACAAATCTGGCCTTTATGGAAGAGTGGCAAGAAGAAAGCCATTTCTTAAAGATATCCATAAAAAGTGTTGTTTAAAGTTATCCACAAGCCACCTGGGAGACACACCAAACATGTGGAAGAAGGTGCTCTGGTCAGATGAAACCAAAATTGAACTTTTTGGCAACAATGCAAAACGTTATGTTTGGCGTAAAAGCAACACAGCTCATCACCCTGAACACACCATACCCACTGTCAAACATGGTGGTGGCAGCATCATGGTTTGGGCCTGCTTTTCTTCAGCAGGGACAGGGAAGATGGTTAAAATTGATGGGAAGATGGATGGAGCCAAATACAGGACCATTCTGGAAGAAAACCTGATGGAGTCTGCAAAAGACCTGAGACTGGGACGGAGATTTGTCTTCCAACAAGACAATGATCCAAAACATAAAGCAAAATCTACAATGGAATGGTTCAAAAATAAACATATCCAGGTGTTAGAATGGCCAAGTCAAAGTCCAGACCTGAATCCAATCGAGAATCTGTGGAAAGAACTGAAAACTGCTGTTCACAAATGCTCTCCATCCAACCTCACTGAGCTCGAGCTGTTTTGCAAGGAGGAATGGGAAGAAATGTCAGTCTCTCAATGTGCAAAACTGATAGAGACATACCCCAAGCGACTTACAGCTGTAATCGCAGCAAAAGGTGGCGCTACAAAGTATTAACTTAAGGGGGCTGAATAATTTTGCACGCCCAATTTTTCAGTTTTTGATTTGTTAAAAAGGTTTGAAATATCCAATAAATGTCGTTCCACTTCATGATTGTGTCCCACTTGTTGTTGATTCTTCACAAAAAAATACAGTTTTATATCTTTATGTTTGAAGCCTGAAATGTGGAAAGGCAGGCTGAAAATAGGTATTGCAGGCCTCAAAGATGCTGGGGTAGAGAGGTTTTATTTTGCAGAGCCTATCAAACTTTGCTGTGCCTCTCGTCTTCTCGTTGTCATCATCAACTTCTGGGTCACTGATATGAAGCGCCCGTAAGATTGTCAGAAACCTTTTGCATGACATGACAGTGGAGGGGAAAGGCAGTTGATAGAGGGGAGTAGTTTTCCAGTAGTCTTTCAGGGTTTTCAGCTTCACAAGACCCATGTAAATGACCATTGACAGGTAACAAAAAAGATCTGACATGGAAATGGGCTTCCATCCCTCTTTCTTGTCTTCCTGCTTCTTAGCTCCGTACTTATTTGTGTTCAACAAAAGGGAATCAACAACTGCCGAGGTGAAAAACAACTGAAAAAGTTGCATGGGGCTGTACTTGGAGGTCATGTCCAGCTGGAGCCTTTTTGGTCTGAATATTGGAAGTGGTGGGGCCACATCCTCCTCCAGCACAGAGTGCCAACGACCCTCCTCCTCTCCGATTGCAGGTTTATCTCTTCCCCACCTCCGCTTCTTTGTCACAGACTTCACACCTGGCAAGGCGGGGTAGGTGTGGAGCCGGAGACAGCAGGGGTCCGGTTAGATGATCCAGCTCCTTTTGGTGATGGGCACCGTGGCAGTGGGGGCTCCCAATCAGAATCGGAGGGACTGTGAAATAAAGACACAGACAGACAGATTATATATAGGGTAGGGAACCTAAATCACTATGGTGAGGTGCTGTTCCGTTCCATGTTTAGATAAAATACATGTAAAAATTATCTAATATATACAGACACAGATTATATATAGAGTAGGGAACCTAAAATCACTAAGGTGAGGTGCTGTTCAGTCCCATGTTTAGATAAAACACATGTAAAAATATCTAATATATACAGACAGACAGACACACACCCACAATTTAGAGCCATGTGTACTTCACACATTTCATTACTGATTTTATATATATCAATGTCAAATAAAATAAAAATATCTCCAAAACAACTCAAATGAATAATATTTGATATTATTAATTTCAAACAACAGCATGAGAGTTACATACCAATCGAGAATTGGGTCTTCTCCATGCAAAAACATTTATTCGAATTGGGAGTTCAAACTTGTCTCACAATCTGACAAATCTTCTAGTAACTCTGTCACTTTCTCTCTCAATTTCGTCAATAATATCGTGTAGATCTGTATACCTGGACTTTGCCTTTGATTTTCCAGATTTACTTGCCATAATTCTTTCAATAAAATAGTGTAAATGATCTCGACTCAATACTGCTACGTGCAAACAAAGTGGCTCCTTCAGGTAGAAATTTCAATGGCAAATGGCTGTGTTACGCTCGACTTTTGTTCAAGAGCTGTCTTCCCAGATATAACCATCAGATATTGCCGTTTACCTCAGCTCATTGGCTCTCTACCAAGCTAGATTTCAAGACGATCAGTGGTCATTGGGCAGAAATACAGTCAATCAAAGAAGCACCAGTCATATCATTGGCGCGCAATGAGGTCATTGTTTGGTGTGTTCAAATCAGTTCCTTTCGGTCAATACGTCCCGTAAAAAGAACCATCAGGTATGGTTGTGTTACTAACAGAGAGGATTGCAATGAAACCATGACTAGATAAACATACATTTAGTGTGAGTAATTACATTGAATGTTTCGTTGAAAGTTGAAGGATACGGAATTCATGACACAAGCCGTTTACAAAATGTGTAGTGTTATGCTATAAAATATGATTTAATCAAACAAAACAACCATTTATTGTGAGGATTGGACCTTTTGTATTGCCAAAAGAAGAAGATCTTCAAAGGTAATTGATTACTTCTGACTTTTGTGACGCTAATGCTTGGTTGGAAAATGCTAGTAATACTTGTGTGTGCGGCCCGCTGTCGTCAGATTATCGTATGGTATGCTTTCGGCAAAAATAATTTTTTAAATCTGACACAGCGGTTGGATTAAGAAGAAGTTAAGCTTTTAAATGATGTTAGATTCATGTATTTACAAGAACGTTTAATATTACGAATGGTGTATTTAGAATCTTTGAGCTCGGCTATTTCACCGGATGTTAGCCAGGTGGGACGCTAACATCCCACCTAGCCTAGAGAAGTTAATGGTTTTCGCCTTTTGAGTTGTCTCGCTGAAATTTTCTTACTCTTTCAAATGACTGCTCGACTTGTTGACTGCTCGATCCACAAAGCAGACATTATGGGCAAGGTTAGGAATGCAGTGTTGCACGTGTAGCGCAAAATTTTATGTGGCGTCATCACGTCACGTTATATAGGTAGGCACGTCAGCTTTGACATCGGTTTTGCACATCGCCGTTAAATTAAACATCGGCCCGATACCGATGTTGGCATTTTTATCTAATTTCGGCCGATTCCGATATGTTCACCGATATATTGTGCCCCCTGAATTCAGATGCAAACCTCAAAATTGAGAAGTGTAGACAAACGGAGATACAGTTGTGGTTCTTCAGTCTTTAATGTCACAACATAAAAGGCAGGTAGACATGAGGCAGGGTTCCTACACCTTCTTAAACATCAAATTCAAGGACTTTCCAGGCCCAATTCCCTCAAAACGAAAAATGGCATAGTTTGAGACACAGATCAAGGTTAATTAATTATTGTTACAACACTGACAATTTTTATCATGAAAACTTGCAGGATTTACAGAAGCTCACAGACAACAATAAAAAAGAGAGAGGCTTGAATGTGTGAACACGTCTAAATTGTGCTGTGTTACAGTGATGGCAGACTACGTGGTCTCTTGCCTTCTCTAACACAGCAAAACAATATATTGTGTAAGTTGAGCGACAGACTTATTTATGAGTTGAAGAGTTAAGTCACTTAGTTTATTTCATTAGCACCAGCTTAACACCACAAAACATGTTGCAGAGCAAAAACATGACCTTTTTTTCACGAACATGACCAAATGAATAGATAAACAAAAACTTATGACCATAAATAAAATGTTTTGCAACAATAAAAGATTATATGTAAAATACATTGGATCAAAATGAATAAAACATTTCCCTAACCATTGTGTTATGGGTTTGTTGGCATTTTTGGTTCATTAGCTTTATAAAAAAAATATAATAAGAATAATAAAAAATAAAAAATGTATCACTTACTGAGTAGTGTTTTGCCCTTTCTCAAACTGTTAAAACAGTGCTCAACCCTTGCTTTTTGCTGCTATGCCCCTTCATCTGCTTTTCAGGTCATTCACTTTTTCGTTGAGTAGTGTTTCTATTTCAGCTATTTTGTGCTCTTATCTTTACCACCATCTTTATCAAGCTATTGGACTTGGCAATAAAAGTGAGGTTGCCTGTGCTCTCCACTTTTGAGTGCATATTTATCTGCTGAGGTCGAGAGCATTTATGTCATCGGTCAGTCTTCTATTCCTCCCTTTAAATTCATCTATTTAATCTATAATTTCTTTCCTCCTGTTTTTTTGCTCATCCATTCTTCTGTCTCTGTTCTTCTTGATGTGTCACGTACCTCTATCAGCAGAGGTCTGTCAATGCACACATTATGTATGCCACCCACAGCTCTTATGTGGTCAACTATACATCTCTGTGCTACATATGAATCTTCCTTCAAGTTCTCCACTTCAATCTGCCGATTGATGGAGAATCCACTCCCTACTGAGGCTTGCCCATGTGACAGTAAGAGGCGTTAGAGGAATGTCTCCGTAGATTTCTGAGCTCTTTGTCCTTTGACATATACTCATGTAAAAATGTGTCCACGCTCTCTTGGGCAGGATCAACGTTTACAAACTGAGTGTTTGGGCTTGGACAATGTCATCAATAAAATGTGAGTACTGTCAAATGATGTCATCACAATCTTCTTCCTTCACCCGATGACTACTTACAAGGTAGGTGAAGTCTTTAAATTTGGCTGTACACGGCATCTTTCCATTTGTGCCTGCCATTTCCCTTGGATCCAACAAAGATGCGAGACCAGAGAGTACTTCAATGGAGATCTCAATGAGTTTGTTTACAGTTGTGAGCATACACTTCTTGCAAACGATTTTGAAGTCCATCAATGTTTCTGTCCAATTTTCTTTCCTGCGTTCAAGTCTCACAATTCTTCGAGTAACAAAGCCGAAGTCAATGTGATTGGACGACTGGCTCACCTCAACATCAAGAAGTTTTTGAGGGGTCTTCGCTTCTTTCATGAGGTCTGGCTTTAGGAATCTGCTCATCAAGCAGCTCTGTAGAGAAAAATGGCACCATGGGCTTCAAATCAAATCAAATGTATTTGTCACATACACATGGTTAGCAGATGTTAATGCAAGTGTAGCGAAATTCTTGTGCTTCTAGTTCCGACAATGCAATAATAACCAACGAGTAATCTAACCTAACAATTCCAAAACTACTACCTTATACACACAAGTGTAAAGGGATAAAGAATATGTACATAAAGATATATGAATGAGTGATGGTACAGAACGGCATAGGCAAGATGCAGTAGATACATATGAGAGTGCAGTATATACATGAGATGAGTAATGTAGGGTATGTAAACAAAGTGGCATAGTTTAAAGTGGCTAGTGAAACATGTATTACACAAAGATGCAGTAGATGTATATGTATATACTGTACTCTATATCATATGAGATGAGTAATGTAGGGTATGTAAACATTATATTAAGTAGCATTGTTTAAAGTGGCTAGTGATATAATTTCCACCAATTCCCATTATTAAAGTGGCAGCAGCCACTCAATGTTAGTGGTGGCTGTTTAACATTCTGATGGCCTTGAGATAGCTGTTTTTCAGTCTCTCGGTCCCTGCTTTGATGCACCTGTACTGACCTCGCCTTCTGGATGATAGCAGGGTGAACAAGCAGTGGCTCGGGTGGTTGTTGTCCTTGATGATCTTTATGGCCTTCCTGTGACATCGGGTGGTGTAGGTGTCCTGGAGGGCAGGTAGTTTGCCCCGGTGATGCGTTGTGCAGACCTCACTACCCTCTGGAGAGCCTTACGGTTGTGGGCGGAGCAGTTGCCGTACCAAGTGGTGATACAGCCCGACAGGATGCTCTCGATTGTGCATCTGTAGAAGTTTGTGAGTGCTTTTGGTGACAAGCCAAATTTCTTCAGCCTCCTGAGGTTGAAGAGGCGCTGCTGCGCCTTCTTAACGACGCTGTCTGTGTGGGTTGACCAATTCAGTTTGTCTGTGATCTGTACGCCGAGGAACTTAAAACTTGCTACCCTCTCCACTACTGTCCCCTCGATGTGGATAGGGGGGTGCTCCCTCTGCTGTTTCCTGAAGTCCACAATCATCTCCTTTGTTTTGTTGACGTTGAGTGTGAGGTTATTTTCCTGACACCACACTCCGGGCCCTCACCTCCTCCCTGTAGGCCGTCTCGTCGTTGTTGGTAATCAAGCCTAGCACTGTAGTGTCGTCCGTAAACTTGATGATTGAGTTGGAGGCGTGCGTGGCCACGCAGTCGTGGGTGAACAGGAAGTACAGGAGAGGGCTCAGAACGCACCCTTGTGGGGCCCCAGTGTTGAGGATCAGCGAGGTGGAGATGTTGTTACCTACCCTCACCACCTAGGGGCGGCCCGTCAGGAAGTCCAGTACCCAGTTGCACAGGGCGGGGTCGAGACCCAGGGTCTCGAGCTTGATGACGAGTTTGGAGGGTACTATGGTGTTAAATGCTGAGCTGTAGTCGATGAACAGCATTCTCACATAGGTATTCCTCTTGTCCAGATGGGTTAGGGCAGTGTGCAGTGTGGTTGAGATTGCATCGTCTGTGGACCTATTTGGGCGGTAAGCAAATTGGAGTGGGTCTAGGGTGTCAGGTAGGGTGGAGGTGATATGGTCCTTGACTAGTCTCTCAAAGCACTTCATGATGACGGAAGTGAGTGCTACGGGCGGTAGTCATTTAGCTCAGTTACCTTAGCTTTCTTGGGAACAGGAACAATGGTGGCCCACTTTAAGCATGGGGCAACAGCAGACTGGGATACGGATTGATTGAATATGTCTGTAAACACACCAGCCAGCTGGTCTGCGCATGCTCTGAGGACGCGGCTGGGGATGCCGTCTGGGCCTGCAGCCTTGCGAGGGTTAACACGTTTAAATGTTTTACTCACTTCGGCTGCAGTGAAGGAGAGTCCGCAGGTTTTGGTTGCGGGCCGTGTCAGTGGCACTGTATAGTCCTCAAAGCGGGCAAAAAAGTTATTTAGTCTGCCTGGGAGCAAGACATCCTGGTCTGTGACGGGGCTGGTTTTCTTTTTGTAATCCGTGATTGAATGTAGACCCTGCCACATACCTCTTGTGTCTGAGCCGTTGAATTGTGACTCTACTTTGTCACTATACTGATGCTTAGCTTGTTTGATTGCCTTGCGGAGGGAATAGCTACACTGTTTGTATTCGGTTAGTGTTAGGGTCACCTTTCCCTGGTTAAAAGCAGTGGTTCGGGCTTTCAGTTTCACGCGAATGCCGCCATCAATCCACGGTTTCTGGTTTGGGAATGTTTTAATCGTTGCTATGGGAACGACATCGTCAATGCACTTTCTAATGAACTCGCTCACCGAATCAGCGTATTCATCAATGTTGTTGTTGTTGGAAGCAATGCGGAACATATCCCAATCCACAATCAAAGCAGTCTTGAAGCGTGGAATCAGATTGGTCGGACCTGCGTTGAACAGACCTGAGCGCAAGAGCTTCTTGTTTTAGTTTCTGTCTGTAGGCAGGGAGCAACAAAATTGAGTTGTGGTCAGCTTTTCTGAAAGGAGGGCGGGGGAGGGCCTTATATGCGTCGCGGAAGTTAGAATAGCAATGATCCAAGGTTTTACCAGCCCTGGTTACGCAATCGATGTGCTGATACAATTTATGGAGTCTTGTTTTCAGATTAGCCTTGTTAAAATCCCCAGCTACAATGAATGCAGCCTCAGGATATGTGGTTTCCATTTTGCAAAGAGTCAAATAAAGTTTGTTCAGGGCCATCGATGTGTCTGCTTGGGGTGTTATATATACGGCTGTGATTATAATCGAAGAGAATTCCCTTGGTAGATAATGCGGTCGACATTTGATTGTGAGGAATTCTAAATCAGGTGAACAGAAGGACTTGAGTTCCTGTATGTTGTTGTGATCACACCACGTCTCGTTAATTATAAAGGCATACGCCCCCGCCCCTCATCTTACCAGAAGTATGTTTGTTTCTGTCGGCGCGATGCGTGAAGAAACCAGCTGGCTGCACCGATTCCGTTAGCGTCTCTCGAGTCAGCCATGTTTCCGTGAAGCAAAGAACGTTACAGTGTCTTATGTCCCTCTGGAATGCTACCCATGCTCAAATTTCATCAACCTTGTTGTCAAGAGACTGGACATTGGCGAGTAGTATGCTAGGGAGTGGTGCCCGATGTGCCCGTCTCCGGAGCCTGACCAGAAGACCGCTTCGTTTCCCTCTTTTACGACGTCTTTGTTTTGGGTCGCCGGCTGGGATCCATTCCGTTGTCCTGGGTGGAAGGCAGAACACAGGATCCGCTTCGGGAAAGTCATATTCCTGGTCGTACTGATGGTGAGTTGACGTTGCTCTTATATTCAGTAGTTCTTCCCGACTGTATGTAATGAAACCTAAGATTACCTGGGGTACCAATGTAAGAAATAACACGAAAAAATAAATAAAATACTGCATAGTTTCCTAGGAATGCGAAGCGAGGCGGCCATCTCTGTCGGCGCCGGAAGTTGTTCCCGCTACCACGCTACCAGGCTTATCGGTCTGGTAGCGCGTGAGGAATGGTGTCACGTCCTTGCTCACTGAAAATATTAAATTCAGTTTTGCCGTCATGAGAGGGTCCTTAAGGGCCTCCTGAATCACCTCAAATTACTTTGTGCCTGGATTTGAACATCTCTTCTCGACAGCCTTCACATATGTTGTTACCATATGGGGTAAAAACTCTAAAGCTCTTTCAAGCACGGGCTCATTTTCAACACACCGTGTCTTGCAAAACTTAAGTGGCATTGGGGGATCTGGCGATCCAATGATGTTAAAGTTGTCCTCCCTGCGGGCTGGAGTATCCTTCAGAAGTTGGTAAATAGCATGAAGTACACTGTCAACTTTCCACTGTTTCTTCCACTCCCTTCTGAAATGCTCCATGTACAATATGGAGACCGCAACTACCAATGTTTATAAGGTGTACATCAAAATCTAGGTGGGACTATGAGTAAAATGACTAATTTATATTTGGTCCATCCATGGAGACCTGAACCATGTTTTTCTTTGGTAGATCTTCGGTGCTCTTCTCAGACCACTTTAAGGTCCAAAGAGGTCGCATATCCCATAAATTTAGAATCATAAAAACGTCACAACTGTCCTCATCTCATAAACGGACGTGGAATTCACACTGCTTTGACTGTTTTCCTGTTAAGGCTCTCATCAAAGAGAGATAGTCCTCCTCCCTAGTATTTTTAGACAAGTGTTTGAAATGAGGAGCCAAGCCATGTGTGCACATATAGCTGGACTTTCTTGCCCTGCATGTGAAGGTCTTGGCTATTGCACTGTCTGGGAACGTCGCTGAGAACAGCACACCTAACAGTAAAAATAAATAGAATATTGAAATCAAACACATTTCTGTTTCTAGCATGTGTGTACGTGTGTTTCACAGAGAGAGAATATGAAATATAAAAACAAACATAACATGCCCATAAAAATAATTTAACGTTACAGGTGAGTTTAAAAACCATGCCACTCACCTGTGTGTTCACTACAGTGGAAAGAGTAGTGAGACTCCATCATATTCAGACACCACAATGTCTCAGCCCACAATGTGTCCTCTGGGAACGCCAGTTATGACAGACTGTCTTGAGGTGGTGAATGTGGTAGTAGTTGTATAAGATTGTCTAGGTGGTGATGTAGATGACGGTGACTTTCCCACATAGTTCAATAGAGTGGGAGCTATAAGAAAATGAATGTCCAAGTCTGATGAATGACTAGCTAGCTGGCATCAGTCATGTAACGTGTCACTAACGATTCTAGTTAACGTCCTTTAACTAAATGTAAACTTTCAGCTAACGTTAGCAAACTGTCAATCATTTGAAATATTACCTGTCCAGCTCTGCTTGCCGCAAGTTGGCTAACTTAACGTGAACTTAGCTAACGTTAGCTAGCTAGCACTATATTGACAGGTGTGATTCTGTGGGAGAACTGACTGACACATCTAGATAACATTAGCTAACAACATAGTGTTGATAAAATGAGATGTGCAGGTGGACGAGTCGGCCAAGGAACGATTCGGACAAAGAGATCTATTGTATGACAAGCGACAGTTTATTCAGAGTAAAGATATCTGGTACAGCGTGCACGGGCTCAGTCAAGTAACTCCGAGTGAGCTAAAAGAGGAAGAGCCCCTAATACAGTTTGTTTACATGTTTTATACAGCACAGAAAGTAGGTTGAGTCTTGAAGTCCTGGTTCTCTGGTTGGATCAGGTCCAGGCGTAGCCTCCGATGATTGGCTCCTGCAGCCCATCGCTTCAGCCGTTGCTCAATGTCCTTGTTGTTTTCCTGAGTCCAGGGTGGGTGTGTGTGTGTGTGTGTCCTAGATAAGTTTATAATCTTGTGCAGCTTATGTGTGCAATGAGTTTGTGTGTCTTAATGTATGTGCAGTTCCTGTTTTCACATAGCCAGCCGTTGGCCGATACTGAGACTTAAGGCATTGTGGTTGGGCCAGTTCCTGTTTATGTGCTGTGAGTAGAGACATCAGCCTGCTTGTGTAAGCTTTATTGAGTGATGTTTCCTATTGAGTAATACTTGGTAGTGTTGATAATGGGATATGTAGGAGGGTGAGCCGGTCAAGGATCGATTCAGACAAGGTGGTCTATTGTATGACAAGTGACAGTTTAATTATGAGTAAAGATATCTGGTACAACGTATACGGGCCCATTTCATTCGGTTCTTAAGGAACCAGCAGAAAAGAAGCCCCGATAACAGAGTGCATGTATGTTATATACAGTACAGAAAGTAGGTTGAGTCTAGAAGTTCTGGTCTTCTGGTTGGTCCTGTTGGGCCGTCCGTCATCCCTCTGAGTCTTGTCGTGCCGTTCCTTGTCACACAATGTTCAGCTAAGAAGGAGATTAGGTGTGTGCGCTGGTTTCTGCAAGTCAAGGCTGTCTCTTCCTCCCAATGTGTGGGTGTATGTCTTATCTGTGTGTCCTCGGCAGTTAGTGTGTGTAATGTGTGTGTGCTGTGTGTGTGGGTGTGGGAGCTATCCTGTATGGGACCTAACATGTTTTACTGTGAAAATACGTTGTCTCAGTTATAGCAATGTAATAGCAGTAGGCTGGTCACCTGCATAAGAAATAGCACTTCCTTACAGTAGACAGATGAAGTTAATATGCTGAAGTTAATATGTTATAGCAAAAGGCCTGGTTATAACGAACTCAGCTAAGTGCTCATGCTTACAATAGCAAACGTTAATTTGACCAAATAATTCTGTAACGTTAAAGTTAATTTACCCAACCACGAAGAGACGGAATAATCTAGCTAACTAATTAACGTTTAGCTACAAAGTATGGTTGTATTCCTTTCTACATGTTACCAGGGGTAGGACTTTTAACTTCGAGTGCCATCCTGTGTGATGCTCTAGCAACATGGCTCGTCACAGTTGCTTTTGCCCATAGCGTGAACTTTCATTAATTTTATGCAGGCTCTGCATCGGTCCATATGGATGTCCCGCGGATCTTTAACAAGCCAGTCTTTGTGAATGTCTTTGGTGAGCCACGAGTCCTGGAATTTACATTTTCCAGGCATAGCTGAAGGTTCACTTAACGTTAGATTTCTCGCTTGCTTGCCTGTTTAACCTAGATCATTCAACTTCAATCACTCATGCACGCACGTGACTGTCGCACTTTCTAGGCAGGTGACACGTGAAACAAGGATGCACAGAAGGCGGGAGACATGCAGACAGCGCAACGTAGCCTATTACTGACATTACGCTTTTTTTAAAATTCGAATAAGAACTTCAATTTCTATTCTTGCACAAAATATATAAATTAAAGCCCTTTCAATGGCCAAAGTCTATTTATATTTATTTTCAAAAACCTTCAAGGCCTTGATTTTTTCCCCTGAAATTCACAAACATTCAAGGATTTCAAGGACCAGTGGGAACCCTGATCCACATTCTCCAATTTTGGTGGGAAAAGACCCTTTGTTATACTAATATCTCTCCCTCCATACAGATTGGCAAGGGAAGGTATTTATGATCATCATAAAACTGGCCAACAGACCCAGGAGAGGCGGGTCTTCAGACCTTTGCCTAAAGGGCACCCACAATCTCCATTTTAGGACTGGCAAGTCATGACACCAGGGCAGTGTGTCTTAAGTGGTGCTGTATTATTACAAGGGTGGAGAGATTAGGGTAAAAACTTTTGAAAAAAATAAATGGAAACTGGTATCACGCTTACATTTTTATTAAAAGGACCAACAGAATAACTTTACAAAAATTATAAAATAGTTAAATAATTGCATGCCACTTACAATTGTTTACAAGAGTTTAGAGTGCAGATGTCAACATTCAACTACTTTTGTTTTTATTGCTTTACAAGGTCGTCAAAGAGATGACCAATTCCCTAGACAGACATTTCAGCTTATGTTCATCCCCCCATTTCTTCACCCTCATAAAACAAAGATCGTAGTGATAGGCAACATGGAGGGGGAAAAAAGGGGAACACTTTATTTGGATAGTCTCTAGAGCATCTACAGATGGATTATCAGTAACATTTAAAATATCTACTAACCCTAATCTTAACCCTTACCTTTGCAAGCGGTTACTTATCAACCATGTGTGTTGTTTCCCTCTGTAGTGTAGTGATGGGCACGGTTATTCCAATAACTGAATGGACGTTAGAATTTGATTACTTTGAGAGTATTCATTTTTGATAAATAAAATAGGCACAAAAGTTAAAGGTTTGGTCTAAAATGAACATTGTTACATAGCCTACAAGGATTTTAATAAACAAGTTTTATGACAGTTAATAGTGCGTCCCATAAAAAAGACACACTGGTTGCCAACGTGAAGCTCGTTGTTATTGTTGTTGGTCAATCAAAGCGGCGCTACAGTCAGAGGCTCTGTGTAGCAAGAGAAGTGGGAGATTTATAATCAATGCAAAATGGAATTAACATCACGGAATTAAGTTGGCTAAATGAAGAGTCCGCTACAACGAGCAACCATCAGGTAAACTGTGGAATCTGAACGGAGTTGTTGAGAATTAGCTTTGCTACTTTAGCTAGCTTTTTTACATCAATTTTATGGATTCAAGACAGGCACTACCAGATGGTATGATAGACAAGCATGTTGCTGCCATAGGTTATCTAACCTGCGTCAGTCTGTTTGGCTACTCTCGCTCTCCCGCCGTGCCACACAGACTGCCACAAACACACACCAGCCCCTGCCGCCCCAACAGGCTCTCGGGTCGCGCGAGTAAGTCTCCATTGAAGTTTTAAAATATATTTTTCTTTAAGCACATTTATTTAGACTATCCAGATATTATTCGAAAACTGAAATAATTTCTAATGCCTTCCTTGCTGTAGCATTACATTAAAGCACATGCAGATGGACAATACAGATTATCCAAATAAAGTGACTCTGAAAATCTTCATATCCAAATAAAGTGACTCTGAAAATCTTCAATTAACAAAAAAAAGCCAAATAACTCGTCTCCAGAACATAAAACTGATTCTGATTCAAACCCACCTATGCAAGTTCTGCATACGCTCCCCTCTCTTTCCATCTTCCCATCACTATCTTTTGACCTGAGTGTACAGTAATGCTGTCATCTCTTCCCCATTTCAAACGTGTTCCGATTGCAAACTGGGAATTCCGGAACCTACTCAAGAGAACTGGATCTGCTGCACTCCGGGAATCTGGAAGAGGGAAAGGAGGATACCTAGTCAATTGCACAGCTGAATGCTTTCAACCAAAATGTTTATTCTGCATTTAACCCAACCCCTCTGAATCAGAGGTCAGGGGGGTTGCCTTAACATCAACGTCATCGGTGCAGTTATTGTCGGGGGTTAACTGCCTTGCCGGCTCGGGGTTTCAACCTTTCGGTTACTGGCCCAACGCGCTAGGCTACCTGCCGCCCAGAGAGAGAGAGCAGAACTAACATGTAGAGATCTTTGTTTCTCACTTCTTTATTGTCAGCTGCAAGCCATGTTTAGACATTTATGATACGATTTATTGATTAATCATGGATTAACAAGTCCCGGGGTGCACAGTTGTGTGTACTTGTGGTGGTGGGGGGTGAGTCAGATGGCCCCTGTGCACATGGTTGTGTCCCCAGAGTGGTGCGGGACGGGACGCCTGTGCCACTGCAACCAGCGCCCGCCTGATGGTGCAACTCATCACTCTCACGTTTTTGGTCTTAATGAGTACATGAAGCGTGGAGAGTAGACTCAGGAGCACGCTTACCTGTTGGTACGAGGTGGTGTAAACCATGACATTCTGTTGTTGTCCATCAGCAGTTATTATTCCAGCAGGCAACTGGTTCGCTGCAAAAGGAAACAGATTTATACTTCAGATTATGCAGTTACCATTTCCATGAAGTAACGTTCTGTCAATCACTGTTACCCACTGTTAGACATTAATCCAATACATTTAAAACAGTGTAAAGTACTGCATAAATTCTGATATGAAAACATGAATAAGTATATTTCAAGCTAGAATCCAACAGGAGTGTACTGTTGGATTCTAGCTTGAAATATACTCATGTTATCATATCAGAATTTATGCAGTGCTTTACATGTATAAGAAACATACAGTACCAATCAGAAGTTGACACCTACTCATTCAAGGGTTTTTCTTTATGTTTACTATTTTCTACATTGTAGAATAGTGAAGACATCAAAACTATGAAATAACACACATTCAATCATGTAGTAACCAAAAATATGTTAAATCAAAACGTATTTTATATTTGAGATTCTTCAAAGTAGCCACCCTTTGCCTTGACAGCTTCGCAGACTCTTGCCATTCAACCAGTTTCATGAGATAGTCAGTCACCTGGAATGCATTCCAATTAACAGGGGTGCCTTGATAAAAGTTAATTTGTGGAATTTCTTTCCTTCTTAATGCGTTTGAGCCAATCAGTTGTGTTGTGACAAGGTAGGCATGGTATACAGAAGATGGCCCTATTTGGTAAAAGACCACATCCATATTATGGCAAGAACAGCTCAAATAAGCAAAGAGAAACAACAGTCCATTACAATAAGACATGAAGGTCAGTCAATCCGGAAAATCGCAAGAACCATTAAGTGCTATGATGAAACTGGCTCCCATGAGGACCGCCACAAGAAAGGAAGACCCTGAGTTACCTCTGCTGCAGAGGACACGTTCATTAGAGTTACCAGCCTCAGATTGCAGCCCAAATAAATGCTTCACAGAGTTCAAGTAACAGATACATCTCAACATCAACTGTTCAGAGGAGACTGCGTGAATCAGGCCTTCATGGTCGAATTGCTGCAAACTACTACTAAAGGACACCAATAATAAGAAGAGACTTGCTTGGGCCAAGAAACACAAGCAATGGACATTAGACCGGTGGATATCTGTCCTTTGGTTTGATGAGTCCAAATTTAGATTTTTGGTTCCAATCAACGTGTCTTTGTGAGACTCACCTACTCTGCATGTATGATCTATGCATGTGTGGTTCCCACCATGAAGCATGGAGAAGGAAGTGTGATGGTGCTTTGCTGGTGTCAGTGATTTATTTAGAATTCAAGGCACACTTATCCAGCATGGCTACCACAGCATTATGCAGTGAAACGCCATCCCATCTGGTTTGCGCTTTGTGGGATTATCATTCGATTTCAACAGGACAGTGACCCAACACTGCCAGGCTGTGTGCAGGCTTTTTGACCAAGAAGGAGAGTGATGGAGTGCTGCATCAGATGACCTGGCCTCCACAATCACCCAACCTAAACCCAATTGAGATGGTTCGGGATGAGTTGGAACACAGAGTAAAGGAAAACCAGCCAACAAGTGTTCAGCATGTGTGAACTCCTTCAAGACTGTCATCAAGTCAAAGGGTGGCTACTCTGAAGAACGTAAAAATATATTTTGATTTATTTAACACTTTTTTGGTTACTACATGATTCCATATGTGTTATTTCATAGGTTTGATGTCTTTACTATTATTTTACAATGTAGAAGTAAAAATAAAGAAAACATCTTGAATGAGTAGGTGTATCCAAACATTTGACTGGTACTGTCAAGGAAGGGTAAAGAGGAACTTGGTGTGTGGAAAGTTACTGAGTGAGAAAAAGGAAAGTGCAGAAAGTTCATATTCAGTTCAAATACACAGTGTAGTCAGGAAGTATTCAGACCCTCGACTCATTTGTTACATTACAACCTTATTTAATTTTTTCACGTCCTTAATCTACACATAATGACAAAGCAAAAACAGGCTTTTAGAACAGGCTTTCCAAATTAAAAAATGTATTAAATAATATGTATAGAAATATCACATTTACATTCACAAAGTATTTAGACCCTTTACTCAGTACTTTGTTGAAGCACCTTTGGCAGCGATTACAGCCTTGAGTCTTCTTGGGTCTGACAATACAAGCTTGGCACACCTGTATTTATGGAGTTTCTCCCATTCTTCTCTGCAGATCCTCTCAAGCTCTGTCAGGTTGGATGGGGAGCATCGCTGTCCCGAAGCCACTCCTGTGTTGTCTTGGCTGTGTGCTTGTTGTCCTGTTGGAAGGTGAACAGTTGCTCCAGTTTGATGTAATGAGAGCTCTGGAGCAGGTTTTCATCAAGGATCTCTGTACTTGGCTCTGTTCAACAACACTTCTCTGGTCTGAAAAGTCCTTTAGGTGCCTTTTGGCAAACTCCAAGAGGGCTGTCATGTGCCTTTTACTGAGGAGTGGCTTCCGCCTGGCCACTCTACCAAAAAAGCCTGATTGGTGGAGTGCTACAGAGATGGTTGTCCTTCTAGTCTACAGTCGTGGCCAAAAGTACCACGAAATTGGGGAGAAAAAAAAAAAATAAATAAATAAATTAAAAAGTTTGCTGCTTCAGTGTCTTTAGATATTTTTGTCAGATTTTACTATGGAATACTGAAGTATAATTACAAGCATTTCATACGTGTCAAAGGCTTTTATTGACAATTACATGAAGTTGATGCAAAGAGTCAATATTTGAATTGTTGACCCTTCTTTTTCAAGACCTCTGCAATCTGCCCTGGCATGCTGTCAATCAACTTCTGGGCCACATCCTGACTGATGGCAGCCCATTCTTGCATAATCAATGCTTGGAGTTGGTCAGAATTTGTGGGTTTTTGTTTGTCCACCTGCCTCTTGAGGATTGACCACAAGTTCTCAATGGGATTAAGGTCTGGGGAGTTTCCTGGCTATGGACCCAAAATATCAATGTTTTGTTCCCCGAGCCACTTAGTTATCACGTTTGCCTTATTGCAAGGTGCTCCATCATGCTGGAAAACACCATGTTCGTCACCAAACTGGTCCTGGATGGTTGGGAGAAGTTGCTCTCGGAGGATGTGTTGGTACCATTCTTTATTGGTGGCTGTGTTCTTAGGCAAAATTGTGAGTGAGCCCACTCTCTTGGCTGAGAAGCAACCCCACACATGAATGGTCTCAGGATGCTTTACTGTTGGCATGACACAGGACTGATGGTAGCGCTCACCTTGTCTTCTCCGGACAAGCTTTTTACCGGATGCCCCAAACAATCGGAAAGGGGATTCAGAGAAAATGACCAGTCCTCAGCAGTCCAATTCCTGTACCTTTTGCAGAATATCAGTCTGTCCCTGATGTTTTTTCTGGAGAGAAGCGGCTTCTTTGCTGCCCTTCTAGACACCAGGCCAACCTCCAAAAGTCTTCGCCTCACTGTGAGCGCAGATGCACTCACACCTGCCTGCTGCCATTCCTGAGCAAGCTCTGTACTGGTGGTGCCCCGTTCCCGCAGATGAATCAACTTTAGGAGACGGTCCTGGCGCTTGCTGGAATTTCTTGGGTGCTTATGACGAAGTCACACAAGACAAGTTTGTATCAGTAAAAAATACTAGCATATAACAATGGATAATTCTTTAAGTAAAAAACAGCATGTCTTAATCAAACAGCACACTACGTAATTCATTTCCTCCATATATAGCAAGTATTTCAAGCTAGAATCCAACAAAAGTAATAAAATGTGGAAAAGGGGAAGGGGTCTGAATACTTTTCAAATGCACTGTATTATTGTTGAATATGAATGTCCCCGAGGGAGGCAAAGTGCAACAGTCTAGTTTCAGTTCTTGATTAGGCAGGTCAGTTGCTGCGGAACCAGGACTATGGGTTCTAGGGACTATGGATAAGGAACTCAACTCGATTGAAGGTCAACAGATGGAGAGAAGATACTGCTGGAAGGGGGCCCACATCGAAGAACATCTGATTACAGTCCTATCGTACACATACAGTGCCTTGCGAAAGTATTCAGCCCCCTTGAACTTTGCGACCTTTTGCCACATTTCAGGCTTCAAACAAAGATATAAAGCTGTATTTTTTTGTGAAGAATCAACAACAAGTGGGACACAATCATGAAGTGGAACGACATTTATTGGATATTTCAAACTTTTTTAACAAATCAAAAACAGAAAAATTGGGCGTGCAAGGCACTGTACATACTCACGTCCACGAGGGTCCTAGAGTTAGGCAGGGCCATAACACCAGTAAGAGGAACCTACTGTGGTTCTAACTAACACCAAAGAAGGACATGTTCTCTTAGACATGCAAGGTCCTTCCGCCTAGTCGGAAGGTATAAAGATGTGTTTGTGTGACTTGTATGTTGTCTTTGCAGCTGTATGACCCAGTGGTTGTATAAACTTGGTTTGAGCTTTTTTTTATTCGTCCATGAGTTTTTACTGTTTGTTGAAAACTTAACAATCCTCAGGGTAAGAAATTGCCTGGGGCCCAGGGGTGGAGAACTGCAGTAAATAAGGCCATCATGGCAACTAGACCATAAACTAGCTGATGATCCTGTAACATGAATAACAAAAGAGTACATGTATGCATTCAGCACCTCTCATCTAGGCCTAATCCTAGAGCGTAATAGTGTTGGGGGATAACAGCAAATGTTAATGAATTCTATTGGGATTGAGACCCCACTTACCGAAGCTGTCGTCTGTGAGTTCTTCTCCGAGTCCCTCTGTTACAGATATGCCGCCGATTCCCTTCTCCCCTTTCATCGCCTACAAATAGAGAGAGAGACACATTGAGAACTTGTTAGGGTTATGAATTGAGCTGTATTTCCACCTAGAAAAGACACAGTGATAACAAGACCTTTGTGTTTGAGCCAAGGCCCAAGCATAGCATAAGAACTCATACACACCAGTCTGGAGAGCATGGCATGAGCTATGGCACTTGGCGCACACACTTCCTCTCACCTCTCGGAACTTCTGTAGGTAGAGTTTGAGTGGCTCCACGTACATGTCGAAGCCCAGGGTGGACATGGCAAACAGGATGTCCTCTCCATTGATGGTCTTCCTTTTCTCTTGATGACAGCGCTCACTGGCCTCCGACGTGATGAAGCTGATGAACTCGCTCACACACTCCTGAACACACTCCTTGGCATCTTTCGCTATCTGGACAGGATTAATAGGGGAAGGGGGATTTAGGTCAACATGCAGCCAAAGGTTGATGTGGATACTACATTCAGGGCCGGTTTCCTGGACACAGATTAAGCCCAGTCCTGAACTAAAAAGCATGGTCATTGGAGAATCTCCGGAAAGTGTGTTGGGGAAATCTAACTCAGTGTTCACATTTAAATCAATATTAGGCTTTACAATCATTTACAAAAATACTTATTTAAAAAAATACCTATTTAAAATGACAAAACATTTTATATAAACAACAAGTAAGCGTCTTTAAAAATAACTTGCAGTGTTTTGTGTTGGGGTTTGTCATATCTGTGTCTGTTGATGTATTTGGTAAAAAAAACAGATGGCCCGGTCAACCCGTCCTGTGCAATTTATCAGGCATTGAAGCTGTAACTAGGGAGTACCAAGAGTTAAGGACATGTACTGTATGAAGTAGAATCCACAGTAACTGGAAGGGTGAGTATTATCAGTGTTCTTTTTATTTATTTTTTATTTCACCTTTATTTAACCAGGTAGGCTAGTTGAGAACAAGTTCTCATTTGTAACTGCGACCTGGCCAAGATAAAGCATAGCAGTGTGAACAGACAACAGAGTTACACATGGAGTAAACAATTAACAAGTCAATAACACAGTAGAAAAAAGGAGAGTCTATATACATTGTGTGCAAAAGGCATGAGGAGGTAGGCGAATAATTAAAATTTTGCAGATTAACACTGGAGTGATAAATGATCAGATGGTCATGTACAGGTAGAGATATTGGTGTGCAAAAGAGCAGAAAATAACATAAATAAAAACAGTATGGGGATGAGGTAGGTAAAAATGGGTGGGCTATTTACCGATAGACTATGTACAGCTGCAGCGATCGGTTAGCTGCTCAGATAGCAGATGTTTAAAGTTGGTGAGGGAGATAAAAGTCTCCAACTTCAGCGATTTTTGCAATTTGTTCCAGTCACAGGCAGCAGAGAACTGGAACGAAAGGCGGCCAAATGAGGTGTTGGCTTTAGGGATGATCAGTGAGATACACCTGCTGGAGCGCGTGTTACAGGTGGGTGTTGCCATCGTGACCAGTGAACTGAGATAAGGCGGAGCTTTACCTAGCATGGACTTGTAGATGACCTGGAGCCAGTGGGTCTGGCGACGAATATGTAGCGAGGGCCAGCCGACTAGAGCATACAGGTCGCAGTGGTGGGTGGTATAAGGTGCTTTAGTGACAAAACGGATGGCACTGTGATTACTCAGCAAACTGGATGCAGTTTGAGTGTTGGAAGCTGTTTTGTAGATGACGTCGCCGAAGTCGAGGATCGGTAGGATAGTCAGTTTTACTAGGGTAAGTTTGGCGGCGTGAGTGAAGGAGGCTTTGTTGCGGAATAGAAAGCCGACTCTAGATTTGATTTTCGATTGGAGATGTTTGATATGAGTCTGGAAGGAGAGTTTACAGTCTAGCCAGACACCTAGGTACTTATAGATGTCCACATATTCAAGGTCGGAACCATCCAGGGTGGTGATGCTAGTCAGGCGTGCGGGTGCAGGCAGCGAACGGTTGAAAAGCATGCATTTGGTTTTACTAGCGTTTAAGAGCAGTTGGAGGCCACGGAAGGAGTGCTGTATGGCATTGAAGCTCGTTTGGAGGTTAAATAGCACAGTGTCCAAGGACGGGCCGGAAGTATATAGAATGGTGTCGTCTGCGTAGAGGTGGATCAGGGAATCGCCCGCAGCAAGAGCAACATCATTGATATATACAGAGAAAAGAGTCGGCCCGAGAATTGAACCCTGTGGCACCCCCACAGACTGCCAGAGGACCGGACAGCATGCCCTCCGATTTGACACACTGAACTCTGTCTGCAAAGTAGTTGGTGAACCAGGCAAGGCAGTCATCAGAAAAACCGAGGCTACTGAGTCTGCCGATAAGAATATGGTGATTGACAGAGTCGAAAGCCTTGGCAAGGTCGATGAAGACGGCTGCACAGTACTGTCTTTTATCGATGGCGGTTATGATATCGTTTAGTACCTTGAGCGTGGCTGAGGTGCACCCGTGACCGGCTCGGAAACCAGATTGCACAGCGGAGAAGGTACGGTGGGATTCGAGATGGTCAGTGAAGCCCAGCTGATTTGTACGGGGCCAGGTTTTACAGCTCTTTCAGAACATCTGCTATCTGGATTTGGGTAAAGGAGAACCTGGAGAGGCTTGGGCGAGTAGCTGGGGGGGGGGGGGGGGAGCTGTTGGCCGAGGTTGGAGTAGCCAGGCGGAAGGCATGGCCAGCCGTTGAGAAATGCTTGTTGAAGTTTTCGATAATCATGGATTTATCTATCGGTGGTGACCGTGTTACCTAGCCTCAGTGCAGTGGGCAGCTGGGAGGAGGTGCTCTTGTTCTCCATGGACTTCACAGTGTCACAGTGTGACTGGTTGATGGCCAAGAAATGGACACAGCAATAAACCCTTTGTGTTTGTGCTAAGGCAGAGGAGAAATACATCAACACTGGCAAATATTCAGTCTTGAAAGATGATACAAATGCAGTGCGTCCTTGGTGACCTGAAAGGCGCTTCTGTGCTTATCAAATGGAGCATTTCCATACAGGATTTACCCCAGTGTTTTACACAAAAGGCTCAGACTTTTCTGTTTCCATCTACGCAGGCCGGCTCCCGTGTCTCACTGAGCCATGGCTCCGGCTGACCTGCTTTCACTTGGCTCTAAAGGCAGGCCACTGGTACTAGGGCTGGGTGGTATACTGTATTTTATGATATACCGGTATTGATGCAGGGACTGGTTTGAGTTTTTACTTTACCTTCTATACCGTAATTTAAATGTTTGGTTTGTTAAATGTGATTCGCCATGTGTAATGTCAATTTTTATAGTTTACTTCGCTACTTGAGTCATCTTTCTCCTCGCCACTCTCCATACAGACCTAGCCACGCCCCTTGTCACTCAAGGAGCACATTTGATGTTCCTCAACCACGAGACACTTGCGTTCAGTCTACATGATCAATGCAGCAAATGCAACAATGTTGATGACAGTAATGCTGTTTTCACTTTGCTTCTTAATATAAATCCACTAGCGTTCTATACCGACACTATTAGTTTGTGTTACTTTACATCAGCAAAAAGCTAGTTTGTCTTTTCTTAGGGACTCTGATGGCACAGCTGGCGCTGCAGTACAGCGCCCTTAACCACTGCGCCACCCGGGAGGCCCTGGCGTAAAGTACTTTAAGTAAAAATGTTAAGTCGTTGTTTGGTGTATCTGTACTTCACTATTTTTATTTTGGACAACTTTTACTTCACTAAATTCCTAAAGAAAACACTGTACTTTTTACTCCATACATTTTCCTTGACACCTAAAAGTACATTTTGAACAGAACAGGAAAATTGTCCAATTCACTCACTTGTCAAGAGAACATCCCTGGCCATCTACTGCCTCTGATCTGGAAGACTCACTAAACACAAATGCACAAATTATGTCTAAGTGTTGGAGTGTGCCCCTGGCTATCTGTAAATAAAAAATTAAAAAATATGGTGCCATCTGGTTTGCTTAATATAAGGCATTTGAAATTATTTATACTTTTACTTTTGATACTTAAGTACATTGTATCAATTACATTTACTTTTGATACTTAAGTATTTTTAAAACCAAATACTTTTACTCAAGTAGTACTTTACTGGGTGACTTTCACTTTGGTAATTTTCTATTAATGTATCCTTAAGTATGACAATTGGGTACTTTTTCCACCACTGCAATTGAGTGCAGGAAATGCAGAAATTATAAAAGTGCTAAAATTTGTTTTGATTGAAGTTGAATTGAACAGTATAAAACAATCATAATGGAGACAGACTCAGAGAAATGACTTAGAATGTATGTATGCTTTGCCACCCTAGGATCACTCACTACTTAAAGCAAACATTGAACTTTTATTATTCAAAATCAAAAAAATACCGTCAAACGGCCCTTTTTTAAAAAAAAAATTTAAAACATGATATAATATTTTGGCCATATCGCCCAGCGCTAACTGGTACTTTCACCTATCATTTACATAACAATGGCTAACTGTGAACTAACACCTTCTCACAAAGCAACCGTTTTGATTATGCAGAGGTTGTTGATTCCGCTCTGTTGTGGAAATATTTGCTCAATAATATTTCTCAGATACCGGAACTTGTGAATACAAATAGACAAAGTAACGAGCCGAGCTGGTCCACGATCAACCAACTTTCCAGCCTCGGCACACACTTTCTATAGTTTTCATCCTTACGTCACACACATAGTAACTCCTCTTTATGTTAATGACTCTGGCATTTAGCCACCATTATCTTTTTGCCTTGCAATCATTTCAGCTTGGTTTCCATTTTCTTATTGGCACAGACATTAGGGCATAGATTATATTGGTGGCGTAACCACAGCAATAGTACAAAAATAAACAGACATGCACAATCCCAAGAAACGTGTATGTCTAATGGTGCTGAAGTAATACAAACCTTTGCTCCTAATGCATGTCTAATGAATCTCACTGGACTACATAATGGTTTCCCTTAGCCTAATGATCCACACACACATATAATGGTTAAGCTTGCATTGATTCTGCTTAAAGTAAGATGTATAATGTGCACACATGTACTAGAAAATTCCCAATACTCTTCACAAGTCCTCACTTTCAGCCCTATCTATGGAAACACAATTTCACTAGTATAACATAAGGGTGGTATGACAGTCAAAAAGCAGCAACAGTGTACTCAGTCTCAGTGTTTCCTCTACCATTGCATAGGTCGGATGAGTCCCTCTCACTTCAAAATACATAGCCTCAATTTGGTTATGATAGTAAATAAACATGTTAAATGTTAGCCGCCAAAATACATGACCAATCATGCTTATCGGTCTATAGGTTAATTTGCATCATTTTGTGGAATTAAATTGGCACGTGTATTTTCGTTAGTCATCATGCATTTCACTTATCACACGCACACAGCATACAGAGCCTAGTTTGAGGAGTAGAATAGTCTACCACCTGTCAGAGAGCGTGAGAGTAGCTCCTCAAAAAGACTGTAGGCTACTGGAGTGAAACCTTCTTTTGTAATCCCAGTCATTGCGCAACAAATAACAATTCTAAATGCAATCGGGTGTTAAAAACACGATTAAAAGGAGCTATTTTATTTCTCAATCTCAACTTGTAATTAAAGCGCTCCTTCCATTCGGATGCATAGGCTATAGCCTGCCTACCGTTGGCTTTCACCACGTCACCCACCACTTCGCAATGGGAGAAGTTTAAGGCAGTATAATTGTTTGAAACCTGAATTTACTTCACTTCAAATAATGAAGCATACCTTACTTCAAAGTAGCTTTGTGAAAAATCCATCCATAGAAAGAGGGAATTATTTTATAAAGACTTCCTCATGCCATTAACCAGAATTGATCTCCTGTTCTATTGACTTTCTTTTGTTGTCCAGAAGCTAAAAGGCACAATCCTAGACATATTAGCAACACGTCATAGTAGTTGCGATTAGATTCCCCCTCTTTCTACACGGAACTAAAATATAAATGCAACATGTAAAGTGTTGGTCCCATGTTTCATGACCTGAAATAAAATATGTTCCATAAGCACAAAAAGCTTATTTCTCTCAAATGTTGTGCAGATTTTTTTTTACATCCCTTTTAGTGAGCAGTGAAGCTGATTAAACAGGATGGTCATTACACAGGTGCACCTTGTGCTGGGGATAATAAAAGAACACTAAAATGGGCAGCTGTCACAACACAATGCCACAGATGTCTCAAGTTGAGGGAGCGTGCAATTGGCATGCTGATTGCAGGGATGTCTGTGGTGGAAAAATAGTCATGCTATCCCGTGTTTTATTACTTAGAGAATATTCTCATTATATGCTAGTGTTTTTTTCTAACCTGATACAAACTTGTCTGTGTGACTTAGGCATAAGACTGGGCGTATAGCTAAGATCCGTTTGGAATCGCCCGCAGCAGGTGACAGATTCTGTGTTTTTACTATCTGCAGGAAGTCAGCTGTAAGGGAAACTTGCAGAAAGAAGCACATTTTAGTGTGATCTGTGGCAAATGCAGTTACAGTTGAGCCCTCGTGCCATCTTAATCTGCAGACAAACCAATCGCTTTTTACACACTATGTTCTGTCCGTTTCCACACATCTGCTAAACTGCCACGAAGACAAAGAGGTTGTATTTCCTATAAAAGCCAAGAGCAAACTCTGTTCATTGGGCTTTTAACTCTGCACTATTGAGTGATTGTTGATTGCTTCATTTTTGCTAATCTTATAATAAAGTTAGTTTCTGTTTGAGGAATCTAAGTCTCCCTCTTCCTTTTATATAATTTTTTGACAATTGGCATGCTATTGTTTTTTGATGTTTCCATTAAGCTCTTAATGAAAAATGTCCCTTTCCTTGTAGTATCAGAGAGGAAGAAACCATGCGAAAGGTTTGTCTCTTGCCCAAATCTGTCCAAAATAAGAGCAATGCGTTTCTATGGGAATATTTTGGGCCTAAGCTTCACCTGCCTTCCTGCCTTGGGACTCCCCCCATTGTTAGGGCGGAAACATAAGCATCTCGTCATTATATACAGATCTGCAATAGTATTCTCTGAGGGTCAGTCGGCAGCAAAATTATACAAAATTTGCATCCCTAATAGTCATTTAGGGGTGTTGGCAGCCCTAGATGAGTCTGTGGTCTATGTATCTGTCTTTGTTGCTGTTTCAACCTTGAATTGTGTAGATTTATGAACTCACAGAATCCAAATAAATACCAGTTAAAAGTAAAATAAAAATAATAAAAATATGAAATAAATAAAAATAAATAAAAAGCAAAAAACAAGCAAAGCAAGTCACACTCCATACCTTTCCTGTCTGTGGAACAGCGTTCTTCATGATGCGAGCCACGTTAGCGATGGGGAGGTAGATGTCCTGCTCGCGGAAGTTTTCCTTGCTGCCGTTGCCTTCCTCATGGTCATGCAGGCTCTCATCACAGTCATCTGTGTCAGGGAGAGGGGCATGTTACATCTACATATTTTGCCTATAAAAATCTTCTCTACCTCTATTCACCAAGCAAGTTTAGTCTGATTGAGATCAAGTCTACATGTGACTTGGTCAATGTCAAACATTGTCATTTAGAATTACTACAGTAAGTAAGCCAGTAAGTGCCCATGTCCATATCTTTATATAGGGGTGCTCTGATGGTGTCCTGTATCATTGGGATACCATGTTATTCTGAAAAAGGGGTTGGGGACTGTGCACGTCAGAGAATAGGTAGCTGGGTTTCTCAACTCAACGCCATGTACATCTCGGTGGAGTTGGGTTGAGACGACTGTGGGCGGAGTGTACCTCCGACTACAGTCAGTGGTTGTATTTGATTAACATTTTATTAAAAAGTAAGGGATTCCAGCAAACAGGCCGTGATTGGGAGTCCCATAAGGCGGCGCACAATTGGCCCAGCGTCGTCCAGATTTGGCCGGTGTAGGCCATCATTGTAAATACGAATTTGTTCTTAAAACTGACTTGCATAGTTAAATAAAGGTTAAATAAAAAATAACAGGCATGCAGAGGACAGAAAAAAGGCACACAGTGGACAAACAAAGGAACACGGCAGTGGAGGCTGCTGGGGAAGGACAGCTCATAATGGCATGGAAAAGAGTGAATGGAATGGCATCAAACCATGTTTGATTCCGCTCCAGCCATTACCACGAGCCCGTCCTCCCCAATTATGGTGCCACCAACCTCCTGTGGTACACAGTAAGGGTTTAAGAATTTCAATTTTTAGAAGTATAGCCTGACAGTGACTCCATGTAGTCGGAGATACAGTCCACACACTCGTCTCCACTAAATTCCATTAATGTAGAGTTGAGAGACTCAGCTAGAGAAGAGGGTGCTTCTGTTCTATATCGCGGAGCTCCACCCGACAAGGGGAGTTCTGCTCCTAGTGGTTTACCATGCTGCCTAGACAGCGAACAGCCTGAGAGAAAATTATGCACACACCTCCAGCCAATAGGAGTACAGGTGTCCCTATATAAGGGGATGCTTCCCCACAATCAGCCTCCCATAATCTTCAGCAACAGGACTGGACTGAAGAAGCCTAGAAGAGAAGAGAGAAGTCTCAGGACGAACCCGCTGTCGATATCCTGGTCTCAACGTCGTCCTTTATGAGCATGCCTTATCCAACCCCCAAAAGCTCTTTTAAGAGCTCAGTGTCGCTGCTCCACTATGGCAGCTACAGACCCACACAACTTGTTTTGTGTGCTTGGGTTCACAGCACGCTAGGGGCGGCCTCACAGATCCCCCGGAATGCCCTTGCTGTGCCCTCCTTTCTTTAAAGGTGAAGAAGCAGCAGTGGGCGTTTATCAGGGTAGATCTCCCTCTGGAGGATGCCATGTCTGTGCTAGCCTCAGGTTCTGAAAAAAGGCACCCTACTGACCGAGGCTGAAATGATTAATAAAGAATGTGTTCTATCTTACTGTCACAAGAGAACCTCTTTCCCATAACTAACTTGAGACCGTTCAGGTTCCGTCTCTCTCTCACATCACTCTGTGTGTAACACAGCACACCATGAGTGCGTAGCTGAGGACGTTGTGAGTGGAAATGACATGAGGGCAGCAAAACGGACGCTCTTGATGAGCCGCCATGCTATACCTCATGGAAACCCTATACCACACACTCTCAGGAGTAATGTGAATAAGGGTTTGAGGAACGTCTTGCGTACACAGCCCCATGTTGGGCCGATGACGCAATCGCTGTTGGGGGCAGAGAAGCTGCACCCTCTCCCCCTGGCTAAGCCGGACGCTTGAGAAGGGTTACACCATCCAATTCTACAGAACTCCACCCCCATTTACGGGCGTGGTGGAGACCGTGATGAAGACGTCAGAGAAAGTAGTCGCTCTTGTGAAAGACATTACGGAACATTTGGCGAAGGAGGCGGTCACAGTAATTCCCCAGGAGCAAAGGAACAGCGGGCTATAGTCGCTCTACTTCCTAGTGCCGAAGAAGACGGGAGGAATGAGGCCAATATTGGATTTACGCACTCTCAACGAGAGCGTAGCCAAACGGCCCTTTAGAATGCTTACGACAAAACGCCTGCTGGAATGTAACAACAACAAGGACTTTTGTATAAGCGTAGACCTAAAGGAAGCATACTTTCATATGCTGGTGCATCCGCGTCACAGGAAGTTTCTGCATTTCGCCTTCCAGAGGGTGGCGTACGAGTATGCGAGGATGCCATTCAGGTACGCCCTGACACCTCTCATCTTTTCCAAATGCATGGAGGCGGCATTGGAACAGTTGCGTCGTTCAAGGATAAGGCTACTAGTCTACCTAGACGACCTAATGGTTCTCGCACACACGACACAGACAGTGATTAATCTCACAAGTCTGGGGTTCGCTGTGAATTGGGAGAAGAGCGCCTTGGCCCAGTCATCGGATTGTCTACCTGAGCTAGACACTGACCATGAAGGCTCGAATTTCGGATCCTCGACGGGCTGCCTTATTGCTAGCCCTACAAAGGTTTGATCCGAACCGCACGGTGACGGCGCATTCCGTCATGACACTTGGGTCTCATGTCGTATGCCCACTCGGTGGTTCCGCTGGGACTTCTGCACATGCGCAGAACACAGCGATGTTTTGCCCAACTACGACTGGACCCAGTGAGGCACCAACATCAGTTGTTGGTGGTTCCCTTCTCGTTCAGAGCGGACCTGAACTATTGGAGACCTGTGTGTCCCGACGCAAGTGGCCCCAAAGGGCAGAGTGTCCTCCTACATTCCAGTGTTTACAGAGGCTTGTCTGACTGGATGGGGAGGGACATGTCAAACTCGGGCGGTCAGAGGTGTGTGTCCTCCCTCGGGACGCCACATCAACCTCCTGGAGTTGGAGACAGTTCCACTGATTCTGACCCACTTTGTGTCTACCCTATGGAGTCATGACGTGTTGTTCTGGTCGGACAACCGAACCACAGTAACCTACATAAATCGCCAAGGACGAGTGAGGCCTCCTGCACTCCACTGGCTGACGGAGGAATTGCGGCTGTGGGCTCACAGGCACCTTCACTCGTTGACAGCAGCACACATTCCAGGCTATCAGAACATTGGAGCAGACCTCATGTCTCGAGGGGTTCCTAGAGACGACGAGTGAGCTGCACCCCGACATTGTTCTCCAAATATGGGAACGGTTTGAGAGAGCCGAGGTGGATCTGTTCGCGTCACGTGGGAACGAACAGTGTCCCCTATGGTTATCCCTACGAGCCCAGGACGAACCGCAACTAGATAGACGCCTTTGCGCACCAACCGTGGCCAGATGTTCTCCTGTATGCATTTCCACCACTGTCCTGCATTCTCCCACTGCCAGCCTGTGTGAGAACAGGAGGTCTGTCAATCATATTGATAGCCCCTGATCATCCAGGGGCTTCGTGGTAAGCAGAGATGACTCAAATGTTGATTTCGCCATCATGGCCAATTCCACCAAGAGGATGCGATGTCTCAGGCGGGAGGCATGATAGAGAAATTGCCTCTAATCGGCCAACCACCGAGGGTCTGGCCCGAGAGGGACAGGTTAGAGCGCTGTGGGTCATCTGATTCAGTAATCAGAACCAAACAGGGCTCGCGTGCCAGTTCCACATCCAGGATGCATGCCAGCAGATGGTGTGCCAGAGAATGTGGACCCTGTATGCTGTCAGGTCGAGAGCATGCTCTCTTTCCTACAGTTCATGTTTGACAAGCAGCGCTCACCCGCTGCCATTAAGGTGTTTGCGGCAGCGCTTTCAGCTTGTCATGAGGGGTTTGGCAGAGACACCATCTTCAGCCACCCTCTAGTGAAACGGTTTCCATTGGGAACGCCGCGATTTAGGTCAACACCTAGAGCCACGCTGCCCACAGTGGGATTTAACTTTGGTACTTGAGGCTCTCTGTGAGACGCCGTTCGAGCCATTGAATCAAATCCCCCTCAAGATGTTCTCTTTGAAGACAGTAATGTCACTTGCTTTGACTACAGCCAAGCGCGTCAGTGATTTGTGTGCTCTTTCGACGAGACACGACTGCCTTGCCATCAATAGCGATTTGAGCAGAGCGGTGTTACGTCCCAACCCAGCATTTATGCTGAAGGTTATTAAGAGCTCATAAAGGTCACAGACTGTTGAGCTGTCGGCCTTCTCCCCCCTCCCCATGCGGAGTAGAGAGGAGAGGCTTGATTGACTGCGCCCGGTACAGGCCTTGGCGTGCTACGTGCAGCACACAGTGATGGTCATCGCCTCAGCTGTTTGTGTCACTGTGCTAGTACACCACTTTCAAAACAGCGGCTGTCACATTGGCTTCGCAAAAGCATTGAGACAGCTTATGAGGCGCAGGGCGACCACTGCCTCAGGGCGTAAGAGTAAAGGCGTCTACGGCCCTTTTCAGAGGAACCTGGGTACAGGATAATTGTGCAGTGGTCGTCACCGTCTCCTCTTATCTGATTCTACCTGTTAGAGATGTTGTCTAACTCTCTAGCTTGTTCTGTACTCAGCGTGGCTAAAGGGAGAACTTGAGTTAAGAAAAGATGCAGAACGACTGGACATGGTTCCCATTAGGTCCACTCTTTTTGTCAAGGAGAGAGACATGTGCGACATGACCTTTGTCTGACACTGTCAGTACAGCTGGGAATATCTAGACTGCCCAACAGTGTATCACTGTGTTGGGGCGGAGTGATGAGGCAAATAGCACTGTAACTAGTATTACTTCACTATTAAACCGGTCAATGAATTTGATAAGAATATTGAGGTATCATCCACCTGCTGAGGCAGAATAAATAGTTGGCTCAAATTCAGTTATCTGCCCACGAATCATTGGCTTAACTGGTGTTACAGTACTATTAGACCCATCTTTTAATATTGACAGAGTTATGAGTTCATCTATCTGCTTGTACAGATTAGTATGACTCATATTCATCTGCCCCTAGTCATTGGCTGTGCCTCTCGACTGAGTAGGGCGGATTAGACAGGACACAGTACATTGTGACAGTCTGTTTTCACAGTGTGTTACAGTACTGCGGGATTTGGTCGCAGCCACTGCTGGGCCCGACCTTTTCATTAAGTGTTAGGCTCTGCAAGGAGTACATTTTGGAGCATTGCGCTTCGCCTTAAACCACTAGGAGCAGAGCTCCCCTATAGGGCAGAGCTCCACGATACAGAACGATAGTTACCGGAGTTGTAAATCCAGTTCTATGAGTGGAGCAAAGCCCCATAGGACTATAGGCCCTGCCGATCCCCAGTCTCGCTGGAATATTTTTTTCCTGGAGGCTGATTGTGGGGAAGCATCCCCTTATATCAGGACAGCTGTACTCCTATTGCCTGCAGGTGTGAGCATAATTTTCTTTCAGGCTATTCACTGCCTAGGCAGCGGGGTAAACCACTAGGAGCAGAGCGCCTCTATGGGGCTCCGCTCCACTCATAGAACTGGAGTTACAACTCCGGTAACTATTGATTATGGTGCTTGGTCTGTGAAGGGAGTTCCACCACTTACCATCCTGTGACTGAAGGACGTAGTGGCTTCCTGCCATGTACTCCCCTGGCATGCCCAACTGAGAGGCATCAGTGGTTGAACCGTCTCCCTCCATCTATAAACACAGACAAAGACATAATTTATAACCCTGTTCTTTTAAGATCATGATTTAAGAAATACAGGATTGACTCTATGCTAAACTATTTCGGATTTAGCTACATTAACTAAACACCGCCTGGATGAACTATCCAAATAGTCAATCAAAAACTGAACGCACAGGTTGTATCTAACTAACATTAGCCATGTGCACCACACTGTAGGCTGGACAGTTGAAATTTTTAACAACGCTCTTTTCTGATAAAAACGAGTTCATTGCATCTGCCGTGGAGCACAGTTTCATAATATTACCATATATTCCAGCAGCCTGCCGTAGTTTTGAAGTAATCACAAAAAAGCAGGCCTTATTTTAGGGCATTTTCACCCTGCCAGCTCCTATTAGTTCTATTGAGCATCATGGCACCAACTCGCCTTCAGAACTTCTATTCCCAGCTTATTGTTTTACCATTGCCTGCTTTGCTATTGTTGGCTATGGAGACCTGCCCACGTTGTTCATAGTTAAAATGTAAACAAAAAATGACTCATGGAACTCTGAGGTTGTTCCATTGTTTACTATAGGGAAATATAGGCATGTTTGTCTATCTCCCCAAATATCTGGCAATGTGTATTTTTTTAATTGGATAACATTTTAATCATGAGAATCCCCTCTTTCTAATTATGTAGTGCTGGACTGTGTATTTCATTGTCATCAAACGCTAGCCATGAAATACCTTTTGCCCTTGGAACGCTGAGCTCCCCCTTTCCTATGGAGAGGCATGCTGGTATATTTCGCCAAATATCTCGCAATGTGTGTGTTTACATTTTTTTCAAGTCGGACACCATTTTGAATCATGAGAATCTCATCTTTCTAATTACGTGAGGCTGGGCAGTGAAATAGTTATAAGTTGCATTTTTTTCTTCTACTTCCTTGTTTTGCAGACAGTCACACTTGGCACCATCGAGGTGCGGGTGTTTACTTTCTACACGAGTTATTTTTCAGTTTCGTCCCAAGAACAGATTGTAGTGGTAAAATAAAAAGGGGATACATTTTTTGGCGCCATTTGGCGAAATGGAATTCTAAGCGTCACTCCAGTGACGGGCTCTGCCAACGTTCGATTCCATTCATTTGCTATGGCCTCACGCTAGTGTTCCAGTTTAGACAACGTTCTTCTGCCATTTTCAGCCATGGGTGAATTTTGACTCGTTCTATTGTGCAGCCGAGGATGTAAATCGGCGTAACGTTAACCGTTACTGTACTTTGTCATTATAAATCTTCCAGTTGCATAAAAACGACATGCTCAGTGATTCTCTTACCAGTTCAGCCGTGGATGGTCATGAATCGATGAGCCGATTGCTACCCAGTTAGCGTCTAGTTATGTTTTACCGAGTCAGCATGGCTCTGCTTTGGCTTTTTCTAGCAAACTGCAACATTCCCCTTTGTTCCTGTGTTGATTGACAACTAGCCAGCGGGCAAACAAAAAAGCCAACGTTAGCTAGCCAACTGGCTAGTTAGTATTACTAGTTAGCGTAACTGGCTAATGTTGTACCCAGATAAGCGGGGGAGAATATTTATTTTTACTTAAGACATGGCTACAGTAGATAGCTATAGACGAAAACCCAGACACAACTTTAGCTAGTTACAATAGCTACCTAGCTAACGTCAGCTATGCTAACAACCTACTGTAGTTCGCGATAGCAATGTGCGGTACCGAATGTTAGTTATTAACCTTAGCTAGCTAACCAACTCACATACAAAGCAAAAAGACAATCGATGAGTAACTCACGATTTCGCAAATTCGTCATGTTTACACACTATTCAAGACATCCCGTCGGATTTGAGCACCCCCATGGCAAACATAGCCTGTTACATTTGACAGATGCATTTCAGTCTTTGTGGAGGGCCTGCTGTGTGACGGGGAGACCATTTACTAGCGAGTCCTATATAGAATTCCTCAACTTGCAGTGTTAACTTCTACTTTCCCGCTGCTAATTCCCTCTCACGCTACCATCAAAGAAACAGTCAAACGCGGAGATTTCGATTCGAGGTAACGAGAAATCGGATAGCAATCATTGGCCAGAGCCAGGCACAAACCTCCGATACTGCCCTGGTTGGTTAGCTTCTCAAAACGGCCGTGTGGTTGGACAGAAAATGGCTGCGAAGGAACCAGTCCCAGCTCGAAGCTCTGAGTCCCAAAAGCACTATCTTACTTTGCCGCTAGAGGAGCAATGTTTTCAAATCAAATCATAGTTCATTTGTCACATGCGCGGAATACAACAGGTGAAGCAGACCTTAGTGAAATGCTTACTTACAATAGGCTCTAACCAATAGTGCAAAAAAGGTATTAGGTGAACAATAGGTAAGTAAAGAAATAACAATAGAAAGACAGTGAAAAACAGTAGCGAGGCTACATACACACACCGGTTAGTCAGGCTGATTGAGGTAGTATGTACATGTAGATATGGTTAAAGTGACTATGCATATATGATGAACAGAGGAGCAGTAGCGTAAAAGACGAAAACGTGGGTGGCGGTACACAATGCAGATAGCCTGGTTAGCCAATGTGGGGGAGCACTGTTTGGTCGGGCCAATTGAGGTATGTACATTGTATGTATAGTTAGTGACTATGCATATATATGATAAACAGAGAGTGGCAGCGTAAAAGAGGGGTTGGGGATAGTCCAGGTAGCCATTTGATTGCCTTTTCAGGAGTCTTATGGCTTGGGGGTAAAAACTGTTGAGAAGCCTTTTTGTCCAAGACTTGGCACTCCGGTACCGGCTGCCATGCGGTAGTAGAGAGAACAATCTGTGGCTGGGGTCTTTGACAATTTTTAGGGCCTTCCTCTGACACTGCCTGGTGTAGAGGTCCTGGACGGCTGCTTAGCCCCAGTGATGTACTGGGCCATACGCACTACCCTCTGTAGTGCCTTGCGGTCGGAGGCCAAGCAATTGCTGTACCAGGCAGTGATGTAACCATGCTCTCGATGTTGCAGCTGTAGAACCTTTTGAGGATCTCAGGACCCATGCCAAATCTTTTTAGTTTCCTACAGGGGAATATGCTTTGTCGTGCCCTCTGTCTTGGTGTGTTTGGACCATTCTAGTTTGTTGGTGACAATAGAGTACTGTCTCCACTTGTACCTGAAAGGTAGACTACTCATCAGACTGATGCACCTGCTGAGACAGAAACAACTATTGTATGTTAAACTATATGCAGGAGAGAGTAAATTACCTATTAAATATCAACCAATTGAAATCCTATTTGTCTTTATTAGACAGGTTGGACTCTTTCTCAACTCTCACAAAACAATGTAATAACATACAACAGTCACACAATAAGTAAGTAACACTGCAATATTATTGATTCACATTGTGAAAACTCACCCATGTATGTAGATTAAAAGGAAATTATATTCTATAACAGACATTTTAGAAAACATGTATATTACATATTATGTTACAATTAAAATGCTGCCTGCCCACAATATTGAACCAAATGTACATCACCCTCATTTTCGTTGGCACAGAATTTCTTGACACAATATCCAAAATGCCTATAGAAGTACCTCAGCTTGTGAGGAAATTCAGCAGAAAAACTCCAAACAGGGGGTTGGACACAGACCCCCTTTGAGAAAGAAACCCTGAAATTCAAATAATTCTGCTGCCAGATTTTAGTAGAGCCACCTGCTTTTTCCTAAGGCCTTACATTATCTCAGGCCTTGCTTGAATGCATCCAACCTTACTTTAAAACAATTACAGATCCAATAGGGCTGGATTGGTGAAAGCAGTTGAAATGTCTGCTTTCACCCAAGCAGAATGAAAGGAGAATGAAAGGAGAATATGAAGCACCCAGGGTATCAGTCTCCAGTGGGAACTTTCTCCCCTACGAGCCAGAGCAGGAAGAAGGCCAGAACCAGGAGGGCTGTGCCCAATAGATCCGCCAGAGCAGTGAGGTAGGGGATGGAGTAACTGTCAGGGTCTTTGCCCGTCCGCCACAGACAAGGGATCATCCAGTCAGCAATACATAACAGTGTGAAGACCTAACAGAAGGGAGAGAGAAAGATTCAGCCCTTTATTATAAACTGGGTGGTTCGAGCCCTGAATGCTGATTGACTGTCAGTAGTGATATATCAGAACAAAACCATGGTTATGACAAAGCATTTATTTTTACTGCTCTAATTATGTTGGTAACCAGTTTATAATAGCAATAAGGCACCTCGGGGGTTTGTAATATATGGCCAATATACCACTGCTAAAGGCTGTGTCCAGGCACTCCATGTCACTTTGTGCGTAAGAACAGCCTTTAGTTGTGGTATATTTGCCGTATACCACACCCCCTTGGCCCTTATTGTTTAATTATAGTATCAGTGTTAATGAAGGAGCAGAGGAGAAAGAATCCACTTATGACTACTGAGACACAGACATTGACCAAACTGATCTCTCTTGCTTCCTGATTTACCTGTAAAAGGGCTACAACTAGGAAGAAGGTGATGAAGACAGGTGTGGGAGAGGTGCTGCCCTTCATCAAGTGGATTGTGTACAGGAAAATCAGGTGACCCGGTACGACCAACAGGAGCAGCACCTGTGCAGAGCGATGATTGGCTCCTGTCAGAGGTATATATGGTTAACTGACAGATAGAATACACCTGACAACAGAACATTTCATTCCTTTTGTGTTCACAGGTATGTTAAAGGGACTGGTCATGTTCATGAGCCTGTCTACATGTGCGTGTCATTACCTGAGCCACAGAAGGTCCTGCAGGGATTGTAGCAGCTCCTGCGATCCTCAGGCACCTGCCTCGGTGGGCAGTGGTGGTACAGATCAGTGGCTATACGACTGGACTGGATGGCAACCAGGTTCCCCCCAATACCTAGATTGAGATGAAGAATACACAATGATCATACATTTGGAGAGATCTTGTGACTTACCATTTTCTTGAAAGTTCCTGAATGTATGCTTCTAAAAATCCAGATCCTTGTCTCACCATTCATAACTGGCGTGTAGACTATCATTCCCACCATGTTCGGGTCTGATACAGTTGTGTCCAAGATGAGTCCTCCGATACTAGAGAAAAATACTTATTAAAGGATGGTATTTCCATTTGAATGCTGTGACTGGACTTCAGGGGCACGGAACAGGGAAGCAGACCTGCTGATGACCATGGCAGTGATGATTGGTTCCCAGCCTGTGTAGAGTAGAATGCGACTTGCTGGGTTTCTGGAGGAGACGACCACCCACAGAGGGGTCAGTCCGAGGAAGAACATACACACCAGGTATGACACATAGGGATACAACTCTGTGTGGAGACAGGGAAAGGAGCAGACACACACTAGCTAAACAAATATAGTTGATAGCTAGCCAGATGAGTCAGAGCTGTAAATGTAGCTATGACATTCCAGTAAATGGGCCCAGACTGCCCCCTAGTGGCCGAAAGCTAAACCTCTTGATTTATACCTATGCATTCGTAGAGCCTCTGGCTCAGGCAGGCCAGGATGGCCAGGGTGATGAGGTCACCAAAGCTGGCAGCGATGGGCGTGGCCACGTTGTCTGGGTTGATGCCAATCCTCTTGGAGCCGGTGATCACTCCCACCATGATGATCCCTGGGAGAAAACAACACAGTCGAGTCATATTCAGGCTACTGTCCAGTTGCACAACTCTCCAACCAAGGTGCATGAATTGAGCAGCCAAGAGTTGCACAGATGAAAGCAATGTGGTGACAGCTGGGAGAAGCGTCAGACTGGGGGAAGGGAAAAGGGACTGTAATGGCCTACAGTGGTATTATTCACTTCCGCTTTTATCAAGTGGTAAATGCAAATCAAATATCTGTAAACACAGATGGTCAAGTTGAATTAGTTGATACATATTTGCATTCCAAGGCAGATAAAATAGCATGTTATTCTGTGGACCGATCAGTACCCATCATTCCAATGAAAATGAACCACATGAATAATTCATTTGGGTGTCCTAGCTAGATCACAAACTCTGCCTTACAGAGTCAGGTCTGCCTTTCAGATCCCAAGCATTGGTTCTATTTGAGTCATAACAAAATGGTTTTGCAACAAAAAGGTCTGATACAGAAGAAACCTACAATGTCAGTTGTAGCTAAGCTTCCTGGTCTCAGATGATTATATTCTGTACATCTCAAATAGAAAGAGCATTCAGGCTTTTCCAGGAATACAGCAGAAGTGTACTGTTTTGCAATTAAGTTGGAATAATTGTACATGTAAATGGATGAGAAAGAGATAATATGCCTCAGAGAGAGGTTATGGTAGTGTATGTAGAAAAAAATACTATAGTATACTATGGTCTAAATACTGTAGTATTACTATATTTATATACTATAGTATTCACTGTACAGTTTTTGCAGACTTTACTGTAGTGTTCACTGTAGGACAGCAGGTAGCCTGGCGGTAAGGAGTGTTGGGAAAGGCAGTTAACCCTAATTGCTCCAGGGTCGCCGTCAATAATGGCTGATCGTCCGTGACCCCACTCTCTCAGCGGGAGTGAGATATGAAAAGAAAAAACATTTCCATATTACACCTCACATCAGTACAGGTTACCCACTTATACATAAAGTGAAGAGGGCATGACAAAACCTATTCCCCCTCAGGAGACTGAAAAGATTTGGCATGGGTCCTCAGGTCCTCAAAAGGTTTTACAGCTGCACCATCGAGAGCATCCTGACGGGTTGCATCACTGCCTGGTATGGCAACTGCTCGGCCTCCAACCGCAAGGCACTACAAAGGGTAGTGCGTACGGCCCAGTACATCACTGGGGCCAAGCTTCCTGCCATCCAGGACCTCTATACCAGGCGGTGTCAGAGGAGGGCCCTAAAGGTTGTCAAAGACTCCAGCCACCCTAGTCATAGACTGTGCTCTCTGCTACCGCATGGCAAGCGGTAACTACACAGACTATTTGCATTGCCCCATCCCCTACGCTGCTGCTACTCTCTGTTATTATCTATGCATAGCCACTTTAAAAATCTTACCTACATGTACATACATGCACATTGACTCTGTACCGGTACCTCCTGTATATAGCCCCGCTATTGTTATGTACTGCTGCTTTTAAATTATTTGTTATTCTTATCTCTTACTTTTTGTGGGGGGGGGGGGGGGGGTTCTTAAAACTGCATTGTTGGTTAATGGCTTGTAAGTAAGCATTTCACTGTATTCTGCGCATGTGACAAATATAATTTGATTTGACTATATATTATATAGTGTTTTTGCAGACATGACTGTAGTATACTATAGTATTTACTAGTGATTGCCATTCATTACATATGTTCATTGCTGTTATTGCCCATTATTATTTGCACCTTTGTGTCCTTTTAGATAAACCCTACTACATACAATGCCAACCAAGTCTCCATTCAAGACAAGCATCTCATGTCTACAACTGTCAATCATTCCCTGCCATGTATCATCTCCATTATCGGAATCTAGAAAGACTTTTAAACTGAACTGCATCTCTGCCTCCAGCTGCTCAGTAGATGGGCATCTCCATAACCGTCACCTAAACCTCAGTGTTTCCCTTGGGGACCCTTATTATTGGAGGACATGTAGGAAATGTATAAAAGCACCCCTTGGTCATGTTCAGGTGAGAGCTTTTTACTGTGAATGTCCTTTGTGTGTACAGGTTGTATGGTGTTACTGGTGGTTTATTTCTGCGAGGAACCATTTTGTGACTATGTTGTCTTGAAGAAATGTTTGGGGTGTAGTCGATTGTTCTGAATGGTATATGTTGACTTTGACCATCAGTGAGTTTTTCCCCTGAGTGACAATATTTCTGATTTTCATTATGTAAGGCCACTGCAATCATGGCCTTCTATTTGAAGTCACTTTGTTTGGAGAGGCATTGCTGGTTTGAGGTACAGGCTGTGCGTTGCTGGTTTGAGGTACAGGCTGTGCCCTCCAAAAAGGGCTCTGTCTAAGTCAAGTCATTTCTACAATATCTATTGTTTATGTCAATTCTGTGGTTAACTGTTCTTTCTTTTGTACCATCAGAAGTACAGTACTGTTTGTCACTGTTTTTGGTAATATTCTGAACTTGGTCAATTTAATTTCTGTGAAAGCACTCTTGTATTTCAGAAAGCGGTCTAGTGGAAGTAACAGATCTATGAAGTCATTTTGGTGTACTCTTGTTAATGTGTTATTTATCTGTGTCAAACAAGCAAAACTAATCCTCAGCTTTACTAAAATTGGCTTGTTCTTTATCTGCCTCTGTAGTGTTTTCCTTTAATGGGTCTAGAACCTGTGTCTAATGTTTTAAGATGTTACAATTTGTCAGAACTTTTGCCCCAACTCAATAGGTGGCCTGTCATGAACCTGTGTGTCTTATGTTCTGGTTTAGTTGTTCCCCTAATTAAACAGTAACTGGGGTAGTCTTGAAGTTGTGCCAGTTTAGCTAACCCTAGTCGGCAGGTGTTACCACAATATGCTACAGTCATGTCTGCAAAAACACTACAGTGAATGCTATAGTATACCACACTCATGTTTGCAAAAAACCACAACAGTGAATACTATAGTATATAAATATAATACTACTGTATTTAGACCATAGTATACTATAGTATTTTTTAATGTGGGTTAGCTGTAAATGTGTAATATGTTGGATGTTTGAACTAGGACCCCTTTTTTTGTATTATTCATCAAATTTCTAAATGCATTGTATCCACATTTGTGCTTATGTGTTTTTAAATAGTCAAATAAAAAAATAAATCAAGGGATACTACAGTGTAGAGTATAGTATTCTACAGTATACTAAACAATCATATAGAAAGCACTACACGGTCGAGGGCATGAACTCCCCAAGGCCAGCACGTTCAAATCAAAACCGCATTGACAAAGCTAGCAGTAAAGCTAGCTAGCAGTCCAATCGATCCAAAAATTCTAAAGTAAGCACTACATGCTCGAGGGATACTACAGTCTACACAGTGTGGAGTATAGGATTCTACACAGGATACTACAGTTTACTACAAAATTATATAGAATTCTACAGTAAGTACTATACTATTCTGTAGTAAAAATGTAGTATTTTTTATGTGGGCTTCCCTATAAGGAAGAGACTGTCGCCTCACACTAAGATGCTAGTGAAAAGGGCCTCTCCGTGTAACAGTACAAGTTTTAGACCGTCCCCTCGCCCATACCCGGGCGCGAACTAGGGACCTTCTGCACACATCAACAACTCACCCTCGAAGCATCGTTACCCATCGCTCCACAAAAGCCGCGGCCCTTGCAGAGCAAGGGGAACTACTACTTCAAGGTCTCAGAGCAAGTGACGTCACTGATTGAAACGCTATTTAGCGCCCACGCTAACTAAACTAGCCGTTTCACATCCGTTACACTCACCCCCCTTTTGACCTTCCTACTCTTTTTTCGCAGCAACCAGTAATCCGGGTCAACAGCATCAATGTAACAGTACAAGTTTTAGACCGTCCCCTCGCCCATACCCGGGCGCGAACTAGGGACCTTCTGCACACATCAACAGTCACCCTCGAAGCATCGTTACCCATCGCTCCACAAAAGCCGCGGCCCTTGCAGAGCAAGGGGAACTACTACTTCAAGGTCTCAGAGCAAGTGACGTCACTGATTGAAACGCTATTTAGCGCCCACGCTAACTAAACTAGCCGTTTCACATCCGTTACATCCGCATGGAGGAATTGGCATGCGTGAACCTGTGTAGGAGAATGAGAGGCTCAGTGGGGATAGACAGGAACGGATAGCTCGTCCGTTCCTGTCAATACCTAGCTAGCTGTTTGAGCCGTGACCTAAAACCCATTGTGTGGGTACTGTAGGTATGATGTGGGTTAAGGGTTTGGACAGGTCTCGCTGTGCTCCTTACCCTGCAGTAAGGAAGCAAGGAAGGCAGTAGTTACGCTGGCTGAGCAGAGGAGAGCAGCGTGGTTGAGAAGCATATTTCCCTCCAGTACCCAGCCCAAGACCACCGCTGCCAGGGCAGCCAGTAGACCCAGCACTGTGGCTTGCATCTGGAGAAAGAAAACACTCTTTGTACACTAGGCATTTGTTAAGGCTAAGAAGTACAAATAAAGGTTTGGGGGACATATTTAAAGTCACTTTCCAGTGAAAATCTCACTTTTAAAGTTAATATTCTATTACCTCATACCCAAATAATATTGTTGACTCATAAGGTATTTGTGGCCAAAGCATAAATTGGAGAAAAAAAACTTCAAAACCCCACCTCAAACAGACCATTTAAAAAAATGGAAGATGTCATCCTCCTTGAGGAGGACAAGCTGGCCAATCAGCGGTCTACTCAAATCAATGACTCACACCATTCTGTTGTTAGGGTACGCCCACACCATTCCAACACAGAAAAGCTTATTTTTTAACACAACTAATTACATTTTTTTTAAATGAATACTTTTCACTCATATTGTAATTCATTATAGATCATATGTCATAGAAATCTGGAAACACTGGACAATATCAGCCATAAAGTAAATCACCTGTTTTAGTGCCAGGTTCCCAATAATCAAACTCCATTTCTCTTTGGCTGTCTCCATTTCCCCCACATTCACCTGACAAGGACAAAATCATGAATGTTAGTATCTTTTCTCAGTGTAAAATCCCATACTTAGTCTTGACTAAAGCATCAACATATCTGTGTCATGACTATGACCATTTATTAGGCCTGACAGCTAGGACATGCCTATTGAAAAGCAGGCTTCCTTCAGGCAAAACAGAAATCCTAGTTGTAGGTCCCAAGAAGCATAGAGATCTGCTGAATCTCAATGTTAGTGCAGTCGTTGCAAATAAACTGTAAAGGACCTCGGCGTTACTCTGGACCCTGATCTCTCTTTTGACGAACATATAAAAAATATTTCAAGAGCAGATTTGTCCATCTTTGTAACATTGCAAAAATCTGAATTATGCAGAAAAGCTAATTCATACTTTTGTCACTTCAAGATTAGACAACTGAAATGCTCTACTCTCCAGCTACCCAAATAAGGCACTATTAAACTTCAGCTAGTTTTAAATACGGCTGCTAGAGTCTTGTCTAAAATCACAAATTTGATCATATTACTCCAATGGTAGTCTCTCTACAGTGGCTTTGTGTTAAGGCTAGGGCTGATTACAAGGTTTTACTGATAATCTACAAAGCATTACTGTCACTGTGTGCTCCCTCTCCGGCCTCTAGGTCACCAGGCTGCTTGTTATGGCGCTCCCCTGTCACCATCGTTACGCACACCTGTGCATCCTCAGAATCACCTGGACTCCATCACCTCTCTGATTGATTATCTTCCCTGTATCTGTCACTCCCCTTGGTTCTTTCCTCAAGTGTTATTGACTCTGTTTTCATGTTGGTGCGTTGTTTGTGTTACGTGTTTCATTTATTTAAAACACTCACTCCCTGAACTTGCTTCCCGACTCTCAGCGCACTCGTTACAATTACATGGACTTGCTCCTACCTATTTCTATGAGTTGGTCCTGCCGTACATACCTATACGTACGCTACGATCACAAGATGCAGGCCTCTTTATTGTTCCTAGAGTTTCAAAGCAAACAGCTGGAGGCTTTCTCCTATAGAGCTACATTTTTATGGAATGGTCTGCCAATAAATGTGAGAGACATAAACTCGGTCTCAACCTTTACGCTTTTACTGAAGACTCCTCTCTTGAGTAGGTCCTATGATTGAGTTTAGTCTGGCCCAGGGGCGCGAAGGTGAATGGCAAGGCACTGGAGTGATGAACCAGCCTCGCTGTCTATGCCTGGCCGACTACCCTCTCTCCACTGGAATTCTCTGCCTCTGACCCTGTTATAGGGCCTGAATCATTGGCTTGCTTGCGCTCTCCAATGCCATCCCTAGGACGGGTGCATCACATCATGCCAGGCTTTTTTTGCTATACTTGACTTGAGTGGGTTGCCCATGACGTGATCTTCCTGTCCGGTTTTGTGCACCCCTTGGGCTCTTGTGGTGGGAGAGATCTTTGTGGGCTATACTCAGCCTCAGGGTCACAATCTAAGGGTAGTCTGTTGATATCCCTTTGGTGGCTGTGCTTTGGCAAAGTGGGTGGAGTTATATCTTGCCTGGTTGGCCCTGTCTGGGGGTAACTTTGAACGGGGCCACAGTGTCCCCCCCGTCTCAGTTCCCAGTATTATGCTGCAATAGTTTATGTGCTAGGGTCAGGGTCAGTCTGTTTTATCTGGTGTAATTCTCCTGTCTTATCTGATGTCCTGTGTGATCGTACGTATGCTCCCTCTAATCCTCTTTCTGACCCTGCTGGTCATCTATGAACGTTTGAACATCTTGAATATCGATCTGTCCTTAATGGTCAAGTACTCTTATAATCCCCACCCCGCGCAGCCAGAAGAGGACTGGCCACCACTCAGAGCCTGGTTCCTCTCTAGGTTTCTTCCTTGGTTCCTGCCTTTCTAGGGAGTTTTTCCTAGCCACCATGCGTCTACACCTGCATTGCTTGCTCTTTGGAGTTTTAGGCTGGGTTTCTGTATAAGCACTTTGTGAAAACTGCTGATATAAAAAGGGGTTTGAAAATAAATGTGATTGATGTTTCTCTCTCATAAACTTATTAACACCGATATTCATACTGTATGATTGATGAGTGGGAGAGCGTCAGTGTCACGAATGCTGCCGAAGTTGGTCCACTTTTCATTTTCCATTTGTTTTGTATTCATTGTACACACCTGGTTTCCATTCCCATAATTATATGTTCCTTATTTAACCCTCTGGTTCCCCCATGGTTTTGTGTGTGTTTGTTCATTGTAAGTTGGTCTGTATTTGTGAGCTTGATTATTTTTCCTTCTTGGAATATTTGTTGTTTTTAGTAAAGTAACGTGAATTATTCATCTCTGTGTCCTGCCAAACAGTCAGTTACTAGAGCGGGTCCGGCATTCTAGAATCAGAAACAGAAAATGCTCTCATGCCAGTCAGCAGATTAAGTCATGGTCAAAAGTCCAATAACACACCACACATCCTGTATGCACAACAGACGGTTAGGGAGGGTAGATTCAGAGTCATATATGCAGTATAGGTTCTAGTCAGATTAGTCCAGTCTTGTACTGCAGGGAGTTGTCCAGTGCCATTTTCTTCACAGGCGGGTGAGGACTTTCACACAGGGACAGAGAACTCACAATACAAGGGAGAAACAATGTAAGGAATGGACTTCCCACTGTGTTGGTGTATGGATGAATTGTGTGTGTTTATGTGTGTACTCACTGCTGTTGAAAGTCTGGAAGCCAGGGTCATCTCCAGGTTTCCTTTCAGGCCCAGTAGAGCTGGCACCAGGATGAAGATCTCTGTGACTCTCTGGAACACCTCCCAATGCTGCCACAACAACACACAGTGGAATAATACACCAAAATATAATGCAATAGACTGACGCACGAAAAACTAGACAGACCAACACACAATGCAACAGAATCAACATACAAACACACAATACAATACATGAACATACCATGCAGTAAACACACCAACACACAATGCAACAGAATCAACATACAAACACACAATACAATACATGAACATACCATGCAGTAAACACACCAACACACAATGCAACAGAATCAACATACAAACACACAATACAATACATGAACATACCATGCAGTAAACACACCAACACACAATGCAACAGAATCAACATACAAACACACAATACAATACATGAACATACCATGCAGTAAACACACCAACACACAATGCAACAGAATCAACATACGAACACACAATACAATACATGAACATACCATGCAGTAAACACACCAACACACAATGCAACAGAATCAACATACAAACACACAATACAATACATGAACATACCATGCAGTAAACACACCAACACACAATGCAACAGAATCAACATACAAACACACAATACAATACATGAACATACCATGCAGTAAACACACCAACACACAATGCAACAGAATCAACATACAAACACACAATACAATACATGAACATACCATGCAGTAAACACACCAACACACAATGCAACAGAATCAACATACAAACACACAATACAATACATGAACATACCATGCAGTAAACACACCAACACACAATGCAACAGAATCAACATACAAACACACAATACAATACATGAACATACCATGCAGTAAACACACCAACACACAATGCAACAGAATCAACATACAAACACACAATACAATACATGAACATACCATGCAGTAAACACACCAACACACAATGCAACAGAATCAACATACAAACACACAATACAATACATGAACATACCATGCAGTAAACACACCAACACACAATGCAACAGAATCAACATACAAACACACAATACAATACATGAACATACCATGCAGTAAACACACCAACACACAATGCAACAGAATCAACATACAAACACACAATACAATACATGAACATACCATGCAGTAAACACACCAACACACAATGCAACAGAATCAACATACAAACACACAATACAATACATGAACATACCATGCAGTAAACACACCAACACACAATGCAACAGAATCAACATACAAACACACAATACAATACATGAACATACCATGCAGTAAACACACCAACACACAATGCAACAGAATCAACATACAAACACACAATACAATACATGAACATACCATGCAGTAAACACACCAACACACAATGCAACAGAATCAACATACAAACACACAATACAATACATGAACATACCATGCAGTAAACACACCAACACACAATGCAACAGAATCAACATACAAACACACAATACAATACATGAACATACCATGCAGTAAACACACCAACACACAATGCAACAGAATCAACATACAAACACACAATACAATACATGAACATACCATGCAGTAAACACACCAACACACAATGCAACAGAATCAACATACAAACACACAATACAATACATGAACATACCATGCAGTAAACACACCAACACACAATGCAACAGAATCAACATACAAACACACAATACAATACATGAACATACCATGCAGTAAACACACCAACACACAATGCAACAGAATCAACATACAAACACACAATACAATACATGAACATACCATGCAGTAAACACACCAACACACAATGCAACAGAATCAACATACAAACACACAATACAATACATGAACATACCATGCAGTAAACACACCAACACACAATGCAACAGAATCAACATACAAACACACAATACAATACATGAACATACCATGCAGTAAACACACCAACACACAATGCAACAGAATCAACATACAAACACACAATACAATACATGAACATACCATGCAGTAAACACACCAACACACAATGCAACAGAATCAACATACAAACACACAATACAATACATGAACATACCATGCAGTAAACACACCAACACACAATGCAACAGAATCAACATACAAACACACAATACAATACATGAACATACCATGCAGTAAACACACCAACACATAATGCAAGAATAGATAAACAAATACAGAAACCTTGCAATTTATAAGTACCTCACCTGAACTACGTCCAGTAACATCCCAGCTGACACCGTCCCCAGTCCAGCCAGTAGGAAGGGCACCAGTATCTGCAGAACCATGGACCTGACAGACTCACTGGGCATCTCTCTGACACCATCCTGGGCACTACAATCCTCTGGGTCCTTCTCCGTAACTTCCTCATTGACCTTGGAGCCAGGCATGTGTCCATTGGGGAAAAGTGGGTCTGTCTCAGTGTATGGACAGAGTTCATTAAAGATGTTGCTGTTGGATGGGGACTGAGCTCTATTTGGGAGTCGTTGGTGACCCCCTGGATGTTGTGCATCTGGGGCTGGGCAGGACCCATAGTGGTGCCTGTTGTGTTTTCCTGCACCCACGCTGTCACTCTGGGCCAGTTGGTCATCCTGTTGCCCAGTGTTGGCCATCAGAACAATGATGTGTCCTGAGGGAGTTAGACACTCCTTCTGGTACTCCGAAGAAAGGGTAAGTTGATATGACTGGGTCAAAGAAAACCAGCAGGAGGTAATTAGACAGTTACAGTATATATCATCCTTGATATTGATGTTATCACTGAACACTCATGGTACTAGTCATGAACTGCTGGCAAAAAAATACATAAAAATAAATGAACTTGTTGCTGTGTAAGAGGTGTGGCAAAGGTAGGCTTAGTGTGTAATTTAACACACCTGTGACGCACAGACGCAGATAAATGACAGATACATGCCATCTCTACACGTGAGCATATAAGACAGACAAGCATACAAGAGAGTCTTGGCTATAGCACGGCAAATGCGTAACATCTGATGCTTGTATGGTTTAATTCGTTAGGTATTCTCCCACATACTCAGGGGTTTTCCATGCCATCACAAAGCCGCCCCTTGTCAGACATGGAAACGATGTGAGGCCTCATGGTGCTAATAGTCACACAATTACCAAACAACTTTAGGGAGATATTTTATTCATTATCTGGTTAAGTCCAAATTGTATAGAAATATCTCGTCGTATCCAGCATTGTGCATCTGAAAACGACAGACAATTCACCAGGAAGTATTCAAAGTGACTGTGCGTCTATCTGGAATTGAGTGAGACTGACCAAATCAATGGCTTGTTATTCTGTAAGTAATTAGCAGTTATCCACACATTTGGTCTGAAGATGAAAACATGTAAACACACCAACTGTAGAAAGAAAAACACGTACAAGTTCCAAGTGGCAGTACGTTAAGAGAAACAGGTGACTTACCTAAAGTGTGAAACCACAGCATATTAGAGATATGAGAGGCGAAGAAATAGATTTTGGAGAAGTAGATACTCCTTCACTCTGCTTATTCTGTCCGTGAGTTCTTTTCCTCCTCCCTGAATGGCTGAAGCTCCTTCATAGCTATGTCATTGCTCTCTCTCTTTCACTCACTCACACAGACACACTGTGAAGAAATCCCTCCTGATGATGCAACCTCCAAAGTATTCCAAACAGAGGACTTTATTGATATAATGTGGATTGGAATGATCTACACAGGAATAGAAATGAATATGTGATCACAAACCTAATAGCAGAGAAGAGTACCACTGAATAGAACAGTATGAATGGATGAATTATAATAAGCAACAACAACAAAAATAGCAGGAGTAAAGCACTGTATAGAAAAGAGTGGACTATTACGCAGTAATAGGACTGTATTACACGGTAATACATGAGAAAAAAGGGCTGTATTAGGAACGCAATAGATGATTAATAAGCATTAGAAAAGTGTGACTAATTATAGCAGACAATAATCACAAGGACAACACCAGGAGGAAACAAAAATATGCCGAGAACTGAGGCCTATATTTATACCCTTGTAAGAGCATGGATCGGACCAACTGACCAATAGGAATCTAGAAACAGAACTTAGGGCATGCACAAGGGTGAGGTGCATGGCTACTTAATTATTGCCTAAGGCCACAATCTATCTGTCTCTGACTTGAGGGGGGAGAGAGGTGAGGATGGGCGAGGGCTAGGCGTCTGGGAGCCACCAAACAAATAAACAACCAAGATGCACATGCCCATAATGTCCAGGAGGGGCTATTCTTGCACACAGACAAGCACACACACAGTTCTCCTTCCACATGGGGATGTTTCAAAATAAAAGTATGCCACCTGGTGTAGGCAATGCTGTTATGACAAACAAAATAATGAGAGGAGTTACCGGTAGTTAATACTAAATCCCCATTAAGTTGATTTCCGCGGCCCCGCAGAAATGTAATTAGCATAATAAAAAAATCAGAATCAGAATCTGTCAATTTAAAATAGAGATTGATGCGTCTCAATCCACCACATCCGCTGATGTTGCACTTCCGCACCTGGGGTGAAAGGTCGCAGAGCTAGAGCGGTGTCAGACCTTGAGCCATCCCGAAAATCAAATCGGTCTTCTCACTAAAACGTCTGAAGTATCCCAACAGATTGGCCTACAAACTATTAGTTTGTACGTGCCTCTGGAATGATGAGTCTCTCACGAAAATCTACGTGTCGGTTGTTTTGCTCTAGGATGCCCCAGAAGACATGTCTGAAGGTCTCCCTATACCAGTTTTAAAAATTAATGGAAGTATATATGGAGATAGTTTAGTGCCAAAAATAAGGGTTTAACACTCCTGTTGTGTTCGTTTCATGTTAATTAATTCTGTGTTCCCGCCCCATTATAGCTGATTATAAATCCATAATAATACATATATTATCACCTAATGTTGTATTAGATTGTTTTATCTACTTAAGTTCTTGTGAACATTACACGTTTTGAACTTCTATTTGCTATTTACAGTGCCTTGCGAGAGTATTCGGCCCCCTTGAACTTTGCGACCTTTTGCCACATTTCATTTCAAATAAACATATCCAGGTGTTAGAATGGCCAAGTCAAAGTCCAGACCTGAATCCAATCGAGAATCTGTGGAAAGAACTGAAAACTGCTGTTCACAAATGCTCTCCATCCAACCTCACTGAGCTCGAGCTGTTTTGCAAGGAGGAATGGGAAAAAATGTCAGTCTCTCGATGTGCAAAACTGATAGAGACATACCCCAAGCGACTTACAGCTGTAATCGCAGCAAAAGGTGGCGCTACAAAGTATTAACTTAAGGGGGCTGAATCATTTTGCACGCCCAATTTTTCAGTTTTTGATTTGTTAAAAAAGTTTGAAATATCCAATAAATGTCGTTCCACTTCATGATTGTGTCCCACTTGTTGTTGATTCTTCACAAAAAAATACAGTTTTATATCTTTATGTTTGAAGCCTGAAATGTGGCAAAAGGTCGAAAAGTTCAAGGGGGCCGAATACTTTCGCAAGGCACTGTATGGCCTGTAGGCCTCATTGACCTGTGCTCACACATCTCGTTTTTGAGTATACCAGAGCTGCGAGAAAAGCATCTTCACTGTCGGTTTCCTGGCCTCTCTCCTCCTCACCAGTGTCATGATCAAAGATATGATCAAGAGCCTCACATACAGTATATCGTTTGGTTGTTGTGCTGCCACAGAATGAATTGTGAGCAAGGCCTCAAAAAAGCTTGATTTACCAGAGCTGCGAGAAAAGTTCTATATATTATTGAAACAATGTTGTGATTGTTTGTGAGAATGCCAACAGGAGTGGTTACCGTGGTTCCCGTGGGGGAAAGATTCTATTGGGGAAAGGTTCCTGTGGAGGTTGCCATGGAAGCCAAGAAGGGGAGTGAGGTGTGTGTGTGTGCTCAAACACACATGCACCTGTACATTTTATACAGTAGTTGTAGTCTCACCCATTTATTTCTAATGACCAGTCATTTTTGACTGGGAACACCACAGGTGTACAAAAGTTAAATAAAACATTTATTTTTATGATTTATGAAAATCATCTAAATGTATTTTGTGTGTTCAGATGCTCTGTGTGGACAAAGTCATGAAACCTTATGACAATCAGATTAAATTAACAACATTTTTCAGAGAGAAAACTTGTAAGTCGGTCCAATTTGACCAGAACACAACAGGAGGGTTAAATACATGCAAATAAATATTAGATTTGTTGGGGGGACTATCTGTTGTTCCATGTAGTGAATCTGTTATTCAATGTGTTTGTATGGGCTAATAGCAGTAAGGACAAATTCAACGTTTCATCAAATCATTTAAAAAAAATAGCTAAATGATCCTTGGTATGACCTTGTTAAAACAATTCCATATAGCTTAGTAGACCCCTGCCTTTTTGTTGTCACAGCCTTATTCTACATCACGGTGGAGTATGAACAAATGGCTTATAGAGCAAACAAAGCAAATATCACAACATAGGTTGTAGTATGGCTTTTTTACTGTCTTGGCTTGGCTTCCCCAGTGATTTTACCCATCCACCGCTCCAGGTAGGTAGGTAGGATCTTTGGTAGGCCTAATAATCTCATACCATTGTGTTAAATAACCTATGGTATGATCATGACACAATAAAATAGGCGATATACATTTAGGGCAAAAAAAACATATTTCTCATTGTTGTATGGATATGTAATTGTCCATGAATAACCACAGTGTATATCAATTTGAGTAGTATCCCCAACACACCTGTACCAAAGACAGTACATATTTAGAAACTCTGCGCCTGTACAGTATTTTGTAAAAACTACATTACCCATAAACACCCTGAAGTCATGGGGCAAATCATGGGATTCACATTCACTTTCTCCAACGGTTACCGCTAACATCAGTGGAGCAATCGCACTGCGATGGCGGTGGAGGCGATTTCTCCTGACTGGGAATTCGATCGATTTGATGATGGGTCTACGAGTAAGTAGCTTTTAGTTGGCTTTTTAACTATCCGGATAGAAAAGTGTGATTTGCTTACCGGTGAAATTCTCATGGGCTTGAAGCCAAGCATATTAGCTTGAGTGGCTAGCGATCTACGTTAGCAAGTTGTCTGGCCCAGCTTCGCTTTGCCTGAGCTGCAATGTTTTTGTTTTCTTACCAGACGATAACGTTAAAGCGCCTGTCAAATGTCAGAAGTTAGCTAGCTAATTATTATATTTTGCGATGGTTGGTTTAAACGTCTTGCTAATCCTAGTGTTGTCGTTGCACAATACTGGCCAGCAACAGGCCGTCATGGCTGTCATGTTGAATTCATTATCTAGGTAACCATTGCCTCACACAGCTAGATTTTCAGGAAAGATATAGTGCACGTTTGACCCATTAGAAAAAGCAATAACGACCAATTATGTTAGCCACGTAGCTAGCTAACTTAGACATATAACTCTCACCTCCGCATCAGCTAGCAATTCATTCATGTGATTGACAGTTGAGTTGACAGGAGGCTACAGTACAGGTATCACAGTAGTGCTGTAACTTAAAAGCTCATGCATTCAAAGTGTATCCTCTTTCTTCCGGATTTACATTGCTGGGCTGTTAATCTTATGATCATGTCTTGTCTGTTTGTCCCTCCAGAGATCCATACGGAGGTGCAGCAGAAGAACTATGGGAAGTTTCTGGAGGAGTACACCTCTCAGCTGAAAGGCATTGAGGACGCTCTCGACGACTCCATAGGAGACGTGTGGGACTTCACCCTGGACCCCATAGCCCTGAAGGTATCTCTCCCTCTCTCATCCTGACATTCACGCAGGTTAACTTTCCAGAGACATTGTCCTGCTGGAACTGAGTCTGGGCCAGTTTTCCAGTGCTCGTGTTTTGGCTGCAGTCAGTGTCATGACTTGGGGATCATGTTGACTTAGAATGAAGTGACCTTCAGTGATGTTGATCTCCATAATAGAATGAATAGAACAGACAGCTCTATCGATGTCCATTCTCCATTCTTCTATGTGGATTCTATGGGGACATGAAACAAAACAATTTTTTGATACTCTTCCTCTTTCAGCTTCTCCCATATGAACAGTCCTCGTTGTTGGAACTGATTAAAACTGACAACAAGGTAAATGAAGCCAAGATAAACTTTCCTCAGACATTTGAATTATGAAACTGTAATAATAGTTAATTAAGCCAGAAATATATTTGTTTCATGTATGTTATAATGTTAGGGAAGTATTGTAAATCCCTAGCAGCACAATGCTATGAATTTGCTGGCTGTGATCCAAGAGATCATAATGAAGTCTTGCAATTTTACTAAGAAGGGAACAGGTCTAAGATTGCAACTCAAATGTACAAGTGTGGAGTTGATATTCCTTTGGTCTTTGCTCTCCACAGGTTCTGAACAAAGTCATTACAGTGTATGCAGCCCTCTGCAGTGAGGTTAAAAAGCTGAAGTATGAGGTAAGCTTGATGTTTCTTCATTGATTAAAGGTCTTGTTCAACTTTAATTGCACACTGTGTGTGTTGTTTGCACATGCAAATATTTCAGTCTGCTTGGCAGTGAGTCATTGCAACAGTTTTTGATATACACAACTTACTGTATTGTATATGCCTTTGTCTCCCTCTGTAGGGGGAAATCAAGTTTTACAATGGCTTGCTGTACTATGGTGAAGGAGGTAATCATCTATGATTTATGTAGCTTTATTGAATTATTGTTATGTTTTGTCTAACTGTGTGTGTGTGTTCCAGTGTCAGATAGCTGTGTGGTTGAAGGAGAGTCACAGGTTCAGATGGGCCGGTTCATCTCCTTCTTTCAGGTCAGTAGTGAGAGTAAAACTGAGGAATTATTACCCAGGGGACATTTATTGTAGTTCTAGGAATGTCCCTCCCTTTATCTCTCAATTTCTCTTCTTCATTCTCCGCTGTAGGAGCTGTCCTGTTTTGTGTCGAGGTGCTTTGAGGTGGTGGTCAACGTTGTCCATCAGCTGGCGGCGCTCTACAACAGCAACAAGTAAGACATGGACTCATCTTGGCACCCAGAACCAAATCTCATGTGGAGAAGCACATATGCACCCCCATGCAGACACACACACGCACATACACACTCACCCATGCAGACACGCACACACTCACCCATGCAGACATACACACACACACACACACTCACCCATACAGACACACACTCACCCATACAGACACACACACATTTACTGGAGCTTTATTTTTCAACTGTTATTCATCTTTCAGGGGAGTCACAAAAATCATTGAGTCGTCCGGAGTTCATTTTCAGACAGTGTATGAGCACCTGGGGGAGCTGTTGGTGGTTCTGCTCACTCTGGATGAGATCATGGAGAATCACGGCACCCTGAAAGACCACTGGAAGATGTACAAGAGGTACAAACACACCGATGCATGATGATATACAGAAAGATAAAGGAGATACATTTATTTAGTCCCTCTTCCTTCCTAGGTTACTGAAGTCAGTGCATCATAACCCTGGGAAGTTTGCCATCCCAGAGGAGAAGCTGAAGCCGTTTGAGAAGCTGCTTTTTAAGCTAGAGGGACAGCTGCTGGACGGCATGATATTCCAGGTGGGTACGCCCTTCAGTGGTTTCATGTTGGTGGCATCACTTCCTGGTGAAGGTGACTTGGGTCTCATTCAATATGCCTACATGTACATATTACCTTGACTAACCTGTGCCCCCCCGCACATTGACTCTGACCCCTTGTATATAGCCTCGCTACTGCTATTTTTTACTTAATACCTATTTTTCTTTAAACTGCATTGTTGGTTAAGGGCTTGTAAGTACGCATTTCACTGTAAGGTACCTGTTGTATTCAGCGCATGTGACAAATAAAATGTTATTTGAATATGCATGAAGGTTTCAGATGTAGTTTCTGAACACCTTGCTGAAAGGGGGTACTACTACTACTCCTGAACTCACCCATCTGTCTGTGTGTGTTGGCCAGGCGTGTGTGGAGCAGAGGTTTGACGACCCAGGAGAGGGAGTGTCGGTCTCTAAAAACAGTGCCTTCGCTGAGGAGTTTGCCCTCAACATCCGCACCATATTCACCAACGTGGAGTCAAAGATCGGTCAGTCTCTTTGGTCCAACACATTTCAGCTTTGTTTACTGGACAGAAAATTAAGCTTGAAATCTGATGTGTATATTTAGTTAGTGTGTCTGGGGTCTGTTTTAGGTGAGCCCTCAGAGATAGACCAGAGGGATAAGTATGCTGGGGTCTGTGGACTTTACGTTCTTCACTTTCACATCTTCAGAACTGTCGACAAGAAGCTCTACAAAGCCCTGCTAGACATCTGCAAAAAGGTGTGTGTTTGACTTCAGGTTCTGTAGTTGAATTTGTGTGTGAACATACATTGAACAAAAATATAAACGCAACATAGACATATTAGCAACACATCATAGTAGTTGCGATTAGATTCCCCCTCTTTCTACACGGAACTAAAATATAAATGCAACATGTAAAGTGTTGGTCCCATGTTTCACAAGCTGAAGTAAAATATCCTAGAAAGGTTCCATAAGCACAAAAAGCTTATTTCTCTCAAATTATTCTGGACAAATTTGTTTACATCCCTGTTGGTGAGCATTTCTCTTTTGCAAAGATAATCTATCCACCTGACCGGTGTGGCATATCAAGAAGCTGATTAAACAGCATGATCATTACACAGGTGCACCTTGTGCTGAGGACAATAAAAAGACAATCTCAAATTTGACATTTTGCCACAGATGTCTCAAATTGAGGGAGTGTGTAATTGGTATGCTGACTGCAGGAATGTCGCGGCAGTTAGCCTAGTGGTTAGAGCGTTGGGCCTGTAACCGAAAGGTTGCTGGATCGATTCCCTGAGCTGACAAGGTAAAATCTGTCGTTCTGCCCCTGAACAAGGCACTTAACCCACTGTTCCCTGGTAGGCTGTCATTATAAATAACTGACTTGCCTTGTTAAATAAATAAACATTACATTCACAACTGCAGACCAGACTATGCCAGCCCAGGACCTCCACATCTGGCTTGATCTGTGACGAGCCACCCAGACAGCTGATGAAACTGGGTTTGCACATCCGAAGAATTTCTGCACAAACTGTCAGAAACCGTTTCAGGGAAGCTCATCTGCATGCTTGTCGTCCTCACCAGGGTCTTGACCTGACTACAGTTCGGCGTCGTGCCAGTCATCCGTCACAATCACCTTATGTTTCAGCATGATAATGCACAGCCCCATGTTGCAAGGATCTTTACATAATTCATGGAAGCTGAAAATGTCCCAGTTCTTCCATGACCTGCATACTCACCAGACATGTTACCCATTGACCATGTTTGAGATGCTCTGGATCGACATGTACGACAGAGTATTCCAGTTCCCGCCAATATCCAGAAACTTCGCACAGCCATTGAAGAGGAGTGGGACAACATTCCACAGGCCACAATCAACAGCCTGGACTGGTTTTCTGATCCATATGTATTCCCAGTCGTGTGAAATCCATAGACTAGGGCCTAATGAATTGATTTCTATTAACGGATTTCCTTATATGAACTGTAACTCAGTAAAATCTTTGAAATTGTTGCATGTTGCATTTTATTTTTGTTAGGTATTTTATCTTGTGGGAGTGCGGTGGTTTAACCCTTCTCAATCCTTTCCCCTTTCTCTCCCTCTCACATCTTTCCCGCTCTCTCCCTCTCACATCTTTCCCGCTCTCTCCCTCTCACATCTTTCCTGCTCTCTCGCTCTCACATCTTTCCCACTCTCTCCCTCTCACATCTTTCCCGCTCTCTCCCTTCTCATCCTCTCTCCCTCTCTCTCCCTTCTCATCCTCTCTCTCCCTTCTCATCCTCTCTCCCCCTTCTCATCCTCTCTCCCCCTTCTCATCCTCTCTCCCCCTTCTCATCCTCTCTCCCCCTTCTCATCCTCTCTCCCCCTTCTCATCCTCTCTCCCCCTTCTCATCCTCTCTCCCCCTTCTCATCCTCTCTCCCCCTTCTCATCCTCTCTCCCCCTTCTCATCCTCTCTCCCCCTTCTCATCCTCTCTCCCCCTTCTCATTCTCTCTCCCCCTTCTCATTCTCTCTCCCCCTTCTCATCCTCTCTCCCCCTTCTCATCCTCTCTCCCCCTTCTCATCCTCTCTCCCCCTTCTCATCCTCTCTCCCCCTCTCTCCCTTCTCATCCTCTCTCTCCCTTCTCATCCTCTCTCCCTCTCTCTCCCTCCTCATCCTCTCTCTCTCCCTCTCCCGTCTCTCCTCCTCTCTCCCTTCTCCTCTCCCCCTCTCTCCCTTCCCCTCTCCCCTCAGGTGCCTGCAGTGACTCTGACGTCTAACATCATCTGGTTCCCTGACACCTTCCTCATGGCCAAGGTCCCGGCTGCAGCCAAGCTTATGGACAAGAAGAGTGTTCAGAGCGTTAGAGCACAGAGAGACGCATATCTGCAGCAGAGAGCACAGACTCTCACCAAGTAGGTCCATCAGGCAATCCATCACATTTACAAGATTTGTTTTGCTTTAAACCCTAGATAACAGTTGAACATGAGGGGAGTCATAGTCTGTTTCCTGTGTCCTCTGAGTTAACATATACAGTACCAGTCAAAAGTTGGAACACACCTACCGTATTCATTCCAGGGTTTTTCTTTATTTTGTCTAATTTCTACATTGTGGAATAATAGTGAAGACATCAAAACTATGAAATAACACATATGGAATCATGTAGTAACCAAATAAAGTTTTAAACAAATCTAAATATCTTTTTAAATTTGAGATTCTTCGAAGAAGCCACCCTTTGCCTTGATGACAGCTTTGCACACTCTTGGCATTCTCTCATCCAGCTTCATGAGGTAGTCACCTGGAATGCATTTCAATTAACAGATGTGCCTTGTTAAAAGTTCATTTTTGGAATTTCTTTCCTTAATGTGTTTGAGCCAATCAGTTGTTTTGTGACAAGGTAGGGGTGGTATACAGAAGATAGGCCTATTTGGTAAAAGACCAAGTCCATATTATGGCAAGAACAGCTCAAATAAGCAAAGAGAAATGACAGTCCATCATTACTTCCAGACATGAAGGTCAGTCAATCTGGAAAATTTCAAGAACTTTGAAAGTTTCTTCAAGTGCAGTCGCAAAAACCATCAAGCCCTATGTTGAAACTGGCTCTCATGAGGACTGCCACAGGAAAGGTCCCAGAGTTACCTGTGCTTGAGTTACCTTGTTTCTTGAACTGCACTGTTGATTAAGGGCTTGTAAGTAAGCATTTCATGGTAAGGTCTACACTTGTTATGTTCGGCGCATGTGACAAATAAAGTTTGATTTGCTGCAGAGGATAAGTTCATTAGAGTTACCAGCCTCAGAAATCGGCAATTAACTGCACATCAGATTGCAGCCCAAATAATGCTTTACAGAGTTCAAGTAACAGACACATCTCAACATCAACTGTTCAGAGTAGACCGCGTGAATCAGTGCTTCGTGGTCGAATTGCTGCAAAGAAACCACTACTAAAGGACACAAATGATAAGAAGAGACTTGCTTGGGCCAAGAAACACGAGCAATGGACATTAGATCGCAGGAAATCTGTCCTTTGGTCTGATCTCAAATTTGAGATTTTTGGTTCTAAAAGCCGTGTCTTTGTGAGACGCAGAGTAGGTGAACGGATGATCTCCGCATGTGTGGTTCCCAACGTGAAGCATGGAGGAGGAGGTGTGATGGTCTTGGGGTGCTTTGCCGGTGACACTGTCTGTGATTTATTTAGAATTGAAGGCACACTTAACCAGCATGGCTACCACAGCATTCTGCAGTGATACGCCATCCCATCTGGTTTGCTCTTAGTGGGACAATCATTTGTTTTTCCACAGGACAATGACCCAACACACACCTCCAGGCTGTGTAAGGGCTATTTGAACAAGAAGGAGAGTGATGGAGTGCTGCATCAGAAGACCTGGCCTCCACAATCATCCGACCTCAACCCAATTGAGATGGTTTGGGATGAGTTGTACCGCAGAGTGAAGGAAAAGCAGCCAACAAGTGCCCAGCATATATGGGAACTCCTTCAATACTGTTGGAAAAGCATTCCAGGTGACTACCTCATGAAGCTGGTTGAGAGAATGCCAAGAGTGTGCAAAGCTGTCATCAAGGCAAAGGGTGGCTTCTTTGAAGAATCTCAAATATGAAATATATTTTGATTTGTTGATTTAAAAAAAATGTTTTTGGTTACTTCATAATTCCATATGCGTTTCATAGTTTTGATGTTTTCACTTTTATTGTACAATGTAGAAAATAGTGAAATAAAGAAAAACCCTTGAATGAGTTACTTTTAACTGGTAATGTACATGTATGATTTCTCTCTCCCTGTCAGGGATGTTCAGTCTTACTATGTGTTTGTGACGTCCTGGATGATGAAAATGGAGGCCATCTCGTCGAAGGAGCAGCGCAACGACAAGCTGTCGGAGGACCTCAGTAGCAGATGTAACGTCTTTGTGCAGGTGTGGACTGACGTTATTAACTAACCATTCAGAAACTGCTCAAACGGTACCAGGGGGGTGATTTTATGTCATATATTATTTTCCATGTCTCCCCTGCAGGGTATCCTGTATGCCTACAGTATCGGCACCATCATTAAGACTACCATGAACCTGTACATGTCCATGCAGAGACCCATGACCAAGGCCTCCGTCAAAGCCCTCTGTAGACTGGTCGAGCTGCTCAAGGTGTGTGTGCTAATTTGTTGTGCATTGTGATAAATAATTGTAGATGAAACATTGTGAATGTATCAAACACAACAGTTTAATGAGGTGTGATGTCACTTCCTCCCTGGTCAGGCAGTGGAGCACACGTTCCACAGGCGGTCCATGGTGGTGGCTGACTCTGTCTCCCACATAACCCAGCACCTGCAGTCCCAGGCCCTCAACTCCATTGGCACCGCTAAGGTAAACACTACTCTCATCTCAATTCGGGATATTTTTTTTGTGTAGGGAAATTAAATTTACACGCAGTAGATTACAGAAATGCAACATTTATACACCTCATATTCACATCTGACAAAGAAACACATTTCTATCATTTCTCCCATCAGTTTGAATATGTTTCTCTTCTGTAGAAAAGGGTGATCTCTGACAAGAAGTATAGCGAGCAGCGTCTGGATGTGCTGTCATCTCTGGTGATGGCAGAGAACGCTCTCAATGGACCCAGCACTAAAGAGCGCCGCCTAGTGGTCTCCCTGGCCCTCAGTGTGGGAACACAGATGGTATGACCATTATTCAAGTTTCTGCTGCCTAGGGTTGCAAAATGCTGGTCATTTTCTACAAATTTCCAGGGTTTCCAAGAATCCCAGTTAGAATATTCCTAGAATCCGGAGGGAATGAGCAGAAAATCCAGGAATCTTCCAACTGGGAATTTGGTGAAAATATTTACGTGAACTGAAGGTTATGTTGCAATGGTAACTTCCTCTAAATTCTTCCAGAAAACCTTCAAAGACGAGGAGCTGCTCCCGCTGCAGTTGGTGCTAAAGAAGCTGGACCTGATCAGTGAGCTCAAGGAGAGGTGAGGGGAACACACTGCCCGGTAAAGCCTAGGCATTAGCTATAGGACCTAACACACGTCTTCAGTTCTATTTAAGCAAACTAAAACCCCAGGAAAACTGTTTTTGATAAATGTAAGTATATGAATGTGATGTACCGGTATCTAATATATCACTGTTCTCTGATCAGGGTGAAGGTCCAGTGTGACTGTAGTTTCCTGTACTGGCACAGGGCTGTATTTCCCATCTACCTGGATGATGTGTATGACCACGCTGTAGATGCTGCACGGATACACGTAAGCACTGAACACACCTCTATTCTCTCAGCTTCAAGCGATATCCTTACTCTCACTTTCATAACATACTACCCATAAGCATCAACTGCCAGCACTTCTCTACCAATATGTAGCTAGCTGTTCTGCTTCTCATTGGTTCCTGTTGTCACTTTTGATGCATTGATTGGTCCCCTTGGCTGTCCCTTATCCTGGTCGTTGGATATGTTTCGCCGGTCCTGCTGTCACTCCTACCTGTGACTGTTTATGATTGGCTCGTGCAGTACATGTTCAGCGCCCTGAGGGACAGCGTACCCACCATGCTTCACGCCAAACACATGGAGTCATGTGACCAGCTACTGGAGAGCTACGACACAGAGATCATGCAGGTGTTCAATGAGGTGAGGAGGGAAGAGGGAGGGAGAAGCAACTGAGAGGAGAGGTAGCTTTAAAAAAAATATATATATAAACATACACACACACACACACACACACACACAGTGGCAATTGTATAAAATGTGATCTTACCTTCATCTAAGTCACAACAATAGACAAACTCAGTCTGCTTAAACTAAGAACACACAAACAATTATACATTTTAATGTCTTTATTGAACACACTGTGTAAACATTCACAGTGCAGGATGCAAAAAGTATGTGAACCCTTGGATTTAATAACTGGTTGACCATCCTTTGGCAGCAATAACCTCATCCAAGTGTTTTCTGTAGTTGCGGATCAGACCTGCACAACGGTCAGGAGGAATTTTGGACCATTCCTCTTTACAAAACTGTTTCAGTTCAGCAATGTTCTTGGGATGTCTGGTGTGAACCGCTCTCGAGGTCATGCCACAGCATCTCAATCGGGTTGCTTCAATTCACCGACAGATAGCCTTACATTCTCCTGCAAAATGTCTTGATAAACTTCAGAATACATTTTTCCGTCAATGATAGCAATCTGTCCAGGCCCTGAGGCAGCAAAGCAGCCCCAAACCATGATGCTCCCTCCACCATACTTTACAGTTGGGATGAGGTTTTGATGTTGGTTTTGCTGTGCCTTTTTTTGTACATCAGTGGCTTCTTCTGTGGTGTCCTCCCATGAACACCATACTTGTTTAGTGTTTTACGTATCGTAGACTCGCAAAAAGAGATGTTTCCATCTTCCAGAGATTTCTGTAAGTCTCTAGCTGACACTAGGATTTGTCTTTACCTGATTGAGCATTCTGCGTTGTGCTCTTGCAGTCATCTTTGCAGGACGGCGACTCCAAGGGAGAGTAGCAACAGTGTTGAACTTTCTCCATTTATAGACAATCTGTCTTAACGTGGACTGATGAACATCAAGGATTTTAGAGATACTTTTGTAACCCTTTCCAGGTTTTTGCAAGTCAACCATTCCTAATCTTAGGTCTTCTGAGATCGCTTTTGTTCGAGGCATGGTTCACATCAGACAATGCTTCTTGTGAATAGCAAACTCAAATTTAGTGAGGTTTTTTTTATAGGGCAGGGCAGCTCTAACCAACATCTCCAATCTCGTCTCATTGATTGGACTCCAGGTTAGTTGACCACTGACACCAATGACCTTTTTGAGAAGTCATTAGCCTAGGGGTCTTTCCAACCTACACTGTGAATGTTTAAATTATGTATTCAATATAGACTAGAAAAATACAATAATTTGTGTGTTATTAGTTTAAGCACACTGTGTTTGCCTATTGTTGTGACTTAGATGAAGATCAGATCGAATTTTACGGCCAATTTATGCAGAAATCCAGGTAATTCCAAAGGGTTCACATACTTTTTCTTGCCACTGTATATATATGAATTAATTAATTATACAGTACCTGTCAAAAGTTTGGACACACCTACTCATTCCTGTTTTTTTCTTTCTTTATTTGTACTATTTTCTACATTGTGGAATAATAGTGAAGACATCAAAACTATGAAATAACACATGAATCATGTAGAAACCAAAACAAGTGTTAAACAATTCAAAATATATTTTATATTTGAGATTCTTCAAAGTAGCCATCCTTTGCCTTGATGACAGCTTTGCACACTCTTGGCATTCTCTCAACCAGCTTCATGAGATAGTCACCTGGAATGCTTTTCCAACAGTATTGAAGGAGTTCCCATATATGCTGGGCACTTGTTGGCTGCTTTTCCTTCACTCTGCGATCCAACTCATCCCAAACCATCTCAATTGGGTTGAGTTCGGATGATTGTGGAGCACTCGGTCACTCTCTTTGGTCAAATAGCCCTTACACAGCCTGGAGGTGTATTTTGGGTTATTATCCTGCTGAAAACAAATGATAGTCCCACTAAGCGCAAACCAGATGGGATGGCGTATCGCTGCAGAATGCTGTTGTAGCCATGCTGGTTAAGTGTGCCTTGAATTCTAAATAAATCACAGACAGTGTCACCAGCAAAGCACCCCCAGACCATCACACCTCCTCCTCCATGCTTCTCCGTGGGAACCACACATGCGGAGATCATCCGTTCACCTACTCTGCATCTCACAAAGACACAGCAGTTGGAACAAAAATCTCTAATTTGGACTCATCAGACCAAAGGACAGATTTCTTGCGATCTAATGTTCATTGCTCGTGTTTCTTGGCCCAAGCAAGTCTCTTCTTATTATCAGTGTCCTTTTGCAGCAGTTTGACCATGAAGGCCTGATTCACGCAGTCTCTTCTGAACAGTTGATGTTGAGATGTGTCTGTTACTTGAAATCTGTGAAGCATTTATTTGGGCTGCAATGTCTGAGACTGGTAACTCTAATAAACTTATCCTCTGCAGCAGACCTCTGCAGAAGTCCTCTGGGTCTTCCTTTCCTGTGGCGGGTCTCATGAGAGCCAGTTTCATCATAGTTGCTTGATGGTGGAAAGCTGTCATCAAGGCAAAGGGTGGCTTCTTTGAATAATCTCAAATATAAAATATATTTTGATTTGTTTAACACTTTTTTGGTTTCTACATGATTCATGTGTTATTTCATAGTTTTGATGTCTAAAATAAAGAAAACCCTTAAATGAGTAGGTGTGTCCAAACCTTTGACTGGTCCTCCACCTCCCTCCCTTCATCCCTTTCTCCTCTCAGCATCTGTTGGACAAGCTGTGTAAAGAGATAGAGAAGGACCTGCGTCTGTCTGTCCACACACACCTGAAGCTGGACGACAGGAACCCCTTCAAGGTGGGCATGAAGGACTTGGCCCACTTCTTCTACCTCAAACCCATCCGCTTCTTCAACCGCTTCATACACATTAAAGGTAGCTATGCACTGCACTGGATGGGCCCCTGGGATACAGCACTGTGGTGTGTTTGCGTGTGTGGTGGGTGCGTGGTTTTGCAAGTCCTTTACCAAGATGTGTGTTCAGTCTATTCTATGCCAATTTGTGTGTCTTTGTCTCAGAGTATGTCTCACCGTGTGTGTGTCGTCCTCACAGCCTATGTGACTCACTACCTGGATAAGACGTTCTATAACCTAACCACAGTGGCTCTGCATGACTGGGCCACCTACAGCGAGATGAGGAACCTGGCAACACAGCGCTACGGACTCATGATGACAGAGGCACATCTACCCAGCCAGACCCTTGAACAGGTGTGTGTGTCATTTGATGAAGTCTGCTGAAGCCAGGATTCAATCAGAGCGGCTTTTCTGGCTATGCACCCTTTAAACGCAATGTTCCCTCATTCGCCGGAGACTGTATTCATGGTAAAAGCTACCTAGGCTATGTCGGCTCAATCGGAAATGACCTTTTTAAATGGTGTTAGGTTCTAATTCTCAGAGTAAAACACTGAATGGACATTATGAAAGCTTAACCAAGTCTAATTCTTCTCAGAGGGTCAATACAGCTGCATTCAGACAAAACATGTTTCCACCAACACAAGTATATATACTTCAGTTTGGGCTCTTCTCCTTCTCTTCAACCCTTACGTCTTTTATGGTTCGACAGGAAGACCAAGTGATAGGGTAATAAACCATTGTTTCTCCCTTAAGGGAATCTGACCTGACCTCAACCCCCTTGATGCCTTATCCAAAGATCTCCACCCGTATCCCCTCTAGCGACCCTGTGACTTCCTCCCGTCCACCCAACACATTCCAAAGCCATCTGGCTTCTACAGATAACCATTAACTTCTGATGTAAAAACCAGTCTCTTTCACTCCTCAGATACTATACTGCAGAGTATAACAATGTTCCAAGTTTAACCCAGAATCTAACAATGGTGAATAGTCGACACAGCGCTATTTGATTGAATCCTGGCCTAAGTGTCCTTTTGCTCTGGCCAGGGACTGGATGTGTTGGAGATCATGAGGAACATCCATGTGTTTGTATCCCGCTATCTCTACAACCTCAACAACCAGGTAAGCTCTGTCTCTGTCTCTCAATCCTATTGTTCTGTCTGTCTCACCGGTCTGTCTCACCAGTCTGTCTGTCCCTCAGATCTTCATTGAGAAGACGAGCAACAACAAGCACCTAAACACCATCAACATCCGCCACATCGCCAACTCCATCCGCACCCACGGCACGGGCATCATGAACACCACGGTCAACTTCACCTACCAGTTCCTGAGGAAGAAGTTCTACATCTTCAGTCAGTTCATGTACGACGAGCACATAAAGTCCAGACTCATCAAAGACATCCGCTTCTTCAGGGAGACCAAAGACCAGTCAGACCAGAAGGTAACGGGGCTCACTTCACCTCTTCAGTTGTGTGGAAAAACCTGTTGTGAAGTCATACTTTCATGACCGGTCTTTCCCTTTAGCTTATAGGGAATAGAAGAACTAGTCACAAAAGGCTCCGGTTTTAAAAACAAACAGGAGTGTTGCTCCCAGTCTGACATTTCCTCTGACTGTATTGCCATATCTATATGTCTGTGTTATGTTTGATCTAGTACCCGTTTGAGAGGGCAGAGAAGTTTAACCGTGGCATCAGGAAGCTTGGCATCACCCCAGACGGGCAGAGTTACCTGGACCAGTTTAGACAGCTCATTAGCCAGATCGGTAATGCCATGGGCTACGTGCGCATGATCCGCTCTGGAGGACTTCACTGTTGCAGCAGCGCCATCAGGTACCAGACACAGGGCATTGATAGTATTTATAACTAGTATTTTTAAGATATGGAATGTTCTACACTGTGTTTTCCAGAGTTTGTTCCAAGCTTGGAGATTTAGTGCTGTAAGGGTTATGGGTAATGTCGTTTTTGGAGATGTAGTACTGTAAAGGGGGTTGTGGGTAACCTAGTTCTATAGTAAATGGTGAACCATAAACCCACTTGTGTATTGTGTGTTTCCCAGGTTTGTCCCTGACCTGGAGGATATAGTGAACTTTGAGGAGCTGGTGAAGGAGGAGGGGCTTTCAGAGGAGACCCAGAAAGCTGCCAGGTATGCTTGTGTGCACCTGATGATGTATTTCAATTCACACAGCTTTAACCAAAACAATTGCTCTCTCTATGGGCTAAATAAAGTGTTCTTATCTCTTCTGAATGTGTCTTCCTCTCAGCCTGCTGGACTCTGTGCTGGGGGATCTGACCAGTAACTCTGCCGAGGGGACAGAGTACTTCAAGATGCTGGTGGGAGTGTTCGCCCCCGAGTTCCGCAGCATCAAGAACATGCACCTGAGAAACTTCTACATGATTGTACCTCCTCTGGTGTGTCCTTTCACTCATCTCTCTATTCATCTCTTTCACTCATCTCTCTATTCATCTCTTCCACTCATCGCTCTATTCATCTCTTCCACTCATCTCTCTATTCATCTCTTCCACTCATCTCTTCCACTCATCTCTTTCACTCATCTCTCTATTCATCTCTTCCACTCCTCTCTCTATTCATCTTTCACCCACTCATGTCTGAGCACTTCATCTGTCTTTCAGACATTCACCCATCTCTGTGAGCAGTCTGTCCATCCTTCTCTCCTTTATGTGTATCGGTTTATCTCTCGTTCTCTCCCTGTCCATCTAACTTTCTGTTCTGAAGCAGCAGATACCTTCTCTTATACAACCTTTCCTTTTCTCTCCTTCAGACGGTGAATTTTGTGGAGCACTCCATTGGCTGCAAGGAGAAACTCAACAAGAAGAACAAAGGAGGGGCAGCCTTCACAGATGATGGCTTTGCCATGGGTGAGTCAGTGTGGTATGATCTTTCACAGATCACTGTATGTAGTAGGATAGGATAAAACTTTCACATTAGTTGTTGATGAGTTTCACTGATCGTTGTTATCTCACTCTCACCTCGTCTCTCTCCCTTCCTCTTCTCCTCTGCTCTTTCTCCTTCCACCCTCTTCCTCCTACCCCTCCCTCTCCTCCCCATCCCCCCATCTCCTTCCTACCCCTCCCTCTCCCTCCTACACCTCCCTCTCCTCCCCATCTCCTTTCTCCCTCTCCCTCCTACCCCTCCCTCCTCCCCACCCCCCCCATCTCCTTCCTACCCCTTCCTCTCCCTCCTACCCCTCCCTCTCCCTCCTACCCCTCCCTCTCCATTCCACTATCCTGCCCCAGGTGTGGCTTACATCCTTAAGCTGCTGGACCAGTACTTGGAGTTTGACTCCCTCCACTGGTTCCAGGCGGTCAGGGAGAAGTACATGAAGGAGATGAGTGCTGTGGTGAAGGAGCAGAATGTCCAGGCCACCAGTCAGGATGAGAAGCTCCTGCAGACAATGAACCTCACCCAGAAGAGACTGGACATCTACCTGCAGGTACATGGCTGACCACTGACCTCCGATCTAGGGTTAGATTATTCAACGTCAAGTCCTGGCCTTGACCATCATGAGGGTTTGACAATATCTGATCCTGGACCAGTGTTTATGGGGAATGGGTATCCTACCTACTGCTGCAAAAGGAGAGGAGGGGAATATGAGCTTGGCAGCTTTGTGTATAGACACTGAAATAATCAATCCAACCAACCAATCAATCAGTAATGCCCCGTCTCTGTTGTCTCCTACAGGAGTTTGAACTGCTTAACTTCTCCTTGAGCAGCGCTCGGATCTTCTTCAGAGCTGACAAGACGGCCGCCGAGGAGACCCAGGAGAGGAAAGACAGAGGTCAGGGGTCATGAGGGTGGGCAGGTAGTCTTGCCGAGGGCAGCAGGTAGCCTAGCGGTTAGTGTTGGGCCAGTAACCAAAATGTTGATTATTCACTTAGTCGGCTCTGGGATTCAAACTATTGTTTAATCTACCCTTGAGCAAGGCATTTAACCCTAATTGGCGCAGGAGGGTAGGGCTGCAGTGTTATCAGCTCTTAACCAACCATACTATTTTTTGTTTTGCGTTGTTCGTAACTTGTTTTGTACATAATGTTGCTGCTTCCGTCTCTTATGACCGAAAATAGCTTCTGGACATCAGAACTGAGATTGCTCACCTCAAACTGGACGAGAGTTCTTCAATGAGTCGGACGGGAGGGATATACTACTCCAGACACCCGACCAGGCCCAGATTCCCGGGATTAGCTGGAGAAGGAAACTGAGATTTGTGGAATAAGATCAGGGTGCCTTGTGAGGATCAGGCAACGAGAGGCTAATCTGCCCTTGCCTTCTGTCCTGCTAGCTAATGTTCAATCGTTGGAAAATAAATGGAATGAGCTGAAAGCACGTACAGTGGGGAGAACAAGTATTTGATACACTGCCGATTTTGCAGGTTTTCCTACTTACAAAGCATGTAGAGGTCTGTAATTTTTGTCATAGGTAAAAAAATCCAGAAAATCACATTGTATGATTTTTAAGTAATTCATTAGCATTTTATTGCATGACATAAGTATTTGATCACCTACCAACCAGTAAGAATTCCGGCTCTCACAGACCTGTTAGTTTTTCTTTAAGAAGCCCTCCTGATCTCCACTCATTACCTGTATTAATTGCAACCGTTTGAACTAGTTACCTGCATAAAAGACACCTGTCCACACACTCAATCAAACATACTCCAACCTCTCCACAATGGCCAAGACCAGAGAGCTGTGTAAGGACATCAGGGATAAAATTGTAGAGCTGCACAAGGCTGGGATGGGCTACAGGACAATAAGCAAGTTGCTTGGTGAGAAGGCAACAACTGTTGGCGCAATTATTAGAAAATGGAAGAAGTTCAAGATGACAGTCAATCACCCTCAGTCTGGGGCTCCATGCAAGATCTCACCTCATGGGGCATCAATGATCATGAGGAAGGTGAGGGATCAGCCCAGAACTACACGCCAGGACCTGGTCAATGACCTGAAGAGAGCTGGGACCACAGTCTCACACTACGCCATCATGGATTAAAATCCTGCAGTGCACGCAAGGCCCCCCTGCTCAAGCCAGCGCATGTCCAGGCCTGTCTGAAGTTTGCCAATGACCATCTGGATGATCCAGAGGAGGAATGGGAGAACGTCATGTGGTCTGATGAGACAAAAATAGAGCTTTTTGGTCTGAACTCCACTCACCGTGTTTGGAGGAAGAAGAAGGATGAGTACAACCCCAAGAACACCATCCCAACCGTGAAGCATGGAGGTGGAAACATCATTCTTTGGGGATGCTTTTCTGCAAAGGGGACAGGACGATTGCACCGTATTGAGAGGAGGATGGATGGGGCCATGTATCGCAAGATCTTGGCCAACAACCTCCTTCCCTCAGTAAGAGCATTGAAGATGGGTCGTGGCTGGGTCTTCCAGCATGACAACGACCCAAAACACACAGCCAGGGTAAATAAGGAGTGGCTCCGTAAGAAGCATCTCAAGGTCCTGGAGTGGCCTAGCCAGTCTCCAGACCTGAACCCAATAGAAAATCTTTGGAGGGAGCTGAAAGTCCGTATTGCTCAGCCACAGCCCCGAAACCTCCCTCGAGAAGGTCTGTATGGAGGAGTGGGCCAAAATCCCTGCTGCAGTGTGTGCAAACCTGGTCAAGAACTACAGGAAACGTATGATCTCTGTAATTGCAAACAAAGGTTTCTGTACCAAATATTAAGTTCTGCTTTTTTGATGTATCATACTTATATCAAGCAATAAAATGCAAATGAATTACTTAAAAATCATACAATGTGATTTTCTGGATTTTTGTTTTAGATTCCGTCTCTCACAGTTGAAGTGTACCTATGATAAAAATTACAGACCTCTACATGCTTTGCAAAATCGGCAGGGTTTCAAATACTTGTTTTCCCCACTGTATGTCCTACCAACGGGACATTAAAAACTGGATTATTTTATGTTTCACCGAGTCGTGGCTGAACGACGGCATTAAGAACATACAGCTGGCTGGTTATACACTCCATCGGCAGGACAGAACAGCAGCCTCTGGTAAGACACAGGGCGGGGGCCTATGCTAATATGTGAACAACAGCTGGTCCACGATATCAAAGGAAGTCTCAAGGTTTTGCTCGCCTGAGGTAGTGTGGTTTACAGCTTATCATGATACACTATCTACCTAGAGTTTTAATCTGTATTTTTCTTACCTGTCGACATACCACCTCAGACTGATGCTGTCACTAAAACCGCAGTCAATGAGCTGTATACCGCCATATGCAAACAGTAAAGCGCTAATCCAGAGGCGGCGCTCCTAGTGGCCGGGGACTTTAATGCAGGGAAACTTAAATCAGTTTTAGCTAATTTCTATCAGCATGTTAAATGTGCAACCAGAGGGTTAAAAAATTCTTGACCACCTTTTCTCCACACACAGACAGGTACCAAGCTCTCCCTCGCCCTCCATTTGGCAAATCTGACCATAATTCTATCCTCCTGATTCCTCCTTTTATAAGCAAAAATTAGAGCAGGAAGCAGCAGTGACTCGGTCTATAAAAAAGGTGTCAGATGAAGCAGATGCTAAACTACAGGACTGTTTTGCTAGCACAGACTGTAATATGTTCCAGGATTCTTCCGATGGCATTGAGGAGTACACCTCATCAGTCACTGGCTTCATCAATAAGTGCATTGAGGACGTCGTCTCCACAGTGACTGTACGTACATACCCCAATCAGAAGCCATGGATTACAGGCAACATACTCACTGAGCTAAAGGGTAGAGCTGTCGCTTTCAAGGAGCGGGACTCTAACCCGGAAGCTTATAAGAAATCCCGCTATGCCCTCCGACGAACCATCAAACAGGCAAAGTTTCAATACAGGACTAAGATCGAATCCTACTACACCGGCACCGACGCTCATCGGAGGTGGCAGGGCTTGCAAACTATTACCGACTACAAAGGGAAGCACAGCTGAGAGCTGCCCAGTGACACGAGCCTACTAGACGAGCTAAACTACTTCTATGCTCGCTTCGAGGCAAGTAACACTGAAACATCCATGAAAGCATCAGCTGTTCTAGACGACTGTGTGATCACACTCTCTGCAGTCAATGTGAGTAAGACCTTCAAATAGGTTAACATTCCCAAGGCCACAGGGCCAGACGGATTACCAGGACTTGTTCTCTGAGCATGCGCTGACCAACTGGCAAGTGTCTTCTGACATTTTCAACCTCTCCCTGTCTGAGTCTGTAATACGAACATGTTTCAAGCAGACCTGTGCCCAAGAACACGAAGGTAACCTGCCTAAATGACTACCGGCCCGTAGCACTCACGTCTGTAGCAATGAAGTTCTTTGAAAGGCGGGTCATGGCTCACATCAACATCATCATCCCAGAAACCCTAGACCCACTCCAATTTGCATACTGCACCAACAGAGCCACAGATGATGCAATCTCTATTGTACTCCACACTGCCCTTTCCCACCTGGACAAAAGGAACGCTTATGAGAGAATGCTGTTAATTGACTACAGCTCAGCGTTCAACACCATAGTGCCCTCAAATCTCATCACTAAGCAAAGGACCCTGGGACTCCCTCTGCAATCCTCCCTCTGGATCCTGAACTTCCTGACGGGCCACCCCCAGGTGGTAAGGGTAGATAACACATCCGCCACGCTGATCCTCAAAACGGGGGCCCCTCAGGGGTGTGTGCTCAGTCCCCTCCTATACTTCCTGTTCACTCATGACTGCACGGCCATGCACGACTCCAACACCATCATTAAGTTTGCCGATGACACAACAGTGGTAGGCCTGATCAGTGACAACGATGAGACAGCCTATAGGGCGGAGGTCACTGGACTACAGCAAAAAGGAGGACCAAGCATGCCCCATTCTCATCGACGGGGCTGTAGTGGAGCAGGTTGAGAGCTTCAAGTTCCTTGGCGTCCACATCACCAACAAACTACCACGGTCCAAGCACACCAAGCCAGCCGTGAAGAGGGCACGACAAAACCTATTCCCCCTCATGAGACTGAAAATATTTGGCATGGGTCCTCAGATCCTCAAAAGTTTTTACAGCTGTACCATTGAGAGCATCCTGACAGGTTGCACCACTGCCTGGTATGGCAACTGCTCGGTCTCCGACCGCAAGGCACTACAAAGGGTAGTGCGTACGGCCCAGTACATCACTGGGGCCAAGCTTCCTGCTATCCAGGACCTCTATACCAGGCGGTGTCAGAGGAGGGCCCTAAAGGTTGTCAAAGACTCCAGCCACCCTAGTCATAGACTGTTCTCTCTACTACTACAAGGCAAGCGGTACCGGAGCGCCAAATCTAGGTCCAAGAAGCTTCTAAACAGCTTCTACCCCCAAGCCATAAGACTCCTGAACAGCTAATCAAATGGCTACCCAGACTATTTGCATTGCCCCCCTCCCCGGAATGCTGCTGCTACTCTGTTATTATCTATGCGTAGTCACTAGTAACTCTACCTACATGTACATATTACCTCAATTACCTCGACACCGGTGCCCCTGCACATTGACATTGACTCTGTACCGGTACCCCCTGTATATAGCCCCGCTATTGTTATTTACTGCTGCTCTTTAATTATTTGTTATTCTTATCTCTTTCTTTAAATATTTTTTTTTTACTGCATTATTGATTAAGGGCTTGTAAGTAAGCGTTTCACTGTAAGGTCTACCTACACCTGTTGGATTCAGCGTTTCACTGTAAGGTCTACCTACACCTGTTGGATTCAGCGTTTCACTGTAAGGTCTACCTACACCTGTTGGATTCAGCGTTTCACTGTAAGGTCTACCTACACCTGTTGGATTCAGCGTTTCACTGTAAGGTCTACCTACACCTGTTGGATTCAGCGTTTCACTGTAAGGTCTACCTACACCTGTTGGATTCAGCGTTTCACTGTCAGGTCTACCTACACCTGTTGGATTCAGCGTTTCACTGTAAGGTCTACCTACACCTGTTGGATTCAGCGTTTCACTGTAAGGTCTACCTACACCTGTTGGATTCAGCGTTTCACTGTCAGGTCTACCTACACCTGTTGGATTCAGCGTTTCACTGTAAGGTCTACCTACACCTGTTGGATTCAGCGTTTCACTGTCAGGTCTACCTACACCTGTTGGATTCAGCGTTTCACTGTCAGGTCTACCTACACCTGTTGGATTCAGCGTTTCACTGTAAGGTCTACCTACACCTGTTGGATTCAGCGTTTCACTGTAAGGTCTACCTACACCTGTTGGATTCAGCGTTTCACTGTCAGGTCTACCTACACCTGTTGGATTCAGCGTTTCACTGTAAGGTCTACCTACACCTGTTGGATTCAGCGTTTCACTGTCAGGTCTACTACACCTGTTGGATTCAGCGTTTCACTGTAAGGTCTACCTACACCTGTTGGATTCAGCGTTTCACTGTCAGGTCTACCTACACCTGTTGGATTCAGCGTTTCACTGTAAGGTCTACCTACACCTGTTGGATTCAGCGTTTCACTGTAAGGTCTACCTACACCTGTTGGATTCAGCGTTTCACTGTAAGGTCTACCTACACCTGTTGGATTCAGCGTTTCACTGTAAGGTCTACCTACACCTGTTGGATTCAGCACATGTGACATATACCATTTGATTTGATTGAATTGCTCCAGGGTCGTTGTCAATAATGGTTGATCCCTAGCCATGACACAACTCTCCAAGGGTGTCTCGGGGGAGTTGGCTATGCAAAAAAAAATAAAAAATTATTCACACCTCACACTTGTACATGTGAAACAGAACAGATATAAGCCCCCCCCCCCCCCCCCCCCATTTGACCTTTTGAGGAGGGTTCACTGGGGGGAGGTCAATCGTTTTTATTTAATTTTCTATTTTACCTTTATTTAAACAGGGAGTCGCCATTGAGACCAGGGTCTCTTTCACAAGGCAGCCCTGTGCATACAATTCATGAGACAAAATGTAATCAAAATCAGATCAGTACAACAACAATCAAGAAAAATAGCCACATTCCTCAGAAGATTGTTCCTCAATCAATAATTTATAGAATAATTCATATTTATATTTTGAGGAGATGTGGAAATACATTTTATATTCATGTAATGATGGTTGTGTTTTGAATAGTAGCTTTATAAAGAGAGCACCAATGCAATTTACAGGAAGATCAGCTGATGTTATGCCATCAGCTAATGGTGAATAATGTTATGTAAAAATGACCTTCTTTATTTCTGTCTTTCAGAAGCGGCTGCCAAAGCAGTGCCCACATGTACAGATGGCTCTGAACTTCTAAGGGACTGCTAAGGGACACACATGAGTTCATTAGGTCATAGTTCAAATATCAGTTCTGGGACTAATCTGGATGACAGGGGTACTCCACTGGAGGAGGACAAGGTGGGGGAAAACGAGGCAGAAGACTACTGTCATGTCCTGTGACACAAGAGGGAAAGTTGAAGACTTGAGTGTGTTCTTAGAGACATGGAAGCCCCCCTTAGCAGAAAACAGGACAATGGTATAGAGAATTCCATTCTTTGCCCCTGAACTGCTGGTCCTTTTTAAGCTCTGGATTGGTCCTGGGAGGCTCTGGTGATATAGGCAGAGAGGGTTCTAGTAATGATTTGCTTCATGTAATTCTGGTTCCATGTCTGCGAAGCATCTCATGATTATGCCCCCATGGAGGTGTCTCATCGTTAATAAAATGTAATCTCTTTCTCAAATGCTCAAACACTCGCTCTTTCTCTCTTTTGTCGGTCTCTTTCTCTGTATGTATGGATTAAGCTACTTTGTGGTGTTAACTGGACTGCTTATCATTTATTTTGGGGGAATGAGTAGTTAATGTCAGGCAAAATGTTATTTCTTTTCTGTGGCTACATTTAATTGGTTGTAATAAATAATGAGAGACAGAGGTGTGTCTTCAGACTTTTTAATCAGCCTGAATAGACTAGACTAGATGTCAAGTGGCATAACATGCCAGAGATTATTTTGATATGATAAAATCAGCAGCTGTGTAATTAATGACCCTGATATCAGGGAGATGATGATGTAATCAATTACATTGATGGATTTGTATGTGTGTGTACATGTTACTTTCCACTTTTTGTCCTTAGACATAATGCTGAAGCTCACGTCTAAATCCTAACATGTCTGCTTCCTCTTCTGCAGTTGCTGACATCGTAGCCTTTGTCCGTATAATGTTGAGCATCACAATGAATGAACACACAGGATAATCGGATGTTCTTGCAGAAGAGAAGAGTGATTTGTTGTGGTAGTTGTATTCTCTGTAATGTCTCCATAGAATATTATGACATGTGTGCATCACATTTCACTTGATGAATGTTTTCAAAGACAGACATGAATTGGTAGACATTTTATGTTTATATGAAATTCTATTGTAATTTCACTCCTTGCCATTGTGATTTTCTTTAAGTTCAGGCCAGGGTGCCTTTTTGATTGTTCAATGATAACTGATATTGTGTTTGTTTCTATACATAAAATACTGGTTGAGAAGATACTTCATAACTACAATGAAGAGTATAAAAAATACCAACTCCCTTTACTATTTGGTTACAGTCCAGCTTTTCTCGATGTCATTTTATGACGCAAAGCACTTAATCTTTTATGTTCAAATCAATATTTTCCTTTAAACACAAAGGGTTCCTGTATCATCATAAAGTTCTATGTTTCCTTGTTGCATGCTGTCATGTTAGTAAAGGACTTGTTTTATTGTCTACCAATGGTACTGCTAATAGGGTTTTGATATGTGTGCTTGATAGCCCTGTCTGCTGAGTATTTCATCTGTTAAAGCAGGGTCTTTGAACATGCCAAGTCATGATGTCATAGAGTCCTGTGTTTTGGGCAATCATGTCACATGACCTGGATTTTAACCTTTTCTATAAAGCTTTTTTTCAAACTGTCCCCTTTTTATGTCAATTGTTCCAGTACCATCCTCAGACCTTTGTTTTCATTTTTGGTGTAATTCTAATTTCTGTAAAAGGCTTCAAATAAAGGTTCACATCTTGGTCATGTTACATGATAGCAGTGTTGGAAAAAGTACCCAAACATCGTACTTTAGTAAAAATATTTTAATAGAAAATGACTCGAGTGAAAGTCACCAAGTAAAATACTACTTGAATAATAGTCTAAAAGTATTTGGTTTTAAATATACTTAAGTATCAAAAGTAAAATTATGAATAATTTCTAATTCCTTATATTAAGCAAACAAGATGGCACCATTTTAAAATTTTAATCTACGGATAGTCGGACAAACAAAGCATGTGTGTTTAATGAGTCCTCCAGATCAGAGGCAGTAGATGACCAGGGACGTTCTGTTGATAAGTGCGTGAATTGGACAATTTTCCTGTCCTGCTTAAGCATTCAAAATGTAACGAATACTTTTGGGTGTCAGGGAAAATGTATTGAGTAAAACGTTGGTTATTTTCTTTAGGAATGTATTGAAGTAAAGGTATTAAAAAATATAAATAGTAAAGTACAGATACCCCCCCAAAAAAACTTACAGTAAGTAGTATTTTTACTTAAGTACTTTACAACACTGATGCCAAAAACACAGGGCCGTAGACCATAAGTGCACATTGAATAGAGAAATGTAGGCAAGGTTGATCCCTCAGGCTTTGTTTTTGGTTCTATGACATGCCTACAAGTGTCTGTCCACCTTGACTATTTGATCTGAACTACTTGCACAAAATGATGCTTTGATTCTATTATTGAATGAAGATGAGTTATTAAGAGAGAAAAAATATTTTGATGAAATGGTAGCTATAAGTGATAGCTAAAATCTAAGGGACCAGTTCTGAGTGTCTTTTGACCAATCATACTAGCGCTGAAAAAGATCTGGTGTTAAAAGATCTAATGTGATTGGTCAAGAAAACAACATTTGGCGGAGAGAAAAAAAAAGCAGAATTCGACTGCCTGTGTAAACGCAGCCATTGCGAGTGACAGGGTTGGGGTCAGTAAGGACTTTTGGGGAGAACTGTGACCCTAATCCTAACTGTAGAAGAGAGAAGTAGGTTAATGGATTGGTTTGATACCCAGGTTGGTTCATTTCAGCCATCAGCTTGGCATCCTAATTCCAATGTCTTGTTTATGTTGATTAACCTGTAGTAAATCCAAGGCATTTGTGTTTAATAACCATGATTAGTGTATTGTAATCTTACAGATACAATGTCATGGTAATAAAAGAGATTTCTAAAGAAATGCATTGTGTGTTTACTAATCTCTCACGAACACACTGCATTCTGACCAAATTACACAAGATTTTAGTTCTGGGTTAACTGAGGTTGTGTTTACTTGTATAATTCCTCATTAGGCACAGGCACTAATCACAAACCAATTATGACTTCAAGAAATATCCTCTATTTTGTGATTATCACACACACCTCTGTTCAAGAATGATCTATTATCAGCCTAGACCTGTATTAGTTCTACCTATTCCGACCCAACTCCTTCCTTCCACACCACTGGCCCAGAGATGGTCCTGTCTGTATCAGCAGGTCAGTAATACACTGGTTATATACAGATCATACAGATTCAACTCAGAGGACCATTGGAAGTTGTAAATCGTTTCGTATACACTGAGTGGACAAAACATTAGGAACACTTTCCATGACAGGCTGACCAGGTGAATCCGGGTGAAAGCTATGATCTTGGCAGTCCAATGGTTAGAACATTGGGCCAGTAGCTCCAAGGTTGCTGGTTTGTATCGCTGAGCTGTCGATGTGCCCTTGAGCAAGGCAGTTAACCCTAATTTCTCCTGTAAGGCGCTCTGGATAAGACCATCTGCTAAATGATGTAAATGTTAATGTCACTTGTTAAATCTACTTCAATCAGTGTAGATGAAGGGGAGGAGACAGGATAAATCAGGATTGTTAAGCCTTTAGACGTGGACTGTGTGTGCCACTCGAGGGTGAATGGGCAAAACAAAATATTTGAGTGCCTTTGAATGGGGTATGTGCCAGGCACACAGGTTTGAGTGTGTCAAAAACTGCATCGCTGCTGGGTTGTTCACGCTCAACAGTTTGCCGTGTGTATCAAGAATGATCCACCACCCAAAGGACTTCCAGCCAACTTGACACAACTGTGGGACGCATTGGATATGGGCCAGCTTCCCTGTGGAATGCTTTCGACACCTTGCAGAATCCATGCCCCAACGAATTGAGACTGTTCTGAGGGAAAATGGGGGGTGCAACTCAATATTAGAAAGGTGTTCTTAATGTGTTGTACACTCAGTGTAAATTCAGTGTCAAATGTGTTTGGTTCTCATTAAGAATGCCCCCCCCCTCTTCCCTCAGAAACCAGACAACAGTAGTTCAGGAAAGCCTTTTTTGCTTTATTAAAAAGAAGCTTTGAACGTCAGAAAATACAAGATTGGTCTGTATGATTTTTTCCCCTTCAAATTATTATTCATTTTTCCTTTTCTTATGAAAGGCTGCTGTTTAAACAGCTTTGAGTGAAATGTGTCCATCTGTCCTCTTGCTTTGGACTTTAGGGGTGGATGTCCTTGTTTTTCCTGAGAATCAGGCCTTTCCTTGTTTGTCTTTTTAATTTGTATTTCTTCGTAAGTGCCCACAGTGCCGAGTATGATGCCCTGTCCAGCAGATCCAGAAATGTCCTGTTTTATCTACATATTGTACTCCATGCTGACCTCCTAAAGATGAGGTACAAGGCAGGGCAATTTTTTCCTCCAAAATAGATGCCATATATATATGTATACACATACATATATATACACATTCGTACATATATATCTTTATTCATGTGATGTTCAAAATGTTTTTTAAAAAATGTACACGTTTACAAAATCGTAACAAAGACTGGAAAGTGTTTTGCTCGCTCTGGAACAATGAAGCTGGGTAGGTAATCTAACAACACTTCACTAAAACAGTCTCTGATTTGTATATTGAAGCCAGACAGAAAATACCAGTCAAAAGGAAGGAAAGAAAGGGATGTGGGGCCGGTGGAGAAGAAAAGAGGGAATGTACAAGAGGAGAGATGGAGAGAAAGAAGTGGAGAGACATTTGTAGACAGGCTACTTATCTATCCAAAACAAAATATGAGGGAGTGTTTTCACATTTAAAAAAAAAGCACAAACAATATTTGTGTTCTTTTATTACTAAATAATGCAACAATGAACATTGCACTTCTTCCGCCCTTTCGTTCTCACGTGTGGGATGGTACTTGTTGGCTTAGCCTTCCCCACCTTTCTCTGTTCTTAACACTTGGGGGGTGGGGGGGAGATGAGGCATAACCCTTGTTCTGTCACTGTAAAGTGTGTCGGTATTGTCCGTTTTCCTACCTTGGACCAAACAGGCTTCTGATTCAGAGACGTAAACAAAACACAGACCCTGGTCAAAAACAAAACAAAAACGATGAAACGAAAGGAATAAAAACAGAACAAGTGGAGGTGTTTGGGCAGCACATAATTTGGGAAAGGCAGGGCTCAATTTTCCCCACCCTTACGCGGTGGTGAGCGCCTTCTCTGAAGTCATTTTAGCCAGATCCTCAAGGAATAAAAACCAGGATGGACGCCTGGGCCGCAGCGCACCATCCTCTTCAGGCTGGGAGGAAGGTATGCAGGGACAGCGGTCCCCCTGGGACTGTACTAGGCCTCAGAAGGCCTGCTGAGCTGGGTTGTAGTTGAAGGTAGATGGGACGTGGGGCCTCTCTTCTAGCTTTTCGTACTCCAGGTGGAACTCCTGGAGGGATAGAGAACACATAATCAGCAATGGAGACGGAGGATTCCTGTTGAGTTTATATTGCCTGAGTGAGAATACTGATCATCAATATCAAGAGCTGAAAACTCAGTGACAGACATCACCAGTAAAAGAGATACAAAAAGTCTATCTTGAACCAACGTTAAACACGTACAAGTTCCTAAAAAAATAACTACGATGTCAAGCACGTAACTCCATCCAAGGAGATTTACAACTCAAAACATACATGTAAATCTGAATAGCACACACAGCATTTTCTCTTCATGTTAAGTGTATTGATTGAGGGTAGCAGATACTAAAGCCAATACCTTTACCTTGGCTACCTTCCTCCAGTTAAGACAATCAAAGAAGTAGTAGGTCCCCCTCTCATAGGTGTTGGTCTTTAGTGTGGGCTCCATGCCCGGCGCCCGCGTGATCCACACCCGCTCCTCTTTGTGGTACCGCCAATCCCGGTTAAAGCTGCACCAACACGAGACAGGCAGGAGAGAGAGATGCCATTAATGCACAGTGAGTCAGTAAAGAAAAAGGCACAAATAACTCCTTGATAACAACATATAGAAACTATGAACAACTACTGAAAGAAACCGATAAGGTGATCCTGGGAGTTAAGGTGTGCTAATGAATCCTAGTCTTATTTAGATAAGATCCATGTTCAAAGACACCTCTCTCAAGGGTGCCTACGTGAAAGTGCCTTCAGTAGTGATAGTACAGCACTTACAGCTCTACTGCTGCCAGGAGCTGTAGCAGGTCTCCTCCGTTCATGTAGTACAGATAGAACAGCAGGTCTTCACCGTACCGCGCCAGTTTAATAGCTGCCAGCTGAGGAGAGATGGCTTTATCAACACCATCATTTGGTTTATCCAATTATGACATTTTGCTTTTCTTTTTTTACTGATTTATCACTTACCTTGTCCCTTATGTGGATGTTGGTTAAGTACTCAGAGGGGACGTGGAAGTCTGAAAGATAGGAGGCACCAGGGTCACCAACTGGCTTAGTGTGGGGTATGTGTGTGTGGTCAGGGTAATGTCTTACCAATGTCTTGAGGTCGACACGGTGCTGATGCCCAGGGGGAGGCAAACTTGGGGTACAGGTTTCTGTCAGGAGAGGAGTGGACACGTTACTATCAACATACTTAAGATGAATAAAAACATCTAACAAAACATTGATTTTGACTTCTGTAGCCATTCAACCTAATGTTCAGACAGAGCAACCATCTTACTCTGGAGAGTTGAGGTTGAGTCCAAGCGTTGTGAGGTCACTACCCAGTGCCAAGTGCACCATGCCCGGGTCCGTCTCCGCTGCTCGGATAAACGTCAGCAAGCCAATCATCCCAAACTGGTCCGTCACCATTCCCCCGGGAATGTTCGTCACCCGCCCTACAGATGTGGGGAAATCTACAGTGAGGGAAAATAATAACCAAGTAGAGCTTTCCCTACAGATAATGCAAATGTGGACCATACCAACGGTCATGCAGGAACCATGTCAAAACCCACTGAGGTACCCAGGTTGAGACCGAGAGGTGTGATTGGTTGAGCGGGCTCACCGTCAGGTAACACCTGGATCCCTTTCTTCTGGCTGTTGTTCTGAGCTGAGCTCGTCTTGTCTCCGGGGAACTTAGGACCGTCTGCACTGGACGTGCTCTTGCCTGTAGAGTTTAGGTTCTGCACAAAGCAAAAAACAAATGAATGAATAATCTATAAGCCACATGACATCATGGAATATTGCTTTGAATATAGGATGTCCACTCTACTAATTATATGGTGAAAGACTTGAATATGCAGTAGTTGTTGTTGCTCAACATAAGGAGGCCTTGTATGGTTGCCTGTCCATTTCAGCTTTATCCATGTTTGGCATGACACCGACCAATGAAAACAGACTGACAACCAGGCTAAAGGCAGCCTGTCTGTCTGTCTGACTCACTGTTTTGCTGTCATCGTTGCTCAACGTGGGGTCCTTGTAGTTGGGACCAGGCAGTGCAGGGAAGTCCTCGTTGTGGATGGAGAAATCCTGCGTCGGCTCGTTCGATGGCTTCGTCACCATGCCAACTGATGAGGTCATGAGATGAAGAGAAGAGGCTTCTTAAATAAATCACCACAATGAGAAAGAAGTTTAGCCTTGGGTTATATATACACACCATTGGAGAAGGCCTTCTCCCTTTCTTCATCACAATTTGCCACAGTTTATATTTGAAGAGAGACTGAAGTGGGCTGAGTATTTACACTGAGAATGTGTCTAGCAGTGCTGACTGGCCCACAGTAATATGACGAGTCAGTGATGCTTTGGACATGTGCATTGCCAAGTTCCCTTTGCAACCAAGCCAAGTGCATTACAATGAGCCCTTCTTTCTAGTGCACTACACTGAGCCCTTACAATGGGTAGCCCTCCTAGTCTAGTCCACTAGTATAAACCCTTACTAGTGCACTATACAGAGTTCTTACCATAGGGGGCCCTTCCAGCTAGTGGGTTGAGTAGCGGTGTTGGGTTTGCGCTTCCTTCCCTCCGACTCCTCTCTGCTAACGCAGGGAAGTCAGACAGGTCTAGCCCCGTCACGTTTTCACTGCCGTCTGTGAGGGGCAGGTTAAAGACTTGTAAGAAAGTAAAATGGTGTTACTCTTCATGCTGACAGTGTCTTATAGTATGTGAATGAATAAGTAACGTGGGCTGAATGTGATACATCATTGGATGGCCAGACTGAGCATCAGATTAGAGGTCGACCGATTTCAAGTTTTCATAACAATCGGAAATCTGTATTTTTGGACACCAATTTGGCCAATGTTTTTTTTTTTTACACCTTTATTTAATCTGTATTTAACTAGGAAAGTCAGTTAAGAACACATTCTTATTTTCAATGACGGCCTAGGAACGGTGGGTTAACTGCCTTGTTCAGGGGCAGAACGATAGATTTTCACCTTGTCAGCTCGGGGGATTCAATCTTGCAACCTTACTAGTCCAATGCCATAACGACCTGCCTCTCTCTCGTTGCACTCCACAAGGATACTTGTTACGTGAATGCAGTAAGCCAAGGTAAGTTGCTAGCTAGCATTAAACTTATCTTATAAAAAATAATCAATCAATCATAATTACTAGTTAACTACACATGGTTGATGATATTACTAGATATTATCTAGCGTGTCCTGCGTTGCATATAATCTGACTGAGCATACAAGCATACAAGTATCTAAGTATCTGACAGCAGTGGTAGGCAGAAGCAGGCGCGTAAACATTCATTCAAACAGCACTTTCTTTGCATTTTCCCAGCAGCTCTTCGTTGTGCGTCAAGCATTGCGCTGTTTATGACTTCAAGCCTATCAACTCCCGAGGTGAGGCTGGTGTAACCGAAGTGAAATGGCTAGCTAGTTAGCGCTAATAGCGTTTCAAACATCACTTGCTCTGAGCCTGTGGTTGTTTCCCTTGCTCTGCATGGGTAACGCTGCTTTGAGGGTGGCTGTTGTCGTTGTGTTCCTGGTTCGAGCCCAGGGAGGAGCGGGAGAGGGACAGAAGCTATACTGTTACACTGGCAATACTAAAGTGCCTATAAGAACATCCAATAGTCAAAGGTTAATGAAATACAAATGGTATAGAGGGAAATAGTCCTATAATTCCTATAATAACTACAACCTAAAACTTCTTACCTAAGAATATTGAAGACTCATGTTAAAAGGAACCACCAGCTTTCATATGTTCTCATGTTCTGAGCAAGAAACTAGCTTTCTTACATAGCACATATTGCACTTTTACTTTCTTCAACACTTTGTTTTTGCATTATTTAAACCAAATTGAACCTGTTTCATTATTTATTTGAGGCTAAATTGATTTTATTGATGTATTATATTAAGTTAAAATAAGTGTTCATTCAGTATTGTTGTAATTGTCATTATCACAAATAAATTAAGTAAAAAAAAAAAAAATGTTTTAAATCGGGCGATTAATCGGTATCGGCTTTTTTAGTCCTCCAATAATCAATATCGGCGTTGAAAAATCATAATTGGTCGACCTCTACATCAAATAGCTGGTTATTTTGAAGAGACACACTACTAACCTGTGCCATTGAAGATGTTGCTTGATAACGAGTTGTTCATCCCAAACGCCTGGTTCCGGTTCATCCCGAATCCCGACATGCTACAAAAATACAGAGGAGAATTTTAGCCTCCAACTGGATCACCTTCATATTCAATCATCACAAAAAACGATTGATGATTTAGACATTTAAACAGAGAGTTGAGAACAGCAGATCTTTCATTTGTATTGCCAGCCAGACTGTGTGACTGTACCTGTTGATGGTGAAGGGCTGCCGTGCAGGCTGCTGTTTGGGCATACAGATAATGCTGGGGGGGCTGCGGTTGGGGCTGCCTAGCCCTGAGCTGCCCATGCTGTTGGTCCTGCCGCCGCCCATCCCGATGCCCTGGCCCACCTGGGAGTGGTTCAGCATGTTCCTCGAGTTCATCGGCAGGATCCCCCTGTGGAGGAGACATCACGGGTTAGAGTTAGACTAATGGGTGAACAGAATGGCTTGATATGAAGCCAGGTGATTATTTTTACTAATAATGTCCTGTCCTGCTCTGGAACTACTGAACTGAACAGCTAACAGCAGAATAATGATTCCATGGCATTTAAACACATTGACTTATGTGGTCTCTCGGTCTCAAGAATCTCTTTCTCCAGCATCTCCATCTTACACACACCTGCTTGGCGAGGGTGGGGTATGGAGGGACATGGTGGGTACCCCAGTGGTGGGGGTGATATGGCTCGGTAGCGGAGTGCCTTGCGTTAAGCCGCGGTTTAACTGTGGCGTGTTGTTGCCCATGCCCCTTATCGAGAAGCCTAGTGCACCTGCAACAGGAGAAATAGAAACAGTCAACATGGGACTCTTATCAAATTCCAAAGTGACCAAAATATTGGATATTTCTCATAGCGATATTTTGAGATCAACAAGAAGTGTTGAAGTCTGTTTTGAATTGGGTATATTTAAAATCGGGTACATTTACAGGGTAATTATTCTAAATTGATCAAATAGCTCCAGGTATGACTTGACTACAAAATTGTTGCAGACCAAAATGTATTACAGCCTTAGTAGAAAAGACTCTGAAAACCACAGACAGAAATGTAAATGAACAGATGCAGCCAGCTTACTCTGTGGGCCATATAAACTGGCCCCAAGCTGGGATAGTTGACCTGATGACGACGGTGAGGGAGACGAGAGCATCTAGGAGGACAAGGAGAGAGATAAACCACAAAGTGAGAGGGAAGGACTGGAAACAAGAATACCAACAGATGACAATACCTTTATCAATAACACATAATCGCACATTAGGGCAGTTCGTATATCATTATTTACAAATCACATTACATTGGAATTACACTGTAATTGGGGTATTCAATTTAAAAGGATAATAATAATAACAACATCAATGCCAAGGCAAGTTATAGTCATATAGGATGATGGAGTAGCCTACATTTCCCTAAATATGAAAAATAACCATAAACAGATTTACATTATAGATGGACGTGAAAACAATTTACTTACTTCAAGTTCAAAGGGAGCTGTAGTAGGGATGTGCGATCGAGCAGACAGAGCACTTACGTCTTTGTCCGACCGATGTGGGTACATGGACGGCTGGCTGTAGTACATGTTCTCATCAGGGTAGTCACTTTCCACCCCCTCTACAAACTTCTTTCTCGTAGCACTGAACATGCCGTTTGTCACCTACAGAGAGTGGAAAGAAGGAACAGGTTTAAATATCTCAATTCCTCAACAGTCCATAGAAATTGAGACTGTCGACCAGCATGTCTGGATCCACTGTCCACACTGTTCATATCAGATTTAAAAACCGATCATGGTCAGGACATGAGAGAAACACACAAGCCACGCAGTAGTGTTAGTCCTATGACTATGGTTTACTACGCATTCAGTTTCAACTGGTCCGACATCACATCTCACTACCAGACAACACGCCCACAACTTGCGCAATGTGTGCATACCAATGCTTGACTTGGAATTAAATAGGTTCCAGTACTCATTTTGGGTGCCGGTACTGTTTAAATTTAGGTGCAGGAGCTCCACAATAGTTGAGAGGTAATGTACTACAGTATAAGACGAACAGGAGCTCAAGCAGTAGACAATCTGAGGTGCTGGTTACTCAGCTCCACTGAGCTCCTGCCCAAGTCAAGTACTGGTGCATACAGTGTGCCTTACAAAACTAATTTACAATCGCGTTTATAGTGTTGTTGATTTTCCACTCACTGTTATCATGCTGGTGTGTGAAAATGCATTGGTCAACATACAAAAACTGTGTCCATCCCTGCAGCGTTGCCTCAGAACAATTCAACAAGCTTCTGCTCAGGTGACACTAAAAGGTTCAGTTATTATTCTCTACACCAAACTTTCCGTAAAGCATTTTGTGGCTAACGTTAGCTAACAATACAGCGCGAGTCTGATTAGTTATAATAACAGTTAGTTTAACAACAAGCATCACTAGACTAACGTTAGCTAGCTAAATCCCTCCAATTCAACAACCCTTGTCAGGCAGTCTGCTTGCCTATAGGTAGCGATGTGCAGGTTGGGCCTGTTGTTTCTCCTATCCAGTTCCCAGTACCTTTCGGTCTCAATTTACGCTAGGAGCCACAGACAAAAACAGAGCGCAGAAGACTTTTCGAATTCAAATCTGCCAAACCGGTCCAAAACACACCAAACCGAATGACAAGGACAAAAAAGATTAATGTGTTGTGATGTGACGATTCGAGTCGGACCAAATGGGTTTATATTTGAGGGAAAAATACTGTAAAAACCTCACCGCATTAATTTCCCTTCTCCTCGTAGCTAGATCCAAGATGGCTGTGTATTCAGTATTCCACAATCGAGAATCCTGGGTGAATAGCCTTTGCACTCTGACCTCTCCACAACCTCCTAACCATTTCCGCACACAAATTTTGAACGTTCTACTTCTGTGGGTACAAAGTGGCTAATACACTACAGGATGAATTTGAATTGTCTGCAGTATTATTTTTCTAGTTACATATATTGTTGGGTGAACTCACTATCGGTAGAAAATTATCAGTGTATCAACAAACTCAGTAGGTAAACAAATACAAAAATGATAATACGCCACTCTCATGTATATTATTTTCAAAACATAGAGGCAATGAACCCAGGCATCAGTGATATGACATCACGGTAGTAGCCTATACATCAGGGATCATCAACTAGATTCAGCCGCGTGCCGATTTATTCTTGAGTGGATGATCAGGGGGGGCTAGTGGTGCACGACTCCACGATTTTTGGAATCGACTCCTGTGGATGGAGTTGAAAGGAATCGATTCTTACTCAAAACGCGCTGAAACGGATGCGAACACACGTACATACAACCTCATTATTGCGGAGTCCTACTAGGAAAACTACATTTGCGTTCTAGAGGACTGACATGAGCATGATGCTGCCCAGTTGCTCATCAATTTAGTCTATAAAAGGCCTGTTTTGTTTGAATATAGAAGGTGATGTGTAGGAACTAGACTATGTCATTGATATTTCTGCTGTGTGCAGCCTTGACCGATCCCATGGGATGATGTGTTGCACTCTACGATGATAAGCATTTTCTTTGCCATATTATAGCCCTATTCCGACGGGTATTACTAAAGAGGTTGGTTTTGTAATTATTATCCAAGTATGTGCATTTTTTATTCCAGAGGATGATTCACACAGGATTCGTTTTTTCAAAACTGTAATTCAAATGTATTTTCACTACCATTCAAAACTTTGAGGTCACTTAGAAATGTCCTTGTTTTCCATGAAAACATACATAAAATGAATAGGAAATATGGTCAAGATGTTGACAAGGTTATAAATAATGATTTTCAATTTCATCAAAGAATACTCCATTTGCAGCAATTACAGCCTTGCAGACCTTTGGCATTCTAGTTGTCAGTTTGTTGAGGTAATCTGAAGAGATTTCACCCCATGCTTCCTGAAGCACCTCCCACAAATTGGATTGGCTTGATGGTCACTTCTTATGTACCATATGGTCAAGCTGCTCCCACAACAGCTAAATAGGGTTGAGATCCGGTGACTGTGCTGGCCACTCCATTATAGACAGAATGCCAGCTGACTGCTTCTTCCCTAAATAGTTCTTGCATCGTTTGGAGCTGTGTTTTGGGTCATTGTCCTCTTGTAGGAGGAAATTGGCTCCAATTAAGCACCGTCCACAGGGTATGTCATGGCGTTGCAAAATAGAGTGATAGCGTTCCGTCTTCAAGACCCCTTCTACCCTGTATAAATCTCCCACTTAACCACAACCAAAACACCCCAAAACAATCACATTGCCTCCACCATGCTTGACAGATGGCATAAAACCCTTCTCCAGCATTTTTTCATTTTTCTGCGTCTCACGAATGTTCTTCTTCACCTCAAACATAGATTTGTCTGTCCATAACACTTTTTTCCAATCTTCCTCTGTCTGGTGTCTGTGTTGTTTTGCCCATCTTAAACTGTTATTTTTATTGGCCAGTCTGAGATATGGCTTTTTCTTTGCAACTCTGCCTAGGCCAGCATCCAGGAGTCGCCTCTTTACTGTTGATGTTGAGGCTGGTGTTTGCGGGTACTATTTCATGACGCTGCCAGTTGAGGACTTGTGAGGCATCTGTTTCTCAAACTAGACACTAATGTACTTGCCCTCTTGCTCAGTTGTGCATCGGGGCCTCCCACTCCTCTTTCTATTCTGGTTAGAGCCAGTTTGCGCTGTTCTGTGGAGGGAGTAGTACACAGTGTTGTACGAGATATTCAGTGTCTTGTCAATTTCTCACATGGAATAGCCTTGATTTCTCAGAACAAGAATAGACTGACAAATGCTGATTCTCCAGATACTCAACTAGTCTAAAGAAGGCCAGTTTTATTGCTTCTTTAAATCAGCACAACAGTTTTCAGCTGTGCTAACATAATTGAAAAAGGGTTTTCTAATGATCAATAAGCCTTTTAAAGTTATAAACCTGGATTAGCTAACACAACGTGCCTTTGGAACACAGGAGTGATGGTAGCTGATAATGGGCCTCTGTATGCCTATGTAGATATTCCATTAAAAAAATCAGCCGTTTCCAGCTACAATAGTCATTTACAACATTAACAATGTCTACACTGTATTTCGGATCAATTTGATGTTATTTTAATGTACCAAAAATGTGCTTTTCTTTTAAAAACAAGGACATTTCTAAGTGACCTCAAACGTTTGAAAGGTAGTGTATGTCTAGACGATAATAGGCTACACTGATAACTCGTGCTTGGCTGCCAAATGTATGGGTCTCCCCATAATATTTAAATTGATGAAGTGTGATCCTAATCATTATTTTAATGATCTATGGTAGACTTTCTACCTCTACAATTTCTGTTTAATTTGTCAATATTACATTTTTATTCATTGATTTACTGGCCACCATTACTGTGGTTACATGTTCAGTGTTTGTATTGACCAGCAAACCCACTGCAGCCTACCTCACTAGCCTACCTTACTCTCCATCCCTGCTTTGGACAATTAATAGCATGACTCTCGTACTTTGCCCTTTTCATTTATGGTTGCTATTAATGACGAAAGGAGATATTATCTGTCTCTCTCCTATTGTGTATCACTGTTAAATACTGGAAAAATAAAAAACAGGGAAAATAAGTACTTAAAACTACCAATTATTGTAGATAAATATTAATGAAAAGGGTAAACACAACACTGGACTGAACCTTGTCAAACTAATATTAATGTACAACAATATAGAAGATAAATGACTAGAGGTTATGCAATATGGGTGTATATCCACTGCATGCTTCTTAGGTGTGTAATTAAATAACACACCCAATCTACCTACCTCATCCCAATATTGTTTTTATGTACTTTTCTGCTCTTTTGCACACCAGTATCACTACTTGCACATCATCATCTGCTCATCTATCACTCCAGTGTTAATCTGCTAAATTGTAATTACCTCACTACTATGGCCTATTTATTGCATTACCTCCTCACGCCATTTGCACACACTGTATTTAGACTTTCTTTTTTTCTATTGTGTTATTGACTATTTTTGTTTATTCCATGTGTAACTCTGTGTTGTTGTTTGTGTCGCACTGCTTTGCTTAATCTTGGCCAGGTCGCAGTAGTAAATGAGAACTTGTTCTCAACTAGCTTACCTGGTTAAATAAAGGTGAAATAAAAAATTAAATGACATGACCAATGAGCTATTGCAAATTTGAAACTATGAAAAATGTACGTTACACCGCGTGATTTTACAGTACACAAACAAGAGTGTGCAATATAGAAGGGTAGTCAGTGGACATTAGATCACATGACCAAGAAGCTATTGAAATTCTACATTTTGAAAAATTATTTTAAAATCTTGTGAGATGAAAATGGACAAACTAAAGGGTGTGCAATGTGTAGGCCCACTGAGTTGACATTCTGAACCTTGTTTGAAGTCACTAGGTCACAAACCATGTGAGATGAAAATTGATAAACTAAAGTGTGTGCAATACAGAAGAGTAGTCAGTGGACATTCTGAACCTTGTTTGAAGTCAGTAGATCACATGACCAAGGAGCTATTGAAATTTGAGTGTAAAAAAAGTTTGTACTTTGTTTACGCTCCCTAACTAATTCAACTTGTAATACAAAATGCTGCTCACATTTCCACATGTTAATTAGCTTTGGAAAGCGAATTCATGTCCAAATCTTGACAATAAGACCTGTGCAATGTTGTGCGCAATTCTTCCAACATCATGACACTTATTTGGTGTCTGTGGCTCAAGTGGTTTGAAAGCTTTTGAGGTTTGAAAGCGCAAATATCCGTTGAATATCCAACTTGAAACGGTCTTTACATCGGTTGCGCAAATGTGTTTTATAATTGTAACGTCTGATAAACTGGAATTCTAAACACAGCGCTGTGAAAACAATTAAGAAGTTTGAGTTTGGGAAACACTGAGCTCCTATGCACAATGTAGCCTCATCATATGTCTAATATTTGGCCTAACGTGGAAATGCAATGCATCAACTGAACGCAACTAAAGGAGCTAAAGATACTGCGTGTTTAAACTTCATTAAAGGGGACAACTTATAATGGGATGAAATGTTTAAAACGCATCTAAAATGCCGAATTTGCACATGTTCATTTAAAAATGGGTCAATATGCTGAAATGGATGACTGTGTTTTAAAGCATTAAAGAAGTTTAACAATCAAACCAACAACTGTGTCATTGTAAATTGAAGGAACTAAAAGTGAATGATGGTGGATGAAATCCCACATAAGACCCAACTGGAGAGGGCAGAAGAGCATTTACATTCACTCTATGCAGTCCGAAGAGGCAAACTTGGAGTATGTACATGCAAAATTAATGAAATAAAAGTCCTTCTTGTTGTTGGAGGAAATGTTGAAACTGTGAATGAAGTTCTTGAAGCATTTGAAGCTGTTCTCAATGACTTTAAGAATGCTCATGAATCTGTGCTAGAGCTGGTCACAGAAGAGGAACAGGAAAATGAGAGCATTACCTATTATCAACCAAGAATGAGGACTTATGAACATTTCCAAGAAAGAGGTGGAAATATGGAAAAAATATGAAGTTGAGCCACAAACACTCATTGAACCACACGACAGCATTTCCAATGTGTCAAAAACATCAAATAAAACAAAGTATTCTAAGGCTGCTTCCTCAATGTCCTCTGCACGCCTAAAAGCTGAGGCAGAACAAGCAGCTCTACTAGCTTGCCAAGCATCATTACAGGACAAGCATGCATTGGAACTGGAGAAAGCTCAACTGAAGGTTAGGATGGGAAAAAAGGCACTGGAAACGGACATAGCAGCATATAATGCCAGACTGAAGGTCCTGGAGAGTGGTGAGTCAACTTCTCAATCCCATGCCGTGGCAGCCCATTTACTAAGCCAAGAAGATGGAATGAACTCTTATTTTGAGAACCAGGAACCCAAGGTCTATGTGGAACCTGAACCATCACCTGTTGAGTTTGCTGCATTAGATGCAGTTCCAAATACCCCATTACAAAGGGTTTTACAACAACCGACAACAAAGCCATCAAAATCTATTCAGAAAACAGTCATAAACCACACCCTTCAGCAGCCAACAGCAAGGTCTATCAATCAACACAGAATCAACACTGCGGGTATCAGCCATAATACCAGCCTTGATAACCTCTCCACTGTGCAAAAGCATGCAAAAGCAGAATTAAATTGCTGACCTCCATGTACTACAGCACAAACAGGCCACACTCCCTGTTAGGGAGATACCTATGTTTGACGGTGATCCTCTAAACTTTGGGCTATGCATGCATTTGAGCATGGCATAGAAGATAAGACAAGCAGCCACCAGGATAGGCTCAATTACCTGGAACAGTACACCTCTGGTCAGCCCAAGGATCTGGTCCGTAGTTGTCTGCATATGGAAGCCAGAAGATGCTATGCAGAGGCTAAGAGGTTGTTAAAGGAACACTTTGGCAATGAAATCAAAGTCACCACTGCTTACATGGAAAAAGTTTGGAACTGGATAAACATCAAACCGGATGATGGAAAGGGACTGGGTGGCTATGCACTCTAAGAGGTTGCTGCAACGCTATGCAAGACCTACAGAACATGGAAGAGCTTAATCCTCCCTTCAACAAAAAGTTGATCATGTCAAAACTTGCCTACAAACTAAGGGAAAAATGGAGGCCTACAGCATGTGATATTTTAGAGAGAAGCCACCTGAAGGCCCAGTTCAGTGACCTTGTGACATTAATGGAAAAATAGGCCAAAATATTGCAGGATCCATTGTATGGAGATATTCAAGATCCCCTGTCCAACAAAAGGTTTTTAAAAACCAAAACAGCAGCTGACTTTAAACAGCAGTTCAAGTCCAAGAGTAGGGCAAGCAGCTTTGTCACTGCAGTAGCTGTAGTGGCAGATTGTGACCCTGAAAACCCTCTAAAAGAACAAACATTCAAAGTAAAGAGACCAGGCATCTACCCTTCTGATGCTCCCAGCATTGCATGTGTATTTTGTGCTGGTGAGCATTTATTGGTTGACTGCCAACAGGTGAAGGCCCAGTGACACAAATCCAAGGTTGAGTTTGAGATCAAAAAGTCTTTGTTTTTGCTGTTTGATAAGAGGACACTTAAGAAAATAATGTAAAAGAAGGATGACCTATCAGAGCTGTCAAAGAAAGCACCCCACTATCCGGCACATTGAAGGAAGAGAGAGATTTAGATCTCTGAAGGCAGATACGAGGGGTGTAGCAGTAAAGCGGGAGGAGACTGTCAGCAGTACTCTTGTTTCACTGGAAGCTGGTGAAGATACCGGAGCCGGTACAGATTGTGCACTTGCGCCAGTTCAAGTAAAGATGGCAAATGGAAGCAAGTCTGTTAACTTATGTGTTTCTCAATTATGGTAGTTCAGCAACATTTTGTACAGAGAGACTGAGGCAGCTGAAAGCTAAAGGCAGTGAGACTGAAATTCTGCTATGCACAATGGGGCAGGAGAGTCGTATCAAGAGCTTTGAGATATCTGGATTAGTGATTGGCAATGTGGAAGGCGACACATTTCTCGCATTACCAAATGTCTACACCCAGAATAAGATCCCAGTGACAAGAGAGAACATTCCCACTCAAAAAGATCTCAAAAGGTGGCCATACCTGAAAGAGGTTCAGTTGAAGGAGATTGATGCCGACGTAGAACTCCTGATTGGCGTAAATGCTCCAAAGGCAATGGAACCCTGGCAAATCATAAATAGCCAAGGCAGTGAAAACCCTCTTTGGATGGCTGATGAATGGTCCTCAACAATTGTACCATGGCAGAAGAATCTTGGCGTCCTACGATGGTGGTCAATCGTATCTCAATGGCCGACCTGTGGGTTCTTCTTGTAAATCAGTACAACCATGACTTCCCTGAGAGAGAGTATGAAGAGAAAAGTGAGATGTCAGCTGAGGATTGTAACTTTATGGAGATAGTATCAAGCTCCATAACGCTCAAAGACCGTCACTACTACTTACCGTTGCCCTTTCACAACAAAGATGTAGTCCTGCCAAACAATCATGACATGGCAGAGCAGAGCATCGGGCTCTAAATATTATCAGGAAGTTCAAGAAGGACGAAGGTTACGCTGCAGAGTACACAAGAACAGCTCCTCAGAGAGAAAGGCAAGGTATGGTACATACCACAGGAACAATACGAGTGGTGTTTGACTGTTCATCATCCAATAAAGGCACATCTCTCAACATTAAACTCCAAGACCCTGATCTGAAAAACACGCTTATAGGAGTCTTGCTAAGATTTCGGCAAGAGCACATTGCCATGATGGCAGACATCAAAGGAATGTTCCATCAAGTACGTGTCCATGAAGATGACTTAGACTTCCTGCGATTCCTATAGTGGCCGGACAGTGATACTAGCAAAATACTACAAAAGAGTACAGAATGAGGGTACATCTTTTCGGTGCTATATCCTCTCCAAGTTGTGCAAATTTTGCATTGTGAAAAACTGCAGAAGACAACTGTGAGAGGTACGACGAAGATGTGATTCAAACAGTCAAGTCCAACTTCTATGTTGATGACTTCCTCAAGTCAGTGGCCACAGAAGGACAAGCCATAGCTCTCACAAAAAACCTCAGGGATATGTGCTCTCAGGGTGGGTTCAAATTGACCAAGTGGGTCAGCAACAGCCGCACTGTGCTGGCTTCTATCCTTGATGAGGCAGATAAAAGGCAGATAAAAGAACTGGACCTGGACAGAGAAAAGCTGCCTGTTGAAAGAGCACATGGAATCCGATGGAACATTGAAAGTGATGCGTTTACCTTCCAAGTCACTTCCAAGAAGAGGTATTCTCTCAACTGTCCGCTCTGTTTATGATCCATTAGGTTTCCTTGCCCCATTTGTATTAAAGGCAAAGCAAATTCTTCAAGCGCTCTGCAAGCTAAAGTGTGGATGGGACGAAGTCATCCCCGAAGAACACTCTGTTTCATGGAAGAGATGGCTCTCAGAGCTGGACCAGCTGTCCAGATTCCAGATTGACAGGTATGTGATGCTTGAGAACTTTGGTCAAGACCGCACAGCTGCATCACTTCGGTGATGCAAGTGAACAAGGTTATGGCACGGCAAGCTACTTTAGGTTTACAAACAGTATGGAAAAGGTCCACATCGCATTCATACTGGGGAAATCAAGGGTGACTCCACTCAAGCAGATGATGATCCCCAGACTGGAACTTGCCACAGCAACATTGGCAGTGTGAGTGGACAGGATGTTAAGGTTGGAGCTCCAGATTGAACTTGAGATGTCAACTTTCTGGACAGATAGCCAGTCTGTGCTAAAATACCTCCACACCGATACCAAGAGATTCAATACCTTTGTGGCTAATAGGGTTGCTATGATCTGTGACCTATCGAAAGCAAAACAGTGGAGCTGTAACGTGCATTGTTTGAAGGAGACCAAGGTGCAGAGTAATTTGTGGTCATCATATTTATTTAAATGAGAACCAGCAACAAATTAACAAAGTGAAACCAAAACAACCGTTCCGTAGGCTACAAGAGCTGTACAAAAACAAGATCCCACAACATAGGTGGGAAAAAGACTACCTAAGTATGATTCCCAATCAGAGACAACGATAGACAGCTGCCTCTGATTGGGAACCACACTCGGCCAAACACAAAGAAATACAAAACATAGAATACCCACCCCACATCACACCCTGACCTTACCAAATAGAGAAATAAAACGTCTCTCTAAGGTCAGGGCGTGACAGGAGGTATTTGAACTCCAAACACAACCCAGCCGATGATGCCTTGAGGATTACATGTTGAAACTTTCCTGAACTCAAAGAGACAAGAATTTCTGGAGAAAGTCCCTGAGGAGTTTGGCTCCATCCCTCCGGATGATCCAGAGGTGAGAAAAGACGTCATGTAAATAGTACAAGTGTGGAAGAAAAGAGTCCGATCAGCAAACTGATTGAGTACCATTCAACATGGAAGAAAGCAGTTGCCTGGATGCTGAAACTGAAGAGACTTCTTCTACAGTTAAGACAGAAAAGGAAAATGCTCACAAAAACTGATCCAGGATCAGATTAGAGTTTAACAAAATCACTGAAGGAACAAATTGACAAGTTCAAACTGACGTTTGGAAAATAAAGTTTGTCTGTAAATTAGAACTTGTTCTCAACTAGCCTACCTGGTTAAATAAAGGTGAAATAAAATAAAATGAAATAAAAATCTTGCACTTATGCAGGAGCGGAACAAGTGGAACAAAACTAAGAGAAACTTCAGTCCTGGTGACCTTGTTGTCATCATCGATGACACTGCCCCAAGGAACTCTTGGCTAATGGGGCGTGTGTGGGAGGCTTTGCCAGGGGCCAAAGGTCTTGTCCGGAGCGTCATGGTTAAGACCAAGACAAATATCTTACAGAGACCTATCAATACACTCTGTCTGCTCCTTGAGGCGGCTGAGTGAGACACACACACACAAACATACACACACAGTGCTCCATCTTTGAATCACGTGCACCTCTGATTCATTGATGTCGTACTCTTACATTCTTTGATGTCGTAGCCATATATTTTTGGACGTCGAACTCTTGACATCTTTGGAACTCTTCAACTCAGACTGAGATCTATGGACTCTTTTCCTATATGAGACCTTGTACAATTTGTATATAGCTATGAACTGTAATAGTGCTCTGGTATAGAATGTTTTGTGTATTACGTTTGAATATTAAGTAATTGTTGTGCATTCAGAGCAGTTAACAATTAGGGGCCGGTATGTTATAGACAATTTGGACATATTTGTATAAAAGACAGAACATACAGAGCTCCATGTACATGATGAAATATTAGGTACGTACCTTTATGATTTATATTTACCTCATTGAGATATATTCATTTATTATTAGTGTAACTTAGTTTTTGCCCCCAACTTGCCCATTCATTGTACTGTGGTAAGTGTGTTAGAATAAAGGCAGGAAGTTGGGCCTTCGGGGGGAGGAGACTGTAGTCTTTTGACCATACAGACAGTTCATACTATGTATTTTCCATGTCAAGTAATCTATGCTTTAAGTTGATTGGAGAATCAACTTTTTGTTAGTTACAAGAAGAATAAACCTTTTTGTTGCACCACATCCCTGGATCTCATTGAGTGTTTTGGCCGTTTGGAAACCTTGAATGTGGACTGTATGCGTACGAAACAACCCCGCTTTCAGGCTTGGGCAGTGGCTATGATAAAGAGGAAAGGAAGCCACTACACCATTCTTTACTGAACTTGCGTGAGACATTGTAAATCAATACATTGCTAAATACAGCATTGTGAAAGTCTACAGCCTACATCTTTGTCAGAAAAATTCTATGAGAAACCTATCATTAGCATCACTATATCCTGTTCCTTAATTGTTTGAAACCTGGACGTTTTACTTCAAATTATGAGGCATGTTTTACCTTGCCAAAATCCTACCATAAAAACCTGGTGGCAATTATTTTTTTATTAAGACTTACTAATATGTGTTTCCTGCTCTTTAAAAAAAATAAAATAATTGTCTAGCTGACAAATCCATTATCCAAGTCATATTAACAACCTATGATACTTGTTGTATCTTTAAATCTTTCCTCTTTCTAACTGATATTTCCATCTTTGTCCAAGAAACCACTTGCGCATTTTAGGACCGTGTTTTCTGGAAATTGCATTTTGGAACGTTCACGTGTAACCTACTGCCATGCTGTACATTGCTGCCCCTACAATGTCAAGAAATAATATTTTATCAAAATTTTAAGCTAAACATTCCGATCTGTTCCATCAGCCGTATTAATTGATATGGCGTATGCCTTCACTAAACTAATTTGATACGTATCAGTCGGGATTAAGAAGTTAGTATTTGCAATGTCCACTGAAAAATAAGTGGGTATACGGCGTATACCCTCCGCTAAACCACTGGCTGTGAAATATGCGATAGTTTGTGTTCTCGAAGTAGTCTGGCAAATAGTTTCCTCCGTTACAAAAATACTGAATCTTAGGAGTCAAGCTTGACATCCAGAAATCCGAGTTGAAGGGCAAGGAGTCGGGGAATCTATTATTTTGGAGTCAACTCCCCACCATACATGGGACCAGAACATAATTACCAATCATTAGTAGATTGCAAATGGACTGCAAGAAGCCCAAACAAATAATACTTTACCAAACACAATCATTTCGAACCTTGCTTACTTTTGGGGAACCCTGCTATACATGATATCATATTGCATCACCATATCATATTGATACAGTATGTCACTCACTAGCTACGAATCACCTTCACTAATGAATGTCAATAAGGATTCAAAAAGTATTACCTTATATCTATTCTATTTCTAACATTTGAAAGCATCTGCAAGGATTCTCCATCATTCCATTGTTCTATGTGTTATGCATAACACGTTGTATCATTTAATTTGTGCCATAGGCCTATCGGTTAACAGAGCATGTTGGAGAGAAGTTGTCCTCTCCAATCTCTCTACAGTATTACATCCTATAGAGGGACCACCATATTTCCCACATTTTCTCCCTCATCAGTCGGTACCGTACTTCTAAGCCACCAGATGAAGAGTAATGTGCTGCCTAGAGAGGAGGGCTGGAGCTAAAAACAGTCCATCAGAGCACAGTCTACCCCCCCCCCCCCCCCCCCCCCCCAGGCCTGATAAGGGAAATTAAATTCCTGCCCTTTATCTGGAAAATAGCCCCTAATGAAGGTACAGGAGATAACGTAGGAAATTCACACTTCAGAGTGTACTAACGAGACAACAGATGATACCACCTTCCAGATTGCAGAGAATTACGTAACAGGGTTATGTAATTGAAAATGGCTCCCATGCACATGCTAGAGTAAGAACAGATTAAGTCACATAATGTGACCAAAAAACAAGATTAAACTCACTCTACAGTGGAGGAGAGTGGGGTAAGTTGAGACAAAGGGGTAAGTTGAAGTCCCTTTGTTTCTATTTATTTGTCATCTTCTTTTTCTTCTTCTATGGTATTATGGCGGTCAGCAAACAAATGTTAGAAGTGCATGCCACCACCTACTGGATGGGTGAAAACTGATAAACTTTAATGAATAAATAACAGGGGAAGAGGAAGGGTGAACAAAAACTTCACTCCTTCAATCTGATTCAAATGTCGTCTCAGATCCCTACACAGGTTCACGAGCCTGAGAGGGGTTGAACCTCTTCATTCAGTATTCCCTGTCACGTTTCGGCCATGAAGTCCTGATGATCCCAAAATATTTTTGCCGCCTTCTCAATGATTTCTAGTTTCTTTGATTGTTTTGTCTGTCCAGTGCAATTTATCACTTGTGCGATAAACACAATAAAGTCTACCTTCTTCACTGTTAGTATCCCAGGATCCCTCTGTTGAATGACATTCAGAGTGGCATCCACTCTCATCTTATATCCACTTGCTCCTTCTGCTACTTGCACTGCCTCCACATAGGAGACCTGCTGGATAGCCCTGATCCTAGCTAGCTACTACAACCGCTTTAACCCTATCAGGGCAATCTGGAGCGTGATTCCCATTACAATTACAGGACCGTGCTTCCTCAGACTCTTCAACAAAAACAAATACTTGCCACATGTCCAAACGTTTTACAATTATAACACTGAAGCATATTTTGTACATACTGTCTTCACTGAATATTTCACATTCCCAAATATTATATGAGTCAGTAGAAAAACTGAATCAAACGACAGCCAAACTGATAGGCTTTCCAACTTCTTTCCGTCAATCATTGGGATTAAACCACGTGCATCTACCACTCCAGGTATGTTCTCCCTAATCCACAAAGCCTCAATGTACTACGAGACGTCAGAGATGACACCTTTATTCGGTGCCCTACTCTGAAAATCATAGCATTCCACATTATACATTAATAGTTTGTAGAGCCACAGTGCTCTCTTTCTGTTCTCTTGGCAGGAAATCAACATACCGCTTCTGGTTACCCTGACCAAATCCACTTTCCCAATGTGTCCTTTACCATCTTTGAGACCACGAACGACCGGGTCACCTAAAAAAAACATCCTTGCTGGTGAAACGCACTCCAACAATATATTCATCTTAATTTCCAACTTTAGACCTTTTATTTCCATTCTTCTTTCTCACCATTGTCCACTTATCATTCTCATCAACTCCACTCGCACCAACAAAATCACACATTGTATCTGCTTCCACCATTACATGCATTTGTGCATTTGTAGGCGGTTTAACTTACCCTATCATGCGACTCAACCTACCCCATACCCGGGCCGGGGTAAGTTGTAGCAAGAGACCACTTTTTTTGGATAAGCTATGTTTTCAAAACTGTAATGTTTACATGAATTCTGATTATGTCCAGGGAAATACAACATCCTGAAATATATGTAGATATCTTTGATAGAAAGAATACTATATTTCCCTTGACAAAGTGATGCTGAATGTAAAAAATGGCTCAACTTATCCCACTCTCCCCTATGCAGTCTGGCTCTGGACTGATTGCATCCCATTTTAATCTTCTTTAAAAGGAATTGAAACAGAAAGACTACATACAGTACACTTCCCAGAAGCTCAGTAACCCCAGCCACCAGCTGTGGCTAGGTGTCCATAGCCCTCACACACTCACAGCTCACACCAAGTCAACGTGTGAGCTAAGCAGACAGGACTCCATAACTTGGGGTTGACAAAGCCCAGGCCACTCTGGCATTTACATCCCCCTGATATGCCTCTTTACTTTTTTTGGAGGCTGTTACTTAATTTTCCACTCCATGCAGCAAACATTTCAAACCACCCGATGATTTAAAGCTTTTCCAGCTTGACCAAAACACTCTCTGGCTCTCTCACATGGCTGCTTGCAACACTGTGCCATAGTTCAGAAACATGACAGCCTCTGGTAACAGTCACAAATTCTGCACATTATTTAAGAGTGAAAGGCCACTTGTGTGGCGATGATAAAGACTTGGCTCCCAGGCTGTGGGAGGGCTTGTAGACGGACGGAATGTAGATGACCTCCCGTGCTCTTTGATCACTTAACACCTCTTATACACTTATCAACTGACTACATTCTGTTCTGCAGAACATAGACCCCCCCCCCCCCCCCCTTGCTCTCTCACGTTATGGAGAGGGGGAAAGTCATTAAGCACAAATGGGGAGGAGTGAGCAGCTCGTCATTTGCTACTGCTTAAGAGCCTAGGCAAAGCTCAGAGCCACAGACAGAAAGAGAGCGAGCCAACAGAGGTCTGTGCAAGGGTCTGGGAATATCGGCAACACCTTCACTAGGTGGGATACAACACTGACATACCACTATTTGGGGGAAAGCTGGCAAACATAATTTGGAAGTCTTATTGTGAGAAGGATCCCCTCAATCCACACGACTCTCTAAAGTAGGTGTTTTTATAGAGACCGTCAAGTATAATCTCCAGCTTTGTGGGGGTCACAACATGCATGGACTTATAGTTTGACATTGGAATTGCCTTTCTGGGTTTCAGTCAAGTTGTAAGGGATTCAGTCATCTAGTCATATTTCCAGTGTTATTCTTGTTGTTTTTTGTAAAATGGCACCAGACTTGACAGCTTCTACTGCTAATCATGACAGTTAGAGAATGGACTTTCCTGGACATTCTTCCATGAGCTGCTCACTCCCCCCTCAGCTCTGCGGCTGAACAAGAGTGGGTGTAGGGCAGCATCAGGGAGACTCAGGCTGCTCATGATGGGGAACGTCATACGTGGCGCTGTGGCCTTTATCCCCTCCGAGCGCTGCCAGCGTTTCCTGGTGGGCGACCTGAAGGAGATGCCTCTCGATCGGACACTAGACCTGAGCAAACTGCAGCTGCGTCGTCTTCCTGTGGCTGCCTGCCTGTTCAATGAGCTGGTCAAGCTCTACCTAAGTGGCAACAACCTGAGCACCCTACCTGCAGACTTGCAGGGCCTGAGGAAGCTGCAACTCTTAGCTCTTGACTTCAACTGTTTCGAGGAGCTGCCTGCGGCTGTGTGTCAACTACCTCAGCTTAACATCCTGTATCTGGGCAACAACCAGCTCTGGTGCCTCCCACGGGAGCTGGGCGAGCTGAAAGAACTTAATACCCTGTGGTTGGAGACTAACTGTTTCACTCAGTTCCCCAGTGTGGTCTGCGACCTCCCCAACCTCAAGACGCTCCATCTGGGGTACAACCAGATAAGCAAACTGCCCATGGAGCTCGGTGGGTTAGAGGAGCTGAGGAGTATCTGGCTAGCCGGGAACCAGCTGTGTGAGTTCCCGCCAGTGTTGCTCGCCATGCACCTTCTGGCCGTGATCGATGTGGACCGCAACAAAATCCGCCGCTTTCCTGGTCTGTCCCACTTGCAGGGGTTGAAACTGGTAATCTACGACCACAACCCCTGTGTGAACGCACCTGTGGTCGGGGAGGGGGTCAGAAGGGTTGGACGCTGGGCAGACAGCTCGGATGATGAAGAGGATGGTGAGGATGGGTTGAAAGTGTGTGAGACTCCGACTGAGGTGAAGGAACTTGCCCCAGAGGGACAACTGGACTCACTACTTGAAAAGGGTTGTGGAAGCATCTGACCTTCAACCGTGGCTAAACTGGGGAACAGGATGCCAGTCAAGTGGAGCACTTACTGAAGAACGACCACTTACTGGAGAACGGCCAGCAGCCAGGCCTGATGGTGTTTTGTTCCAAATATGGTCAGGCCAATGATATGGACCTAAACACAGATGACAAATAATAAGCTGTTACGATTGGTTTCCATCATGATGAAACATGGACCTCACGAAGAGTGCCAGGAGGAATCTGATATGAAGTTCTCTACTTTTACATCACTGTCTGCAGACTTGAAGGATTTTCTTTTGCTCGTATTCAGTTCATTTTACAGGTTATTTTCCAATTCAAAACATTTCTGGAGACATGAACCCCGGGGCACACCACGTCATTTCAACATGGAAATTGGGGTAATATTGTTGCGATGTTGATCAATGAGATTTCAACATTTAATCACCCACTCAAAATGACAGACAGAGTTTGTAGTATTCCCAATGTGTTATCACTATGGTTTCAACCATCTGAAAGCACAACAAAATTCCAATAGAAAAACCATGTCTGATTTTTTTGTTTTGTTTTCATCTAAAATGTGTTATCACAGCACTTTAAACCATTTTAAAGCACAACAAAGTTAGAATGATAATACAATGTCAGATCTTTTGTATTTATACAACAACTTAATGTGTTATCACTGTGCTTCATCTAATAGCAGAACCAAATGACTTGGATTGCAGTTGAGATTACATTAAAAGTACATATTGCAAGTGATCAATGATGTTAGAGATTCTGCACAGATTATTTAAGCATTTGTGAAGAGCTCCACAGACCTGCGACCTTTGCATCTTGAACAAGCATGCTTTCTATGATTTCAGAAGAAGACATTTATAGTTACATTAGCGTAACCTCAACATGTGGTCATGGATGTGTTAGTCATTTTAAGATAGTATTTATTCAATTACATTAGTTTGTAAATTAGCAAAAACTTTAGGCTATTTACTGTCTTACAAAAGTAATATTGAATTGTGTTTGGTTGACAACGCAACCAAATATCAACATTTAAAGGATGTCTAATGCTTGCATAGTTTCATCTGAGCCACTGGCTAAATCATATGCTTAACATTTTATTTTTGGTTTAGTTGGAGATGTAAATCCAACATAATTTGTTAACTTGTCAACAAGTTAATAGGCTATTTACTGTATTGCAAAAGTGATATTGAATTGTGTTTGGTTGTCAACGCAACCAAATATCAACATTTGAAGGAGATTTACAGTGGGGCAAAAAAGTATTTAGTCAGCCACCAATTGTGCAAGTTCTCCCACTTAAAAAGATGAGGCCTGTAATTTTCATCATAGGTTCACTTCAACTATGACTGACAAAATGAGAAAAGAAAATCCAGAAAATCACATTGTAGGATTTTTAATGAATTTATTTGCAAATTATGGTGGAAAATAAGTATTTTTGGCCCATTCCATACATGCACAATTGGTGGCTGACTAAATACTCCCACTCCCCCACTATATGTATCTTTTGTGTCACTGACGTGGTCTGACTTTAATTCCAGTCTGTCTACAAATTATTAATGAATATGTTGGATTAAAGTCTCAAACAATAATCAAGTTAAATAATAGGAATACATTTAATAAAACTTTAAATGCTCTTCAAATAAAGTTTGATTTAGTCCCATTCATTCATTTCGATTTTTGGTTAAGATGGAAACATGAATCCCACATATCAATGATTAATTTATACATTCAATTTTAAATCAACCAAAGCTTGAAACTCTAGGCCTTTATGTATTGTCTATTTTTAGTTGAATCCTGAGTTGAATTGAAACAATAGCGGTTGATTACTTAGCCTGAATAGTATCATTGATGATATGACAAATAAAGTCATTCTAAAGGGTAACCATACTCTAAGAGCAACAGTGAATATATTTAATTATTAATAGATCTATCAATATCATGATAGCACATTGGTAGTCTTCAGTGTCAAATATCAAAGCTAAGCAGGACTGGGCCTGCTTAAAAAAAACCTGGATGGGATATCAAATGAATAGCTGTTGTAGATAGGTCAAGTAAGAGGTGCTGCCCAGCCTATAGTTTTTTAATTCTGATAGTGGATATACAATTGAAGATCTGACATTGTTTCAATGGTACAAACTCAACACGTGTTACACAAGGTTTGCATGTATTAAAATTACGACAATCATGTGGTTGAAATTTCACCCTCAAAACAACAATTTACTTTGATTAATTTTTTCAAATGATATGTATTTTCCATGTAGATTCGACATCACAATACGTTGACAAATTACATTGACACAATGTTGATTCAACCAGTCTGTGCCCAGTGGGAAGGAAATTCTGCCAGATGACTCTATTCATGAACCTTTGCTGGGGACAGCATACTTACTGTACAGTGCATTTGGAAAGTATTCAGACCCCTTGACTTTTTCCACATGTTACAACCTTATTCTAATATGGATTAAATAGTTTTCATTCAGGATCTCTCTGTACTTTACTCCGTTCATCTTTCCCTCTGTCCTGACTAGTCTCCCAGTCTTTGCCACTGAAAAACATCCACACAGCATGATGCTGCCACCACCATGCTTCACCGTAGGGATGGGTGTCAGGTTTCCTCCAGACGTGACACTTGGCATTCAGACCAAAGAACTCAATCTTGGTTTCATCAGACCAGAGAATCTTGTTTCTTATGGTCTGAGTCCTTTAGGTGCCTGTTGGCAAACTCCAAGCGGGCTGTCATGTGCCTTTTACTAAGGAGTGGCTTCCGTCTGGTCACTCTACCATAAAGGCCGGATTGGTGGAGAGCTGTAGAGATGGTTGTCCTTCTGGAAGGTTCTCCCATATCCACAGAGGAACTCTGGAGCCCGGGTTCTTTGTCATGTCCCTGACCAAGGCCCTTCTCCCCCATTTGGTCAGACGGCCAGATCTAGGAAGAATCTTGGTGGTTCCAAACTTCTTCCATTTAAGAATGATGGAGGCCACTGTGTTGTTGGGGACCTTCAATGCTGCAGACATGTTTTAGTACCCTTTCTCAGAGCTGTGCCTCGACACAATCCTGTCTTGGCGCTCTATGGACAACTCCTTCGACCTCATGGCTTGTTTTTGATCTGACTTGCACTGTCAACTGTGGGACCTTATATAGACAGGTGTGTGCCTTTCCAAATCATGTCCAATCAATTGAATTTACCACAGGTGGACTATAATCAAAATGTAGAAACATCTCAAGGATGATCAATGGAAACAAGATGCACATGAGCTCAATTTCGAGTCTTATAGCAAAGGGTCTGAATACTTATGTAAATAAGGAATTTCTGTTTTTTGTCATTTATCATTATGGGGTATTGTGTGTAGATTGATGAGGGGGAAAAAATATTTAATCCATTTTAGAATAAGGCTGTAATGTAACAAAATGTGGAAAAAGTCAAGGGCTCTGAATACTTTCCGAATGCTTATTATGTACTGTATAGTATTGTGAGTAGGCATTATTTTCATAAAAAGATTCAATACAGATAATTTCGTCATAGGCTATTATAATTCACAGAGCCACTTTTTGAGTGACTAATCAGTTAACTAATGACTTTACATAGACCTATCTAATTTTCCACAATTCTCTAGCATATGAAAAACTGTTCCTACCTGCCAAGGCTTATTTCTGTGAGGTGATTAATATCTATGATGGATGGCTAAAGTCAAGCTATGCACCTTTCATCCAGAGTTATGCATAATTTAGGTTATCTGACAGATAGGGCCATATATTTGACTCAAATACTTTAAATGGGTTTTAATATTATCACAGGAGCTTCTTATCTATAATAAAATAAAATAAAAACAGCTGTATGAGACTAGCTCTAGATATGACACACAAGTGGAATATTGTGTTATCTGAGACTGAGTAGTAGGCTACAAGAACAACAAATGTTGCCTAATCAAATCATGTTGAAGATTTTTTAGTTATCACACTTTTTTGGCAGTGCACTATTGTAAGAAAAGCTTGTGATGAAGTTATAATTATCATGATGGTGATTTTGGTCTTGAAATATAGCAAACATATGAATGTAATTCATTTAGACTCTACTACTTTAATTCAATCAAATGTTCACAAATTAAATGTATGTAATCTACTACTAACGCCTACAGGACTTCCGTATGTCATCTCTCTCAATGATGTTCCCTATACACAAGTAATATAAATATAAGAAATACACAAAAACAGTTCTTATAAAACAGCATTAGAACTTTTGTACAAATACCCTCCCTTTGACACCGGATGTGTTGTGGATAGTTTCTTAAAAAAAATTCAACGGTACAAACAGCAATGCCTTTGGCTCGGTGGGTTAGTGCATAGACGCTGCACCCATATACCTCAGTGGGACCAGAGACCAGCGATGGGAAAGAAAACTCGCACAGGAACAGGAGGACGCAGAACAATACTGCAGCTTTTCCCACCTCGAAGCGGGGCCGTCTGTGGAAGAGAAGACTCTTTAGGTTCAGCATCCGAAGGTAAAAACACGACGACAATATCATATTTTATGTTTTGGTTTTCGGTCGGTGGATGATTCGATCAAAATCGGGCCCATTTTTCCCTGATCACGCATTGTGGAAGCTAGCTAACTGGCCTAGCTGGTGACGTAGCCTAGCTAGGTTGGCTAGTCAGTCGTTCAAAATGTAACGTTATGTTCCGGAAATGAATGCATTGTTTTACTTCTTCACTATATTTAAATAACTAGTTCAGAAGCAACAAATGCAACACTGTAGATTTTGGGGTGTTTCGCGTTTTCTAAAGTGTTAGCTGGCTAGGCTACCTAGCTAGTTAACGTGAATATGTTAGGCTAACATATTGCGCAAATAGCGATTTGTTGTCTCGTGCGGCCTGTTGTCTGATTGTGACCAAACACGTTACACAAACTAGCACGATGACAATTTCTACAATTAGCTATGCCTATCAATGGTAGCTAGACTTGCTCTACTGAGCCCTCTGCTCAATCCAGGCCACATGTCTAGCCAGCTAAATAAGCCATTTTAACAATTGCAATTATGCGTGTTTTGCAGACGAGCAGGAGGGTGGTAACGGGGATGAATACAGTTTTCCAAGAGAAGTAACCACAGAAATGAGGATGCCCGTTAAGGCCACAGGTAAGATAGTGCCTAAAAAAAGTATTCCCATCCCTTGACTTGTTCCACGTTTTGTTACAGCCGGAATGTAAAATTGATCAAATTGAGATTTTGTCACTGGCCTACACACAATACCCCATAATGTCAAAGGGGAATTGTGTTTTTTCGAAAATGACAAATTCATTAAAAATGAAACGTTTACATTTTGAGTCAAGTATTCAGCCCCTTTGTTATGGCAAGCCTAAATAAGTTAAGGGGTAAATGTTTGTTTAACAACTAATAGCATAAATTGCATGGAATCAATGTGTGCAATAAGTGTTTATCATGATTTTTGAATGACTACCTCATCTCTGTACCCCACACATACAATTATCTGTAAGTTCCCTCAGTCGAGCCATGAATTTCAAACAGATTCAACCACAAAGACCATGGAGGTTTTCCAATGCCTCGTGAAGATCAACTTTTTGGTAGATGGGTTAAAATAAAAAATCAGACATTGAATATCCTTTTGAGCATGGTGACATTTATTAATTACACTTTGGTTGGTGTATCTATACACCCAGTCACTACAAAGATACAGGCGGCCTTCCTAACTCAGTTTACCGGAGAGGGAGGAAACCGCTCATGGATTTCACTATAAAGCATATGATGACCGACTATAAAATATTTAGTTTAATGGATGTAATAGAACTGAGGGTGGATCAACATTGTAGTTAATCCACAATACTATCCCAAATGAAAAGGAAGCATGTAAAGAATACAAATATTCCAAAACATGCATCCTGTTTGCAATAAGGCACTAAAGTTATACTGCAAAAAAAATTGCAAATAAATGAACTTTATATCCTGAATACGATGTTTGGGTCAAATCCAACACATCACGGAGTACCACTCTTCATATAGAGTTTTTTTTTAGGATTAAAAAAAATTGGAATAGAACTAAGCACAGGAAAAAATCACAGAGAACCTGGTTGTCTGTGTATTTAATTGATTTTGAATTCGGGATGTAACACTATATAGAATAAGTCAAGGGGTATGAATACTTTCTGAAGGCACTCTATGCCATATTGGTGTGTGCGTCCTGGCACATCTGCTTGTGTGAATTTGGTTCAAACCCAGGTCTCCTGCCAGACAACTGTTGTCCTGCTGAGCTCAAGCCTATGCATTAGCTGGGGGAGGTAACACAAGATGTCTTCAGGGCTGTTTACTAATCGTGCGCACAAGCATAGTTGCCTATGTACACACCTGACCAGTGACTCTGCGTTTCTCCTCAGAGGGTCTGTCCCTCTTGGGGGCCTATGAGGACAGTGATGACGAAGAGGATGCCGACCCACAGCCTCCCTCTGTCAGGACCCAACACCAGTCTGCAGATATACTCGCCAACTTCATGGCTGTGAGTATATCAATACTCTATTTCTGTTAGGGCTGTCCCCGACCCCACATTTGTTTTGGGTCAACAGTAGTCTGTTCTTTCAACCAATCGCAATTGTTTAAAAACAGGCTGCGTCTCTATATGGAGACAAAAAATATGTTTTAATAAATCAACTAAACTCATCAAAAAAATAAACGTCCCCTTTTCAGGACCCTGTCTTTCAAGGATCATTTGTAAAAAATCCCAATAACTTCACAGATCTTCATTGTAAAGGGTTTAAACACTGTTTCCCATGCTTGTTCAATGAACCATAAACAATTAATTAACATTCACCTGTGGAATGGTCGTTAAGACACTAACAGCTTACAGACGGTAGGCAAAACTTAGGACACTAAAGAGGCCTTTCTACTGACTTTGAAAAACACCAAAAGAAAGATGCCCAGGGTCCCTGCTCATCTGCGTGAACGTGCCTTGGGCATGCTGCAAGGAGGCATGAGGACTGCAGATGTGACCAGGGCAATAAATTGCCATGTCCGTACTGTGAGATGCCTAAGACAGGGAGACAGGATGGACAATTGATCGTCCTCGCAGTGGCAGACCACATGTAACAACACCTGCACAGGATCGGTACATCTGAACATCAGACCTGCGGGACAGGTACTGGATGGCAACACCAACTGCCCAAATTACACCAGGAACGCACAATCAGTGCTCTGACTGTCCGCAATAGGCTGAGAGCGGTTGGACTGAGAGCTTGTAGGCCTGTTGTAAGGCAGGTCCTCACCAAACATCACCGGCAACAATCTTGCCTATGGGCACAAACCCACCGTCGCTGGACCAGACAGGACTGGCAAAAAGTGCTCTTCACTGACGAGTCGCGGTTTTGTCTCACCTGTGGTGATGGTCGGATTCGCATTTATCGTCGAAGGAATGAGCGTTACACCGAGGCCCGTACTCTGGAGCGGGATATATTTGGAGGTAGAGGGTCCGTCATGGTCTGGGGCGGTGTGTCACAGCATCATTGGACTGAGCTTGTTGTCATTGCAGGCAATCTCAGCGCTGTGCGTTACAGGGAAGACATCCTCCTCCCTCATGTGGTACCCTTCATGCAGGCTCATGGTACCCTTCCTGCAAGATAGGAATGTCAGTGGTCGGCCATGGCCAGCGTAGAGCCCGGATCTCAACCGTCTGGGACGGTTGTACCGTCAACCGGTTGTATCGGAGGGCGCCCCCCCCCACAGAAATGTCTGGGAACTGGCAGGTGCCTTGGTGGAGGAGTAGGGTGACATCTCACAGCAAGAACAGACAAATCTGGTGCAGTCCATGAGGAGATGCACTGCAGTACTTAATGCAGCTGGTGGCCACACCAGCTACTGACTTACTTTTTATTTTGACCCGCCCCCTTTTCATGGACGCATTATTCGATTTCTGTTAATCATATGTCTGTGGAACTTGTTCAGTTTGTCTGTTGATGAATCTTATGTTCATAAAATTTACACATACTCACTCTTAAGTTTGCTGAAAATAAATGCTGTTGACAGTGAGAGGACGTTTCTTTATTTGCTGAGTTTATATGCACCAAGCTTGTCTGTTAAGGGCACTGTGTGACATCATTAATACACACATGACTCGAGGTAGACAGATAAAGATGACCAGAACCTGTTCCTTGCCCTCCTCCTGCTGGCCTTTGCTGATTCTGCCATTACGCTCCTGAAGTTGCCTGTAATATGCTACACCAGGGGTTGGCAACCTTTCTCATGTAGAGTGCCAATTTACAGTTTCTACCAATCTGGCTGCCACTTCTGATTTTTCATATGCACACTTTTGTTAAAAAAATGTTTTTATTGCCATCTAGGTAAAAATAGCCCACATAAAGCCAACACAAACATTGCAGGTAGAAAATATTCTGATTTAAAATATATATAATTCCTATGAATCATATTGGAGGTTTGTTCATTTTCGTTCAATCACATTCGTCCCTCTACTCCTCCTGTCTGCATCATACTTGAAACATTGTATCAACTGGGGCTGGTGACAGCTCATAAACATTGTATCAACTATTCTGGTACCTCAGTTTCCTTCCTCAGTGAGCTCCAGACACTGCTGTATTTGCGCAAGGGATAAAAAGTAATCGGATATACAGTACCAGTCAAACATTTAGACACCTACTCATTTTCTTAATTTACTGTTTTCTACATTTGTAGAATAATACTGAAGACATAAAAACTATGAAGTAACACATGGAATCATGTAGTAACCAAAAAAGTGTGTGGTGGCTTATTTCTGCTTTACCAAATGAGGAGAGTTACAAACTTCACACACCAGTCAGTTATACTTAAACTACATCTTTAATAAGAGCTTTGCAATAGCATTTGACTTTCAATGATGAGCCATCTCTAATGAACCATTGAAAGTACCAACAAAAGTACAAAGATATTTTATAGCCAAGACACACCCCTCTCAACTTACATGATGAACCACAGATCTTAGGAACAGTTGAGAAAGGAGTATAACAGATAATATTCGCTATAAATTATTGTTCAGTTTGGTCCTTAAGACGAGGTTCTAATCTTGTTCCTGGTACTTCATAGCACAGAACCATTACCACATCCAATGGCATAACTTAATTGGCAACTCTAGATACTCGCATCTCAAGTAAACCCCCTCTTGACCCCTCTCCTGGACATGCTCACTGAGGGGAGCGAGCCTCTAGGTCATACACTATCCCAGGATAAGTGCAACATCAGAGAGGACATAAAGGGGTTCCAGACACTGCCCTACACCTCCCCCCAATGCCAAAGGAGGGAGTGACTTGCTCACAGACATTGTGGAGACAAGTAATTGGTTCCCCATTAATCACGCCATCCCTTCACATGGTTTAATAGGTAAAGACACATTCACATATGAAGACCATGTTCCATCCTGTCCTCATCCCTTTCTGATATTCTGCATAGCACCAGAGACATGTAAAAGACAAGCCTGACCTCTCCCCTCTCTGGGCCCCAAGTGACTGAGCCCCAGCTGAGGGAAGAAATGCAACTGCCAAAACTAGAGTCCAAAGAAATACATTCTAATAAAGTATATCACATAAGAATATTGTGTAGATAAGACATCTTAATTACTTATGTTACCCAACTAATTCTGATTCATCCACCACAAGTGTTAAACAAATCAAAATAGATTTGAGATTCTTGAAAGTAGCCACCCTTTGCCTTGACAGCTTTGCACACTCATGGTATTCTCTCAACCAGCTTCATGAGGAATGCTATTTCCAACAGTCTTGAAGTAGTTTCCACATGTGCTGAGCACTTGTTGGCTGATTTTCCTTCACTCTGCGGTCCAACTCATCTCAATTGAGTTGAGGTCAGGTGATTGTGGAGGCCAGGTCATCTGATGCAGCACTCGTCACTCTCCTTGGTCAAATAGCCATTGTCCTGTTGAAAAAACAAATGATCGTCCCACTAAGTGCAAACCAGATGGATGGCGTATCACTGCAGAATGCTGTGGTAGCCATGCTGGCTAAGTGTGCCTTGAGTTCTAAATAAATCACCGTCAGTGCCACCATCACACCACCTCCATGCTTCACGGTGGGAACCACACATGCGGCTACTCTGCGTCTCACAAAGAGACGGCATTTGGAACCTAAAATCTAATTTGGACTCATCAGACCAAAGGACACATTTCCACCGGTCTAATGTCCATTGCTTGTGTTTCTTGGCCCAAGCAGGTCTCTTCTTATTGGTGTCCTTTAGTAGTGGTTTCTTTGCAGCAATTTTACCACAAAGACCTGATTTCATGCAGTTTCCTCTGAGCAGTTGATGTTTGTTACTTGAACTCTGAAGCATTTATTTGGGGGCTGGAACTTATCCTCAGCAGCAGAGGTAACTCTGGGTCTTCCTTTCCTGTTGCGGTCCTCATGAGAGCCAGTTTCATCATAGCTCTTTATGGCTTTTGCGACTGAACTTGAAGAAACTTTCAAGTTCTTGATTTTTTCCGTGTTGACTGACCTTCATGTCTTAAAGTAATGATGGACTGTCATTTCTCTTTGCTTATTTGAGCTGTTCTTGATCGCCCTATTTGGTAAAAGACCATCTATATACCCCCCCTACCTTGTCACAACACAACTGATTGGCTCAAATGCACTAAGAAGGAAATAAATTCCACAAATGAGCTTTTAACAAGGCACACCTGTTTAATTGAAATGCATTCCAGGTGACTACCTCATGAAGCTGGTTGAGAGAATGCCAAGAGTATGCAAAGCTGTCAAAGCAAAGGGTGGTCAAAGCAACGGGTGAAGAATCTCATAAAATATATTTTGATTTAACACTTGGTTTCTACATCATTCCATATGTGTTATTTCATAGTTTTGATGTCTACACTGTTTATCTACAATGTAGTAAAAATAAAAACCCTGGAATGAGTAGGTGTTCAAACTTTTGACTAGTACTCTATATCAAAAATATAAACGCAACGTGTTAAGTATTGGTTTCATGAGCTGAAATTACATGTTCTATACGCACAAAGCTTATTTCTCTCAAATTTTGTGCCCACATCTTTTTACATCTGTTAATGAGCATATCTCATTTGCCAAGATAATTAATCCACCTGACAGGTGTGGCATATCAAGAAGTTGATTAAACAGCATGATCATTAAACAGATGCACCTTGTACTGGGGACAATAAGGCAACTCTAAAATGTGAAGTTTTACCACTCAACGCAATGTCACAGGTGTTTTGACCGAGTGTGCAATTGGCATGCTGACTGCAGGAATGTCAACTACAGCTGTTGGCAAATGTAATGTTAATTTCTCTTAGCCAGGAGTATATCACCCTGCATCCCACTGCTGGCTTGCTTCTGAAGCTAGGCAGGGTTGGTCGGGTCTGTCTGTAGATGGGAGACCAGATCTGCTGGAAATGGTGTTGGAGGGCCAGTAGGAGGTGCTCTTTCCTCTGGTCTAAAATAGTATCCCAAAGCCCCCAGGGTGGTGATTGGGGACATTGGTGCTGTCTTTTGGAAGAGAGAAATACCATAAACACGCCAGCCCAGGACATCCGCATCCGGCTTCTTTGCCTGCGGGATCGTCTGCGACCCAGACAGCTGATGAAACTGAGGAGTATTTCTGTCTGTAATAAAGCCCTTTGGTCAGGGAAAAACTAATTATCATTGACTGTGCCTAGCTCCCCAGTGGGTGGACCTGGCTCCCGAGTGGGTGGGCCCATGTCCATGACGTGAAATCCATAGATCAGGGCCTAATGAATTTATTTCAATTGATTTCCCTATGAACTGCAACTCAGTGAAATTGTTGTATGTTACATTTTATATTTTTGTTCAGTAATAATTACGTTTCCACCTGATCAGAGCATGATATCTTTCAATTTCACATCGAGGTTCAGTGGCTATCGAAAGAGAGCGCTGGAAAGACTATTGTTCCCAATGGATTTAAAAACACTTAGTTTACTTGCTGTTTTGAGGTGAAGAGATTACTTTGAGAAGCTCCACGGGTCATTAGTGGTTGTGAGTTAAGACTACCAGACATCCCCAAATGGGTTAATGTATACATTTGTGCGCAGGTCGTGTAGCCTAGGCCTACGGTTCCTTACTCAACATTGACAGGAGTGCTCCAAACAATACAATAACTACATTGACCATTTAAAATGAAACTGAAACTTGTTTCTCACACGTGTAGTGTAGGTTGTGAGCTCTGCAAACAACTTGTCCACTCCAACAATGAGAATGGTAAAGGATGATAATGTATTAAATTGAGTAACATAATTTCTAATCTGTTTACACTCATTTATGGGAATTAACTGTAAATTCTGTTCTACTGGTGAAATAGGTAACAGTGAATGATACAATTCACACAATGAAGTTATGACACAATTTAATGCGCATGAGTTGACTCAACATTTAAAAATTATACCTAAGACATGTTATCTTCACACATACCGTACCTTCACACATACCGGAATATTCTCTCAAACGGTGTCTGGTCCAAGGCAGTAGCCATTTATGGAAAACAATGCAATTTCACTTTTTGTCCTTTTTTATCAACTTGCTTGGCATGCCAAGGCAAATTCCCCTGCGGCACTCGCGTGCCTTACGTTGCTGATGCCTGTCTAGAGTGATGTGCCATCCCCGCAGCTTCCGCAATGGATTAGTCTACTGATTCAGGTGCGAATCAGACGCTATACAAGTGATCGCCACGCGTTGGCCTTTATTTCCCTGATTTGTTAATGTCATTAGGCAAGTGTTATCCTTTTAATAAACCCAATTAACTGTTCCCCCCCCCCAATAGGAAATTGATGCAATCACTACACAGCCGGGCTCAGAGGAGCCCACAGGGGATCCGTCGGCCCCAGCCCCCACCCCACCTCGTCCAGAACCCAAAGCCCAGCAACATGCCTCTGAGATGGGGACAGAGCCTGAGAGTACTGGGGCGGACTTCCAGTACGATACCCATACTTCACTCGCTGGAGGTGACGACAGGTTTTATTGTATTTCATACATTTGTGTAGAACTTACCTGAGAAGTTCAGTTGGCCATTGTTTATGACATGTCAAGTGTGCGGTTCTGCTGATCTAGAGTTCCTTCCTTATTTGTTTCCTGTCAACCAGTGGGAGGATTGGAGATGGGGGACTGGCAGGAGGTGTGGGATGACAATACAGGATGTTACTACTACTGGAACACTCAGACCAACGAAGTGGCCTGGCAGCTGCCTTATTACCTGGCCCACCAGGTACAGGGCCTGCAGCAGTACACAGACAGGTGAGATGTTAATTACTACCTGGTAGTAATGAGGTCGACCGATTTTATGATTTTTCAACGCCGATACGATTTATTGGAGGACCAAAAAAGCCGATACCGATTAATCCGCCTATTTATTATTTTTGCAATAAATGACATTTACAACAATACTGAATGAACAAGGAACACTTAACTTAATATAATACATAAATAACATATTTTTAGTCTCAAATAAATAATGAAAAATGTTAAATTTGGTTTAAATAATGCAAAAACACAATGTTGGAGAAGAAAGTTAAAGTGCAATATGTGCCATGTAAAAAAAAAAAAAAAATTCAGTTCCTTGCTCAGAACATGAGGTGGTTCCTGTTAACATGAGTCTTCAATATTCCCAGTTAAGAAGTTTTAGGTTGTAGGTATACTATTTCTCTCTCTACCATTTGTATTTCATATACCTTTGACTATTGGATGTTCTTATAGGCACTTTAGTATTGCCAGCCAAATCTCGGAAGTTGATGGGCTTGAAGTCATTAACAGCGCTGTGCATCCCAGCATTGCTGAGAGTTGCTGTTTGAATGAATGCTTACGAGCCTGCTGCTGCCTACCACCGCTCAGACTGCCCTATCAAATCATATACTCCATTATAATAAACACACAGAAATATGAGCCTTTGGTCATTAATATGGTCAAATCCAGAAACTATAATTTCGAAAACAAAATGTTTATTCTTTCAGTGAAATATGGAACTGTTCCGTATTTTATCTAACGGGTGGCATCCCTAAATCTAAATATTACTGTTACATTGCACAACCTTCAATGTTATGTCATAATTTTGTACAATTCTGGCAAATGAATTACAGTCTTTTGTTAGGAATAAATGGCCTTTCAACAGTTCAACAAGCCAGGCGGCCCAAACTGCTGCATATACCCTGACTCTGCTTGCACTGAACGCAAGAGAAGTTACACAATTTCCCTAGTTAATATTGTCTGCTATCATGAATTTCTTAACTACATATGCAGGTTAACAAAATATATACTTGTGTATTGATTTTAAGAAAGGCATTGATGTTTATAATTAGGTACATTATTGCAACTATTGTGCTATTTAAAAAAAAAAAAAAAAATGAAAGATAGGTTTAATGCTAGCTAGCAACTTACCTTGGCTCCTTGCAGCCACAAGGTCCTTTTGATGCTGCACTCACGTAACAGGTGGTCAGCCTGCTACGCAGTCTCCTCGTGGATTGCACTGTTATCGGCCATAATCGGCGTCCAAAAGGGCAGATTTATCGATTTGTTATGAAACTTGAAATCGGCCATGGCGATTTTTTTTTTATTTGTCGAACTCTACTAACTAGCCCACCAGGTGCAGAGCCTGCAGCAGTACACAGACATGTGAGGTGTTAGTGGATGGTACAACATAATATTGAATGTTAGTCATACAAGTGGATTTGTATGCTATAGCATGACTCTGAAATGTGTTTTGTTCTTAGTTTTTATCTGTTTTCTGTTTCATCCCCTGTAGCTCAACAGTCAATGGCAATGGAGCTACACAGAGTGCAGGATGCTATGCTGAACAACACTCCACTGCTGTTAGTTCCCTAACATCCAAGACAAAAAAGGTGAGTTATTTGACTACTTTTGTGCTCAGTGATTCAGTGTGAATCCCCAAAAAGTACTTGACTGCCCATTTGTTGGCAAAAGTGTGACTGTGTATGTCTTACTTTGAGTGTCTCTTTGACAGGAAGTGATGGAGAGTGTGGTGGCCCTTACCAGTGAGGAAGAGGAGCGTCATGGTGTGGCAGCCTCCCTCCTCGGTCCCCTCATCCCTGCCGAGGTGAAAGAAGCGGAGGAGAAGTGGCGGAAAAGGCTGGTGGGGGGGCTGGTGGGGGGGCTGGAGGAGAGGGAGAACAGCTTGGAGGATAGCCTCCCAGGGTCCCCTGCTCCTCCACTGAATGAGCCAGACACCCCCACACACCCACTGAGAGACCAATGCAGCAGGAACCAGTCTGAGGAGGACTCTGATGCAGAGGAGACAGAAGAGGACACCATGGAGCTGGAGCTGGCTCTGGACAGGAAAAAGGTGAGCTTATATTTGATTCATCCTTTATTTAACCAGGGATGTTGCATGTGTCAAGCAAGTTTATATATTGTTACTCTTTTGAAAAGGTCACAAATGTTGACAATTCAACACGTGCAGAACTAGTGTGTACAGTTGGGAGTTATCCTTTACAACGAATCCAACATGAGTCTCTTTCCTCTTTTTGTCGCTCTGCCCCCTAGGCTGAGCTGCGGGCATTGGAAGAGGGCGATTGCAGTGTGGGGGGCTCCAGCCCCTGTTCTGAGGCCAGTCAGGAGGCCGCCACCGGGCCTCGTAGCCTGCTTCCGAAAAAGGCCATGTGGAAGACGGCCTTCCTCAGAGCAGCCAGCCCCGATTCAAACAGCAGGGACTCAGATACACGGGAAGACCCAGACACAGGTGAGTGTCTGGAGAACCGTTAGCATGCGATCCAGTCCAGATACACAAACTCTGGGCAGATTACATTATTATATTGTTCTGATGTGGTTCATCCTGGGATGTAAACTCTTCTCTAGGACCAGTGCTGGACATTCACTTTTTTACCCACTAGTCTTTTGAACAAGTAGGACTTAAGCTCAAGTCACTTGGTCTTTAACACCATGGTCCAAAAAGGTAACTGAAAATTGTTGTATGTTGCAAGGAACCACTTCACAAAATAACATTATTACTGGTATTGACAATGGAAGGCTGCTGATCTGATGTCATGTATTACATCTCCTGCCGTTGTGGCCTTGAGCAAGGCACTTAACCCCCCAACATAGTAAAATACTGTACTGATGGGCTACTATTTAAAACACGTGGTCCGTCAACCCTCCATCTGGAGAGCTACTGGGTGTGCAGGCTTTTCATCCAACCCTGCTCAAACACCAGCACTGATGACACCAAAACTGATTTATTTTTACTCTTTTTACAATGTGGTATGTTCAAGTGAGACTGGCTCAAAAGCCTGACACATTACAATTACATCCAACTACTTACAGTATGTCTTGATGAAATAATTCACTCGTTCAGTGAACCTGGAATGAAATGGCTAAGATTGGTAAGGTAGCTAATTCAGTAATTGATTGTTCAGAGGAGTTCTTGACAGCATAGGAGTTACTTTCTCAGAATTACACGGCCAATAGAGTGTTTTACAACTAGAGTATGCAGCATTGGTTTTATTGCTTAAACAAAATGGGCTAAACTGGGCAAATAACTCACTAGCAATTATCAACAAATGTGCAAACGCGTCTCGCTTTGATCTCAAATGAAAGACTGCTCATGCCTGTCAATGCAGGCCTACAATTATTATTTTTTTTTTTTTTTATTGTTTTTGATATTATGACTTTTGTATGATCTTTTTTACTTGTCCATTCAGGCAACGGATCTGTAATCTGCAAAAATAAAAAATAGGTGTTATATTTTTTTAACTTGCCCCTTGCAAGCGGACAGCGTTAATGTTGAGTCCTGAGGCCTTAAGATCTGATATGCTGCCCAGGCCAACTGTCATACACATGTAGGGTTAGCCTTAATACAAGTCCTCTTATGCATGTTTTGCAGCACATTCCAAAGTCCCAGAGAAGGCCGGGGAAGAGGAGGACCAGGAAACTGGGGACAAAACGGTTCCTAATGTGCCACCAAAGGAGGAAGTCGAAACTCCAGAGCTCAAGGTACTGAAACTTTTTATCAACTCTCGCACCAATTTAACTCTTCGTAGTAGGGCCTTGGCATGAGAACTGTGTGCCTAGTCATGAGTGATTTTAAAATAACTGGTGGCTAACTAATTAATCAAATGTTTTGAATGTTCAGTTTCAGATTGGCGAACTTGCCAACACCTTAACCAGCAAGATGGAGTTTTTGGGGATCAACAAGAAAACTATCTCCAACTTTCAGCTTCTTCTGTTACAGACTGAGGTAGGAGGACCATAGTCTGTCATAGTTTTCCTACAATGACAGCCTATATCTTCAGGTCCAGATGATATTTTCTTGGCCTTAAAACTGCATTAGTTGGCTAGCTGCATGACTCAACGATGGGAACTTTCACAGACCTGTACTGACTGATTGCAAGTTATTGTTCTGATGGGAGATTTTTTTATTAATTTGATCACCATCCTCATTTTAGAAAACAAGGTGTATGCCTAACAGTCATTGTCTCTCCCCCCCCTCTCTTTTCCCTTCCTTTCTGTCAGACGCGGATCGCTGACTGGCGGGAGGGGGCTCTGAACGGGATCTATCTCCGCCGCAGGCTGCAGGAAGCCGCTGAGCACATAAAACATTACGAACTTAACGCCGCCCCTAAAGGCTGGTCGTGCCACTGGGACAGGTACGCGCTCCTTACCTTTTAACATCTTTAATCACCCCACCCCCCAACCCCTGTGACAACGACCCCCTCAGAGCTGGGGTCGCCACCTTTTTAACCTGATATGGGGGAGATCCTAACCAATCTGTGGATTACATGAAATGGAGACACTCAAGGTTTCTGTGATGCAATGCTGGCACTCTGCACTGCCAGTTGTGATAAGGGAGCAGCCTGATCCCCCAACACTACCACCAGAGATAGGACGTCCTGTCCAACCATAGCCCAGACTCTGGATCTTGTATTTTGGTGGGGAGCTCTGTAGACTGCTTTGGGGGTCCACTTAGTGGAACAGGGGTACGGTAGCTAGGAAGGTGGTTGTGCGCGAGAGCTTTGCACTTTACAGGACTACAGCCCCAGAATGCATTGCTGGGCGACAGAGTGACCCCCCGGAAACGAGAAGTGTCACAAACCGTTTCAGTTAAAGCGAAGACGGAGCGTTGACGAGGACCCAGCAGGTCAGACCAACTCTATTTCATATGTTTCCTGTTTTTATTCCTTGATTGACTGAAAATTGATAGATATTTCTGATGTAAAAAAAACATGTATAAAGTGTTTAGTTTCTTTGCATTTGGTTGTTGAGTTGATGATGAAGATGCCTATATCTCTGGCATATATGTTTGGGGGGCAAAAGGTTGTTTGTGTATGTTGTCATGACAAACATTATGTGAACATCTGAACCCTGCTTTGATCGACTTTACAGGACCCAAGCTGTTTGTTTTGGTTTGTTAATTTGGTTTTGAGAGCGTTAAGGTGGGTTCCCCATCAATCCAATCCGTCCCTTCTCCTGGATGGCTAACCTGGCTGTCCAGCCCAACATTCCCCCTCTGTGGCAGTCCCATCTCCCTATTCCCCACCCCCCCCCCCTCAAGTATACAGCGACTCAGCCAGTTATGAGGCCAGCTGTTGAGACTGTCTTGTATCTCTGTTCTCCCTCCTTCTAGAGAGCAGAGGAGGTATTTCTATACCAATGACCGCACCAGTGCCTCCCAGTGGGACTTCCCAGCAGAGGAAGACGTGGAAGAAGTAGAAAATACCAAGACATCCATACATGGGGACCCCAAACCCCCGCCCGTACCCACTGGTGGGCTCGCAGTTGCAGGTCAGTCACCAAGACCCTTCACTGTCTTCTTAACGGCCCATAACAGCCACTGTATCTACAGGTCCAGATGAATCTCTTGGCCTTGAACCACACTAGTTGGCTAGTTGCATGACTCTCGATGAACTTTCACAGACCTGTACTGAATGACTGTGATTGCAAAAAAAAATCTGAAGGGAGATGGACAGCTTAGCACATTTGTCTTTCAGCAGCTAACTAGCAAGTCTTGAGCTATGGAACCTGCCACTGTCATATATTACTAACTTGTCAATATTTGGTTAACCTTACTCCTCCCTTCTGACAAAGAAAGGGTACACAACTAACCCCAGCTTTTATATATTTTCTATCATATTGCAGGAGCTTCAGTCTTCACACCCATTGTCCCCCCTCAGCCTGGCCTTCCCTCCTATTGGTCTGTGCCTCAGCCCCCACTTCCCCCTGACCAGCCCCCTCCCCCTGCCGACTCCCCCCCGCCTCCCCCTCCACCCCCAGAGTCACCTCCCCCTCTCCCCCCTCCTCCCCTGGAGGATGATGGAGAGATAGAGGAGGTAGAGATGGAGGATGATGACAGTGAGCCTCCAGCACCTGGAACAGAGCCTCCACTCCCTCCGGGTGTTGTTGGCGTAAAGGTATGTGACCGTTCTACTAATCCAGACCTCAAATGTCATCTAGTAGTCTTGTGATTAGACTAAGAACACTTTTTTAGATGACAGCTTAGTCCAGCAGTTGCCAAGTACCAGTCAGTGGGCCTGCTGGTTTTTGTTAACGTAACTCTAAATAATAACTTTCACAGACCGGTACTGAATGAATGTGATTGCAACCCCCAAAAAATCTGATCGGAGATGTACATTAGCATAAGATGGGCTTTTACTGTAAGCTAATCTGTTTCAGTATTTTCTGTCCTCAGGTTGTGGAGTCTACAGCCTCGCTGGGTAAGAGTCAGAAACGCAAGGCTTCAGGATCAGGTCAGCTGACCAAGGCTGTAACCATTGGCAGCAGCGCCATCCTCTACACACAGACCATCGCCACAGCAGGTAAAAAGCAATAACGTGAAAACCAGCAGACTGACAACGTCAACATTACTCTTGAAGTAACAGGACTCAATGATGAGAACTTTCACAGACCTGTACTGAATTACTGTGATTGAAGTATTTTTCTGATGGGAGATGTAAGGTCACTAGTGTCTCACAGTATAGGTGTGTGGTGTTTAGAGATCACATGGTTTGCAATTAAACTGTGTAGGGCTTGTATCAAATAGTTGACTTTTGTGGTCTGTCCTGTGATGTCAGGAGCTGCCTACTGGGGTGAGTCTGCGGTAGCTACACCGCCACTGCCTTCTGAAACCGTGGCCCCACCTCTCCCACCTCCCCCTACCCGCCCCCCGCTACCCCCCGCTCAGGCCCCCTCTGCCCTGGACCCCACAGGGTTTAAAACATTGCTAACGGACAAGACCAAGAAACTAAAGAAGGATAAGGTGGGTGTTTTTTTATTTTCATATCCAATTAGTAATGTGACAAAAAATGCTTGACATTTTAACCATTTTAAAAAGAATCGCCATGATGCGAATTCACAATCCAGATATGGTTCTGCGTCTAACCGCTAGGGGACAATGCAGTTCAATCTACTGCAGTCCTGGCTACCTACCTACTGGTCGTCACGAGTAACCACAGCCACAGTCATAAAGCCCACCTACTTCTACAATTTCCTGTTTTCATACATTTTTACAATGTAGGCAATTTTGATTTTATGTCTGTGGTAACTTGTGGAAACCCTACCTAATGGCGCTCACCTAACTGCTGTCCTTCACCCACTCAGCAACGATGGTATTAATGCCATTTTAGATTCTCCTGTGCCTCTCCTCCATTTTTTTTTTTGTATGTACTTCATGTCCCACTTCTCATAAATGTGATGGCTAATTTCAATAACAGCATGTTAATGGATGGCCAACAATCTGTCAACGCCACGTATGGTCTTTGAGAGCTTGACTGTTCTCTGCAAGCTCTCAATCAATTAATTTGTATTTTTGATGCTCAGGATCTATTCATTGTAGTTGTGATAACTTCACTACGACGTTGTACAAAAAGGGGGTGGTTTCAGTTAGGATTTTTATTTTAGACGTTATTGATCCCAAATTAGTTTAAACGTCACACCCCTATATACAATAAAGCCCAACCGCGAGCTGCCCAGTAATGTGAGCTACCAGACGAGCTAAATTACTTTTTATGCTCGCTTTGAGGCAAGCAACACTGAAGCGTGCATGAGAGCACCAGCTGTTTCGGACGACTGTGATCACGCTCTCCGTAGCCTATGTGAGCAAGACCTTTTTTAAGCAGGTCGACATTCACAAGGGCGCAGGACCAGATGGATTACTAGGACGTGTTCTCGGAGCATGCGCGGACCAAATGGCAAGTGTCTTCACTGACATTTTCAACCTCTCCCTGTCTGCGTCTGTAATACCTACATGTTTCAAGCAGAACACCATAGTCCCTGTGCCCAAGAAAGCGACAGTAACCTGCCTAAATGACTACTGCCCTGTAGCACTCATATCGGTAGCCATGAAGTGCTTGGAAAGGCTGGTCATGGTTCACATCAACACCATCATCCCGGAAACCCTAGACCCACTACAATTCGCATACCGCCCCAACCGATCCACAGATGATGCAATCTCAATCGCACTCCACACTGCCATTTCCCACTTGGACAAAAGTGCCATTCATTGACTACAGCTCAGCATTCAACGCCGTAGTGCCCACAAAGCTCATCACTATGCGAAGGACAATACACCTCCCTCTGCAACTGGATCCTGGACTTCCTGATGGGCCACCCCCAGGTGGTTAGGGCAGGCAACAACACATCTGCCACGCTGATCCTCAGCCCTGGGGCCCCTCCTGTACTCCCTGTCCACCCACATGCGTGGCCAAGCAGGACTCCACACCTTCATTACGTTTGCTGACGACAACGGTGGTAGGCCTGATCACCGAGCATGATGAGACAGCCTATGGAGGATGTCAGAGACCTGGCAGTGTGGTGCCAGGACCACAACCTCTCCAACGTGAGCAAGACAAAGGAGATGATCGTGTACTACAGGAAAAGGAGGGCAGAACACAACCCCATTCACATCGATGGGGCTCTAGTGGCTTCAAGTTCCCTGGTGTCCACCAACGAACTATCATGGTCACAACTTTCTTGGTGTGTTTGGACGAGGGCACAACAATGCCTTTCCCCCCTCAGGAGACTGAAAAGATTTGGCATGGGTCCCCAGATCACCAAAAAGTTCTACAGCTGCACCATCGAGAGCATCCTGAACGGTTACATCACCACTTGGTTTGGCAACTGCTCAGCATCCGACCGTAGGGCGCTACAGAGGGTAGTGCGTATGGCCCAGTACATTACTGGGGCCAAGCTTCTTGCCATCCAGGACCTATATACTTGGCGGGTCAGAGGAAGGCCCAAAAAATTGTCAAACTACAGTCACCCAAGTCGGACTGTTCTCTCTGCTATTGCACGGCAAGCGTTACCGGAGCGCCAAGTCTAGGTCCAAAAGGCTCCTTAACAGCTTCTAAACCCCCAGCTTCTAAACATTGACTTGGTACTGGTACCCCCTGTCTCATTTTATTTTTTACTTAAGAAAATATTTACTAAATAAACTAAACTGCATTGTTGGTTAAGGGCTAGTAAGTAAGAATTTCACTGTACAGTCTACACCTGATGTATTTGGCGCATGCGACTAACTTTTCATCTGTTCTATGCATTGAGGAGAAAGGATTGTAAACGATCAGTCTAATTTGATGTATAAAAAAAATATATATATATATATATATTTTGAAGCGTCTCCTAGTAGAATCAAATCAATGATGGCATTAAATGACAATCCCCCACTCTCTCCGTTATTCCCCTGGTTGCTGTGTCCAGTCGAAGAAGAGCAAGACGAAGATGCCGTCCCTGGTGAAGAAGTGGCAGAGCATCCAGAAAGAGCTGGACGAGGAGGAGCAGGCTAGTTCTAGCGACGAGGACAGGGACCAGCTCAACAAGAGGAGCATTGAGGAGTGGAAACAGCAGCAGTTACTCACGTAAGAGCCCCCCCCCCATTTTTATAAGTTGTACATTTCTTGGGCCTTATTAAGAATCGCACAGTAGGCGTGTCCATGTATCTTATTCATAATGATCTAAAAGGCTGATCCTACATCAGCACTCCTACTCTGAGACACTTGATGCATACAGCCTCTGATTAAAAAAAAAATTAGAAGTCTGTTTGATCTAGTCCAGCAGTGGTTACTGTTCCTTAGTGTACCTGCTGTTTTTCTTGACATGCCTCTCAATGATGAGGACTTTCACAAACCTGAGCTGAATTACTGTGATTGCAAACTATGTGTTGGGAGACATGCATTAGGTTTTTATATTTTAACTTGTAATGCACACGTTTTTGGTGAAAGGCAGTAAGAAATAGATTTATCTGTTGGATTGCAGGGGCAAAGCTGGAAAGAATGCCAACTTTGAGGCTTTACCTGATGACTGGCGAGAGAGGATGTTGAAGAAGAGGAAGATGATGAAGAGCACGTAACACACACTCCCCTCCCCGCCTACACACACACACTCCTCCTTAACCTGACTCCAAATGTTGGATAAGAATGAGAGGACTGACTGTGCACTTGACTCACTGTCATTTTGAAACAGGTTTTGAATAGCCCCTCATATCTTCGTCTGTGAATATATTGGATGGGCTTGAATGTTTTTTTTTTTAATTTCTTGGCTGTAAAACCCACTAGGGTTTTTAATATGGTAAACTGAACTCTCCTACCAAACATCCCCCTCTACCTGTTTAAAGCATAAATGCCGTTTTCTGTGAAACGTACGGCACTAAGAATGCTGGAGTTTCTAAATCTTTGTTTGTAATGGAGATCAACTCTTTGTTTTGACCTCCCCATGTTCCTCTTGCCCATTTTTAATAAACTATGATTTAATAACGTCTTCCTAATAATAACTGCTGTTTCTCTGAATAATCCACACTTCCATTTTATTAGAGGGCGGATGGAAATGCAATGAGCGCTTGTCTTTTCTAATGCTTCAACTATAGTAATTAACAGTACTTTTAGTTTATTCATGGTATATCCTGAACATACCCTTTCATCAGTTTTTTTATCTGACTTCAGATGGGAGATTTAAGTGATGTATAAAATGTGAATTATCACATGGCCCTATAGTGGAACCTCTAAATTGCAACAATTCTCTGCAGTTTTTCAATTTAAGCCAGTAGATGAGTATGCAACCAGTACCCATCCCACTCTCTTGTCAAGAGCTAACAAATAATCCTCATAATTCAGAGGTCTTTTCTTGTGCTGAAAACCATCAAGACTAGTTTGGTGGCAAGGGGAGTGTCTTTTTTTGGGGTGGGGGGGGGTGCAGTTTTTCAGCTGTGTGAATTCCATAGGCCTATGTCCTAGTAAAACACTGGCAACAATTTTGTATTCAAGTTATTAAACTTTTTTGGGGAAACTTTAATTGTCAGCTCATTATTCATTTGACAGTGCCATCATGGGTGTCTTCATTGACTGTTCACCTTTTGTGGGGGACTGAATTATGAGTAATCACAGGGTCAGTTGTGGGTGATGGATCATGGCTAGAAGGGATGGAGCAAATGTCAGTGACATGTTGCATGTTTGAGTCTCGCCTGAGAATCTTTGCCAACCCTAAACCTGATTCTCCTAACCTGCGTAAGTTCTATCCTCTTATGACATTGGGCTTGTTTGACACAGCTGACAGTGCAGGGGACTGCTGACTGACTGATCAACACATCACCTTGCATCATAACACTGAACAAAAATCTAAATGCAGCGTGTAATGTTAGTCCCATGTTTAATGAGCTGAAATAATGTCCCATGTGCACAAAATGCTTATTTCTCTTAATTCTGTGTAAAAAAACCACTAAGTTTTACATCCCTGTTAGTGAGCATTTCTCCTTTGCAAAGGAATGTCCACCAAAGCTATTGCCAGATAATTCATTGTTAATTTCTCTACTACAAGCTGCCTCCAATGTCGTTTTTAGAGAATTTGGCTGTATGTCATTTGGATCATGGATCATTTAGCTATTTGATTTGGAAATGTAGGACCTTTAGGTATTTTTTTCTTCTATTTATTTGATAAAATATAGAATTTGCCCTTTACCATTATAACCCATAGAAACTCATTGATGTTTATAAATGGCAAAACCCGGGCGACGCTAGGCCAATTGTGCGTCGCCCCACGGACCTCCCGGTCGCGGCCGGTTACGACAGAGCCTGGGCGCGAACCCAGGGACTCTGATGGCACAGCTGGCGCTGCAGTACAGCGCCCTTAACCACTACGCCACCCGGGAGGCCTAAACTGACAGATTCTGATGAGGTTTTTAAAATTATATTTCTTAGATTGACGCACATGTGCAACTCTTAAGGATTAACTGGCTGGATCCTATTTGAGGACGTGACTAACATGTTGACTAGTGCTCTGTGAGTGTGGGTGAAGAACGGGTGGAGCGTAGCCAATGTCTGCCTGAAGGCAACAGACCTCTTTCAGGTGGTCTTGTCTGTGCATAGAAAGTTGATGCAATGCTATGGCACAAATGAAGCGCTACAAAAAATACTATGCTATAAAGGTACCTAAACAGCACAAGGCAATGAAAAACTGGAATCTACAGCCTTGAATTGACAGCCTTGTTTAAAGAAATGACGACCTGTCAATCTTTGAATAAGAAAACTGAACAGAGCAGCATCAAAGCGGAGATTGAACAGCAGTTGAACAAGTGACATCCGATTTCTCCAGCTTAATCAGGGAGCTTCTACTAGATTTCCTGATGAAGCTTGTCTAGAAAATATGCCGCATGCCAAAAATGACCAAGAAGCGTCAGTGCATTCAAATAAGTAATCTGGTCACAGAGCTGGCGAGATTGGTTGACGGTGAAGTGGGCAAAATATCTGATTTAGGACGAGACAAGTTTGGATTCCAAGATGGCATCGAAGCTGCACAGACCTTGGGAGGGTCAAGTGTTTGAAACTACTTGAAAATGTAGGATTTGTTTGAGGATCAGGAGATGCTCTCCATTGTCCTCAGTGCCTACCTCATATGACAGCGAGGCCTCAGACCTTGAGGACTCATGCAGCAGGGATGATGTGGAGGAGGCGGAATCTGAGGGGGTGAATTATGCCACCGGTAGAAAGGTAAGACAAGCCCCAGATTACTCTTCAATGGTCATTGGTTGTGTTTTTTGATATCGGTACCAGTAAGTATAATTGTATAAGTAAAGGAAGTGAGATTGAAGTTGAATTGTGCATCCTTGAATTCTGATCACAGTCCAGAGTGAGCATCGCCCTTGAAGACACTACAGACTAGCCAGAGGTGGACATTACTGTGAATTCTCCCCATGTGTGAGTATTCCTGGGGGAAATGGTTAGCTGACTGGTTAGCTGACAACGTCACAAAAAGGATGCTCACCCTTCGCAGAGGCAGAAGGATGGGTGTTATGATTCTGAAGGGTGAGATAGCTAGCAACAAGCTTGTTGTATTTTGTTATTGAAACTATTCATTTCTACTATAAGTACGCTACTCAACACCAAAATTCCCTATAGGTTTGGATCCCTTATCAGCTCCTACTCTGGTAACTAGGAAGGTGGCGCTTTTCAACAGGGATTGATACTGCCATACCCTCGATTTTACATCTACACCATTTTTTTTAGATGTATTATCATTTAAACTTTTTGGGCTTTAGGGTGGGGGTAATAATGTAATTTTTCAATCACTTACATATTTTTTGCATAGCAGAGTTTGATTGTATTTTTAATTTTAGTGTGTAGGTATTAATTTGAAGACATTGGACTAATGCTTCGATCACACCAACAGAGTCTTACAATTTGCTACACCAGAAATACATTATTTTCCAATGGAATGCTGCGTTTCAGAGGCAGTTTCAGAGCGTTCTGTGTGGTTCATATTGTAATGAAACAGCAGGGAGCAGGTATTACAATATGTTGAATTTATCGAACGTATGCTTCAAACTGTATGTGCATACGGCAAGACAGAAATGGTAGCAGAAGGTGAATGTTGAACTTTTGTTGCACACATAGCCAGATGATACTGCGTACAAATTGCGCAATAATACCATCGGTGTGATCAAGGCGCAAAGCCTAGTTTATACCCTACGTACGTATGCATTAAATAACTACGTAGTACTGGCGTTGCGTAGCAAAAGTACGCAGACGTGCAGCTCCACGATTCACTCGACGCAGGTTCGCCATTTTGCGAAGCGTTCTTCCGTTGGTTACGTCGGGTATAAACTAGGCTAAAGTCCTTTAATGACTTATTTTATTGTATATAGTGGTATACATAGTATAGTATAGTGATATTTATGTACTCAACTAAATCTATATTGGTGTGAGACGGTCTCAAGTTGCATAACATTCATGTTTTTCATGAGTGTAAAAACGGTATAATTGGCACTTCCCTGTAAGAGGTCGAGAAAGCCTCAAGATGGCGACAAATGTGTTCTCTATCATCTTATTCTGCCATGGCAGAAGAGGGCTTGATGAATTGTATACAGTATATTGAATTCGGAGAGGTTATAATGTGAAATACAACATTATTGTCTGCCAAATTAATTAGCAGTATTAAAACAGTGTCATATATATTTCTTTATTTCAGTTTGTATATATTTCAAGTTACAGTATCTTGTTAGTCTCACGCAGCAAGCAGCAACCATTTTCATGTGTGTGTTCTGCATCTGGAACCGTGAAGCCTGGCACTCGAGGCTAGTAGGATGTATAGGATATTTATGCGCCATATGTTCATGTGACCAGACCACTCTGTTTGCCTAACTTGAGTAATCCTTACAAAAATACATTCAAAAGGGGACTACATATAGCTCAAAAGAAGATTTACACATATAATCTATCATTGCCCATTCACACTAGCAGGGAAGCCCCTCTCTTAGGGACTGAGGAGACTGAGGCTTACGGCGAAGCCATATGAGTGGCTTTACTGTAATCTCAGGCACAGTAGAGTGAGAAAAGTGTCTCATCTGTATAGTTGTGCTGAGGAGATCCAGACTGCATCCCAAGTGGCACCCTAGTATTCACTATACAATGCACAACTTTTTACCAGCCCCCCCCCGTATAAATTGTGCCTTCCTGTATTATACTTATGCAAAGAAAAATATTTTATTCTACTGAGCCATTTACTTTATGTTCATATTCTTATCTTGTATAATTTCTTATTGTTACATTGTCGACAAGGAACCTGCAAGTAAGCATTTTGTTGGACGGTGTATACCATGTGAATCCCATACATACAGCTAATAAAACGTGAAACTTGAAAGTATTTCCTGCAACACCCCTGACTGTTAGTAGACTTGTAATACTTTACCTGAAGGCTACCTACATTAAGATTTCATAACACATTTATAACCCATCTATACCACCCTCATGCATTACAGGAGCCAACCAAAATATATTCTAACTTGGGGTAGTAATGCTTCATTTTAAGGGGTCTTTATTACAGTGTAATATGTAATTGCACTGCAACAGGTATTGTAATTAATTTTAATAATATATAGTTAAACTGTAATAAAAACATGTAACTGGTGGTAATTGCAGTCTGTAATTACAGAGGTGTAAAAATGAATGTTTGTTACCATGCTTGTTACAAATGTTTACATTTCATAGAGCATGACAACCATATAATGCATCCCAATGCCTACACATTTCAGCCTGCACATTTTCAGCCTGCACAAACCATGTGATAAGTGTTAGCCAATTGAAAACCAACCACCTCATTGACACGATTTTGCAATAAAGGGCTCTGGAGTCTGATGTCCAGGTCCAATGTCAAAAACGATTTTGCAACATCGCAAGACTTCCGGGAAAGCTTGCCAAACAGACCAGGCCTGGGTTTTGTGTTTGAGAAGTCAATGAGAGAAGTGAAAAATTCCTTACTTAGTACATTTTTTAAATCTAAAGGCACAACCTAGATTCAAGCCAGTGTCTTAAGGCAGCAGCTACTCTTCCTGGGTTCCAAACACATTAAGGCACTTACATGTCATATAAAACAAAAGATAAAACAGTACATCATATACCATTATTACACCACTACAATGTGCATGCAAATTATTATTTAACTAGACACATCAGTTAAGAACAAATCCTTATTTACAATCACATCCTACCCCGGCCAAACCCGCACAACACAGGGCCAATTGTGTGCCGCCCTATGGGACTCCCAATCACGGAAGGATGTGATTCAGCCTGGATTCGAACCAGGGACTTTAGTGACGCCTCTTGCACTGAGATGCAGTGCCTTAGATAGTTGCGCCACTCGGGAGCGTGTGTGTGCGTGTGTGCGTGTACATATCTCCTCAAAGTCCCTGCTGTTCCATAAGGTGTATTTGATCTGTTTTTTAAATCGGATTCTACTGCTTGCATCAGTTACCTGATCTGGAATAGAGTTCCATGTAGTTGTGGCTCTGTGTAGTATTGTGCGCGTCCTATAGTATAGTCTGTTCTTGACTTTGGGATTGTGAAGAGACCTCTGGTGGCACATCTTGTGGGGTATGCACATTAAAGGACAACAATGCCATTGCCCCAAGCTGCACTTGTCCCCACTGTTGCCTACTTTATTTAAGAAATGTGATGTTTCTTTCTACAGCTGAATTGAAAGCCACTTCTTTGTAATTTGTTCCTTTTGACATTCTAGACTGTGAGTTTCTCAATGTTGAAACAAGTTTATCTTCCTGAGATTCCTTAGATAAGTATCCTTGGCAGATAAATGCATGTGTTGAATGCAGTATTCTTAGAGATGTGACCGACCTTAGTGTACACGTCCTTATTTGTACAGTATGGGTCAGGTTTTCACATACATGTATTCCCTGAGAATGGGTGGCTTTTCTCTCTCCCTCACAGCTCTTAATGAGAGATAGAGGAGATTTAGTTATAGTTTGACACATAGTCCAAAGCCCAACTATGAGATAAATTAACATTTGAACCTTAAGCCCCTGTTTCTTCCACTAGGCTTGAGTACAGTGGCTCTAAATGACTTTCTGCTAAGTAAGGATACATCGTACCGCATTGTCTCCTTCAGCCTTATGTCTGTGAAGGATATTAATATTATGTAATATAACTCTAATGACCAGAAGGAATGTATTAAATTAAGCTGCCTATATTTTATAAGCAAACAAAATTATATTAAGGCATTATTAATGATCGGGGAATGTTAGTGATATGTGACTCATATGTTTATTGAGGCAGAAAATGGGACAGTTGTGCATCAGACAGAAGTTATTGGGCAAGTTCCTATGCTTAGACGTTGCTTATGCCTGACATCTTACAACATCTGGATAGGTATTTTAAGTATCAGCTAACCACATATGTTAAAGCAATTTGTCAGTCCATGACACAGTCAATGGCGTGGCACACGACCATTGGTTGTTGCGTTGCCTCACCTTAGCTGTGGAACGCGCCCAATCCTGTGGACAGACGCAAGTAACATCTGACTCAATTACGCAATATTTTGGTTCAGTTCTGGGTTTCCAAGATTAGACTGAAGTGCATCACCTAAAAAAGACTTTCAGGTAGAAAGCCCACTCATGATTGACCCTTAAAGTCATTTTATTTTGAAGTTTGTTAAAAAAAGTGATAGCATCATTGTTGACCGGACCTGTGGAGGATGGTGAAGATAAATATTGTCCTACTCTATGTGAAAATGACTTGTGCCTTGGGCGGACTATCTTAAAAATAAATCACCATGCAACTTTTCTTTGTACAGTATATTCTTCTCAGTGCTGAGACCAAATTAACTTAGACCATATGGCTGTTAATCCATCTTCTCTGAATCCAGGCCAGGGACAGCTCTGTGGTGAGCAGGTCATAACGACATTGTCTGTGGACCCATCCCAAACCAAACAGATTAAATAACCAGTGCTGTAGGGGGATCAACCAGTGCTGTAGGGGGATCACACAAATCATTTGAGGCCCTCACACAGAAATTAGACATAAAAATAAACCATGGAAAATATCTGTCTATCTGGGAATGAATTATCACTTGCCCTCTGATTTGATGTTCCATTTAATGGGCACATTCTCTGACAAGCTCTCACAGCAGATGGCTCCAGATGGTATTACAGTGTTACTGACTTGGTTAGGTTTAGGACAGTGAAGCACATCATCAAAATTACTCTTGAGTCCTACTAAACCCTTGTTTTTCCCCTTTATCCACAGTGTACAAAACATTAGGAAAACCTTCCTAATATTGAGTTGCACCCCCTTTTGCCCACAAAACAGCCTCAATTCGTTGGGGCATGGACTCTATAAGGTATCACGTGTTCCACAGGGAAGGTGGCCCATGTTGACTCCAATGCGTCCCACAGTTGTGCCAAGTTGGCTAGATGTCCTTTGGGTGGTGGACTATTCTTCATACACATGAGAAACTGTTGAACGTGAAAAACTCAGCAGCATTGCCGTTCTTGACACACTCAAACCGGTGCGCCTGGCACCTACTATCATACCCCGTTCAAAGACACAAATCTTTTGTCTTGCCCACTCACCCTCTGAATGGCACACATACACAATCCATGTCTCAATTGTCTCAAGGTTTAAAAATCCTTCTTTAATCTGTATCTTCCCCTTCATCTACACTGATTGAAATGGATTTAACAAGAGACATCAATAAGGGATCATAGCTTTCACCTGGTCAGTCTTTGTCATGAAAAGAGCAGGTGATCCCAATGTTTTATACACTCAGTGTATATTCAATGATGATGTCATTATGTCAAATAACACCATATGTATCACAGAAAATGACTCCTGATGATATCACACTAATGAAAAATCTGCTGCCAGTGCAGTGAAAAGGATTCTGTGTCCAAATTGTGAAAGATAGTTTACCCACATTTTTCCAAAAACATTTTCTGCCAGCCAGCAAAAACCCCTCTCAATCACAGATTTCTAATAGGGCTGTGATTTCATTTTAGTTGGAGATGAAATGGGAAGGTTTGGCATTAACGTTCCAATGAGGCTATATTCACATTCTCACATCCCAAATGGCACCCTATTCCCTATATAGTGCAGTACTTTTGACCAGGGAAGTGTACTGTACTGAACACTGAACAAAATAAAAAATAACAAAACGTGCCGCTATACAAACGAGTGCTGACAGGCAACTACATATAGACAAGATCCTACAAACACCAAAGGGAAATGGCTACCTAAATATTATCCCTAATCAGAGACAACGATAAACAGCTGTCTCTGATTAGGAACCATATCAGGCCAACATAGAATTACAAAACCCCTAGACCTACAAAACCCTAGACAATACAAAAACCCTTGACAATACAAAACTAGCGTACCCACCCTAGTCACACCCTGACCTAACCAAAATATAAAGAAAACAGGGATATCTCAGGTCAGGGCGTGACAATCTGATTCTACTGCTTGCATCAGTTACCTGATGTGGAATAGAGTTCTATGAAGACATGGCTCTATGTAATACTGTGCACCTCCCATAGTCTGTTCTGGACTTGGGGACTGTGAAGAGAACTCTGGTGGCATGTCTTGTGGGAGATGGGTGTCCGAGTTGTGTCCGAGTTGTGTGCAAGTATTTTAAACAGACAGTTCAGTACATTAAGCGTGTCAACACCTCTTACAAAAACAAGTAGTGATGAAGTCAATCTCTCTTCCACTTTGAGCTATGAGAGATTGACATGCACGTCATTAATGTTAGCTCTTCGTGTACTTTTACTGCCAGTCTTGCTGCCCTGTTCTGAGCCAACTGCAAATTTCCCTCTTTGTGGCACCTGACCACACTACTAAGCAAGTCTAGGTGCGACACAACTAGGGCCTGTAGGACTTTCCTTGTTGATAGTGTTGTTAAGAAGGCAGAACAGCACTTTATTATGGACAGACTTCTCCCCATCTTAGCTACTGTTGTATCAATATGTTTTGACCATGACAGTTTACAATCCAGGGTTACTCCAAGCAGTTTAGTCACCTCAACTTGCTCAATTTCCACATTATTCATTATGAGATGTTGCAGTCATTTCAGTTGCTGTAGTAGTTGACGTGTATAGTGTTGAGTCATTCGCATACGTAGACACACTCGCTTTACTCAAAGTAAAGATTGAAAAAAGTAAGGGGCCTAAACAGCTACCCTGGGGAATTCCTTTTTTACCTGGATTAAGTTTGAGAGGCTTCCATTAAAGAATACCCTCTGTGTTTTGTTAGATAATTAACTCTTTATCCACATTATAGCAGAGGGTGTAAAGCCATAACACAAGTTTTTCCAGCAGCAGACTATGATCGATAATGTCAAAAGCTGCAAGACAGCCCCCACAATCTTTTTATAATCAATTTCTCTCAGCCAATCATCAGTCATTTGTGTAAGTGCTGTGCTTGTTTAATGTCCTTCCTTATTACCGTGCTGAAAGTCTGTTGTCAATTTGTTTACTGTGGAATAGCATTGTATCTGGTCAAACCCAACTTTTTCCTAAAGTTTACTAAGGGTAGGTAACAGGCTGATTGGTCGGCTATTTGAGCCAGTAAAGGGGGCTTTACTATTCTTGGGTAGCGGAATTACTTTAACTTCCCTCCAGGCATGAGGACACACACGTTCCAGTAAGCTAAAGTTTAAGACATGGCAAAGAAGAGTGGCAATATTGTTCGCTATTATCCTCAGTAATTTTCCATCCAGATTGTCAGACCCCAGCGGCTTGACATTGTTGATAGACAACAACAAAAAATGTCACCTCTTCCACACTGACTTTACGGAATTCAAAAGTACTAACCTTGTCTTTCATAATTTGGTCAGATATACTTGGATGTGTAGTGTCAGCGTTTGTTGCTGGCATGTCATACCTAAGTTTGCTAATATTGCCAATGAAAATGTAATTAAAGTAGTTGGCAATATCACTGGGTTTTGTGATGAGTGAGCTATCTGATTCAATGAATGATGGAGCCGAGTTAGCCTTCTTCCCCTAAATGTAAGGTGCTCTAAAGCTTTTTACTATCTTTCTTTGTATCTATGTATTTATTTTTGTTTCATAGTATAGTTTCTTTTTCTTTTTCTTTAGTTTAACATTACTACTTAATTGGCAGTATGTTTGCCAATCAGTGGGGCTGACAGACTTATTTGCCATATCTTTTGCTTCATCCCTCTCAACCATACCATTTTTCAATTCCTCATCAATCCAAGGGGATTTAACAGTTTTTACAGTCATTTTCTTAATGGGTGCAGGCTTATTAGTAACTGGAATAAGCAATTTCATAAATCTGTCAAGTGCAGCGTCTGGTTGCTCCTCATTATACACCACAGACCAGCAAATATTCTTTACACCATCAACATATGAATCACTACAAAACTTGTATGACTTCTTATACACTATAGTAGGCCTAGCCTTTGGAACTTTGGTTTTCCTAGATATGGCTACTATATTGTGATCACTACATCCTATGGATTTGGATACTGCTTTGAAGCATTTCTGCAGCATTAGTAAAGATGTGATCAATAAATGTTGATGATTTCATTCATGTGCTGTTTGTAACTATCCTGATAGGTTGACTGACAACCTGAACCCGGTTGTAGGCACTGGTTACAGTTCAAAGTTTTTTCTTGAGTGGGCAGCTTGGTGAAAGCCAGTCAATATTTAAATCACCCTGAAAATATAGTTCTCTGTTGATATCACATACATTATCAAGCATTTCACATATATTATCCAGATGCTGACTGTTATCACTTACTGAGGAGTGACTTCCATCTGGCCACTTTACCATAAAGGTCCCCTAGTAGGAAGACCACTGTGTGCAGCTCACCTTGCACCATCAGCTCCAATATGAATGACATGAGCAAGTCAACTTCTGATAAGCTTCCCTGTAAAGTATTCAAAACAGTCAAGCAACCCAGAAAAGTGCTAAAAATAGCCCATATTAAGATATGCAGCCTGAAAAAGGTCCATGAAGTCATTAACTTGCTTTTAACAGATGATATTCATATTCTGACTATCTCTGAAACTCACTTAGATAATACCTTTGATACAGTGGTAGCAATACACGGTTATAACATCTACCGAAAATACAGAAATGCCAACAGGGGCAGTGTTCCAGTCTATATTCAGAACCACATCCCTGTACAGATTAAAGACAATCTCATGTTAAATACTGTTCAAGTAATATGGCTACAGGTTCATCTTCCTCATCTTAAGCCCGTCTTTGTGGGAAGCTGCTATAGATCAGGGAGGTGACCAAGAACCGTCTGACAGAGCTCCAGAGTTCCTCCATCCAGAAGGACAACCATCTCTGTAGCACTCGACCAATCAGACCTTTATGGTAGAGTGGCCAGACGGAAGCCACTCCTCGGTAAAAGGCACATGACTGCCTGCTTGGAGTTTGCCAAAAGGCACCTAAAGAACTCTCAGACCATGAGAAACACGATTCTCTGGTCTGATGAAACCAAGATTCAACTCTTTGGCCTGAATGCCAAGCATCATGTCTGGAGGAAACCTGGCACCATTCCTAAGGTTACAATTTGTTTTGTTTTATTTAACCTTTATTTAACTAGGCAAGTCAGTTAAGAACAAATTCTTATTTACAATGGCAGCCTACCCCTGCCAAACCCTAACCTGGACGACGCTTGGCCAACTATGCGCTGCCCTATGGGACTCCCAATCACGGACGGTTGTGATACAGCCTTGAATCGAACCAGGATCTCTAGCACTGAGATGCAGTGTCTTAGACCGGTGCACCACTCGGGAGCCCAAAAGGTGAAGCATGGTGGTGGCAGCATCATTCTGTTTTTCAGCAGCAAGGACTAGGAGACTAGCCAGGATCGAGGGAAAGATGAACGAAGAAAAGTACAGAGAGATCCTTGATGAAAACCTGCTCCAGAGTGCTCAGGATCTCAGACTGGGGCGAAGGTTCACCTTCCAACAGGACAACAACCCTAAGCACACAGCCAAGACAAAGCAGGAATGGCTTCGGGACAAGTCTCTAAATGACCTTGAATGGCCCAGCCAGAGCCTGGACTTGAACCCGTTCGAACATCTCTGGAGAGACCTAAAAATAGCTGTGCAGCGACACTCCCCATCCAACCTGACAGAGCTTGAGAGGATCTGCAGAGAAGAATGGGAGATACTCCCCAAATACAGGTGTGGCAAGCTCATACCCAAAATACTAAAGGCTGTAATTGCTGCCAAAGGTGCTTCAACAAAGTACTGAGTAAAAGGTCTGAATACTTATGTAAATGTAATATTTCAGTTTTTTATTTTGAATACATTTGCAAACATTTCTAACAATCTGTTTTTTCTTTGTCATTATGGGGTATTGTGTAGAAGAAAAAAACAACAATTTAATCAATTTTAGAATATGGCTGTAACGTAACAAAATGTGGAAAAAGTCAAGGGATCTGAATACTTTCCGAATGCACAGTATGTGCCCGCCATCGTTTCTATTTCAAGTCTTCTCACTCTTTGATCGAGTCAGGTATCTGTCATCATGACATGCAGCACTTTGGGGTGGATGACCACCTGTCTCAATCAATGAGAGAAGACTTGAAATAGAGAAGATGTTGGCAAAAACCTTTGGGTAAATCACATTATCTGGTCTAACAATGTGTAACTACAGTTCTCTGCACTTGTGTGTCTCTACACCTGAGACACACTCGGACACACTGAACTATTACTACTCTGTTCATACACATGTTTTGTATGTTACTTTTACCATCATAAATAACATTGTTGTTGAATACCCAGTTCTCTGGATTTAGCGTTAAATAGTGTTCACTCTCCTGTATTTTGTATATCTGAATGTCTAGCATCTGTTTGATGCTACAGAGTCATGTACAGCTTATATAAATATCTTCTGTGAATCCATAAGGGCAGACAAATTTAAAAGAAAAGATCCATATTTATTTTATGGTGGTTCTACATCAGGGCTCTCCAACCCTGTTCCTGGAGAGATACCATCCTCACTCCAACCCTAATTCTAATAATTAGCTGGTTGATAAGCTGAATCAGGTTACTTACAACAGGGTTGGAGCGAAAATCTACAGGAGGGAAGTTCTCCAGGAACACGTTTGGAGACCCCTGTTCAAATCAAATTTTATTAGTCTCATGTGCCGAATACAACAGTGAAATGCTTACTTACAAGCCCCTTACCAACAATGCAGTTTAAAAAATATGGATAAGAATAAGAAATAAAAGTAACAAGTAATTAAAGAGCAGCAGTAAAATAACAATAGCAAAGACTATATACAGGTGGGTACAGAGTCAATGTCCTGGGGCACCGGTTAGTTGAGGTAATATGTACGTGGGTAGAGTTTTATTAAAGTGACTATGCATAGATTATAAAAATAGAGAGTAGCAGCGGTGTAAAAGAGGGGGGGGGGGGGGGAATGCAAATAGTCTGGGTTGTCATTTGATTAGGTGTTCAGGAGTCTTATGGCTTTGGTGTAGAAGCTGTTTAGGAGCCTCTTTCACCTAGCCTTGGCCCTCCGGTACCACTTGCCGTGCGGTAACACAAGAGAACTGTTTGACTAGGGTGGCTGGTGACCTTCCTTTAACACCGCTTGGCATAGAGGTCCTGGATGGCAGGTAGTTTGGTCCCAGTGATGTACTGGGCCGTTCGCACTACCCTCTGTACCTGCGGTCGGAGGCAGAGCAGTTGCCATACCAGGCAGTGATGCAACCACACGGCCAGGTCTCTGACTTCCTCCCTATAGGCTGTCTTGTCGTTGTTGGTGATCAGGCCTACCACTATTGTGTCATCAGCAAACTTAATGATGGTGTTGGAGTCGTGCCTGGTGAACAGGGAGTACAGGAGGGGACGAGCAAACACCCCTGAGGCGCCCCTGTGTTGAGGATCAGCTTGGCGGATGTGTTGTTACCTACCCTTACTACCTGGGGGTGGCCCGTCAGGAAGTGCAGGATCCAGTTGCAGAGGGAGGTGTTTTGTCCGGGGGTCCTTGGTTTATTGATGAGCTTTGAGGGCACTATGGTGTTGAACGCTGAGCTGTAGTCAATGAATAGCATTCTCACATAAGTGTTCCTTTTGTCCAGGTTGGAAAGGGCAGTGTGGAGTGCCATAGAGATTGCATCATCTGTGGATCTGTTGGGGCGGTATGCAAATTGGAGTGGGTCTAGGGTTTCTGGGATAATAATGTTGATGTGAGCCATGACCAGCCTTTCAAAGCACTTCATGGCTACAGATGTAGTCATTTAGGCAGGTTGCCTTAGTGTTCTTGGGCACAGGCACTATGGTGGTCTGCTTAAAACATGTTGATATTACAGACTCAGACAGGGAGAGGTAGAAAATGTCAGTGAAAACACTTGCCAGTTGGTCAGCACATGCTCGCAGTACACGTCCTGGTAATCTGTCTGGCCCTGCGGCCTTGTGAATGTTGACTTGTTTAAAGGTCTTACTCACATCGGCTGCAGAGAGCGTGATTACACAGTCTTCCGGTACAGCTGGTGCTCTCATGCATGTACCTGCCAAATCCAACGAGCGTCAGAACCGGTGTAGTACGATTTGATCTAAGTCCTGTAATTACGCTTTGCCTGTTTGATGGATCGTCGGGATAGTGGGATTTCTTATAAGCTTCCGGGTTAGAGTCCCACTCCTTGAAAGTGACAGCTCTAGCCTTTAGCTCAGTGCGGATGCTGCCTGTAATACATGGCTTCTGGTTGGGGTATGTACATACGGTCACTATGGGGAAGACGTCATCGATGCACTTATTGATGAATCCAATGACAGATGTGGCGTACTCCTCAATGCCATCGGAGGAATCCTGGAACATATTCCACTCTGTGCTATCAAAACAGTCCTGTAGCTTAGCATCTGCTTCATCTGACCACTTTTCTTTTGATTTAGTCCCTGGTGCTTCCTGCTTTTCTCCTCTTCCTCTTCATGCAAATGACGGGAATCTGGGCCTGTTCCCGAGAAAGTAGTATATCGTTTGGTCGGGCTCTTCAAACTCGTTAAAGGAAAAAAAAGATTCTGCCAGTCCGTGGTGAATAATTGCAGTCCTGATGTCCAGAAGTTATTTTCGGTCATAAGAAATGGTAGTGGCAACATTATGTACAAAATAAGTTGGATAAAGCACCCATAGTCTTATGCTGAGCCACACTCGCTGCTTTTACACAAGCGGCCCAATTTATATTTTTGATATCTATCTGTTTTTGATAATTGATATCTGATATTTGTTTCCACTAATTGGTCTTAATCACACCAGCTATTTTTCAGAACTGATCTGATTAGTCAAAATAACAATTAGTGAAAAAAAATATCAGAATTGGGCTACCTGTGTAAAAGCAGCCATAGTCCTTTATCCAGCTTTGGTACACTGACAATGGTGGGTTGTGGAAGCTGAGCCTCTCTGTGCTTATGGCTTGTTCTGTCTGCGGTGAATGGTCAGCTAGTGTAGGTCTTCTTACCCACCAATGGTTTGGTCCTCTTGTAGAAGATTTATCATTTTTATGGAAGGGATGTAGGGCAACACGCCTTTGTTGGTCAAGGTATCAACCGAATGGGACTGGCTAGCATATTGTTTCGGGACAATGAGGGGACATTGGGAGCTGCTTTTGAGAGTAAAGATCAGTCAACAAAGTGAATGGGCTGGGGGCCTATGGGCTGGGGGGCTGAAGAAGGCAGTTCTTACACAGTATGAATTGTTGTGTATGGGAGTTTGAGGAAAATGGCACCTCAATCGTGCTCATACACAATACATTTACAGTCTAAGCACAAACCTTCACAACCAAAACCCCCTTCTTCATCTCAAAGTACTTTCTGTAATCCTCCCGCAGCCCATTGACTGACAGATAATTATTTTTGATAGTAGCCCTTTGCAGGGGAATTTTGTATTTTGAAAATCTGCAGAGAAGAATAAGGTGGTTGTGTTAGCTAGCTAGCTGGCTAAATTACTCAGCTAGGCTAGCAAGCTAGCTAACGTTAGGTTACCTCTAATTGAGAATCTTCCTTTTTGTTCTGAAGGCAAATAAATTGATGGTCTTGCATCACTTCTCAGCTGTCATCGAAATCAGTTAATTCTGAAATTCCCTATGATTATCTTTGGTCATCGCACAGTGGAGGTTTTAGCATGTAAATCTTGGTGGGGCAAACTCAACCATTTTTTTTAGATGCATGCCAGCAAAGCACTACACAAGATTGTATATTTTAATAGGCATATGTGGTCTAAAAAGGAAGAAAAATACAATCACTGTCACGACTTCCGCCGAAGTTGGTGCCTCTCCTTGTTCGGGCGGTGTTCGACGGTCGACGTCACCGGCTTTCTAGCCGCCACCGATCTACGTTTCTTTTTCCATTTGTTTTATCTTGATTGTACACACCTGGTTTCCATTACGTTATAATCTATTCCATATTTAACCCTCTGGTTCCCACATGGTTTTGTGCGTGTTTGTTCTTTGTTAAGTAGTCGCTCTTTTGTGTCTAGCTGGAATATTTTTCCCTGTATGGAATTTGTTTGTGATTTTTCAGAGTAAAGTACGTTTTTACTCAGTTCTGTGTCCTGCGCCTGACTCGGTCCTACCCGCTGCACACTGACATTTGACAGAAACATGCACCTCGATATGGAGTCAGCAGGTACACCCGGTCCTCTGTTACCAGTGGTGGAGCGCGTCCAGCAGCACGCAGCGATGCTCCAAAATCTTGGCACAGCCATGGAGCGATGAGAGAGAGAGGGGGTTTTCCCACACCCCGTCCACTTCACCCCAACCCACACCGCTGTACACTCCTCCGTCACCGGAACCCAGTGGGATTCACACTGACATTTGACAATCACGAGGATCCACTTTTATAGACAATATACTGACGCACAGACAGCACATCGTGCAAACAAAACAAACCTTGCAATATCAACTGGAATTACATGGGTCTATTACTGAAATTTCTTGTTGATTTTTTTTTATTTGAAAGGGAAGAGACTGTCACTGGCAAACATGGTTACAGACCCAACAACCTTATATAGTATCCCCTCGTGAAGAAAAGCACATTAACTAATTTTAATACACAAAGCAAAATAATGAAATAATTCCAACATTGCCTAAAATGATGAATAAGATACTAATGAGATAGACATATATAAGCACTATAACAATTGAGATGTACAAACTTTGGCATAGGGGAACGATGAGCATATAAGAAGCAAGCCGTAATTTCGATTAAGACATTAATGAGAGAGTAATCAATATAACTATTTGTTCAGCACTTATATGAACAGCGCCAGAACAGCGCCAGAATTCAGAACATGGGCCGTTCTTACAGTATTCGTCCTGTACACCAAGTCAGAACCATAGGATAAATAACAGGGGCATATAAGCAGACAATGAATACAATATTTGATGATGACATTTCACTAAAACAGGCTATACGCGACATGTGCACCACCAAGTCAGAACAGTAGGTTAAGTTTTGAGGCATGGGCTACTAACAGCTTACTACACAACATACACTTAGTATTACTTTTTTAGCTACTGTATACATATCTCCCTGGCATATTACACCATTTATGCAGCAGTATACAAGACATATGTTTGGACTCATCGTTGTTGTGCTTTGCTCATTTGAACATGGCGCGGCGGTCATTCTTGTGGACAAACGTTGTCATCAAACTTTGTCATCAAGTCTGGCATTCTCTGGATTTGTGGTCCTTTCAAAACAGCTGGAAACTCTGAAAAAACAAGGTTTTATCATGACGTCAGTGATCTGCAGGTCCGAGCTCTAGATAGAGGTCAGAATTCCTGTCTTGGAATTCCGAGTTGGATGATCATTCAAAAAGTATTTTCCCAGTCCGAGCTCGTTGTTTTGAATGCGACAGAAGTAATGCTGGATTGACAGCATGGTCAATGTATTCAACATTTTCTGGCCCATGGTGATGCTTGTGAATGTTTATCCTTTTAAGCTTGGAAAAGAGACCCTTTCAGACAGATGTTTTAAATCCTTAAAGCCAGATTTGGACAGCTCGCCCTCTCCACCGAATAGCATGCAGAGGAAGCAAAATAGTGCTCCACATGCCCTGAATGACAGGTCACCACTGTCACCGCATCATTCTTGATAGCCAAAGTCACTGGCAGAATCGGGGTGAATCTCTGGTAGGTAGAATGGTGAAAGATAACTCATTTTCGCACTTGTTTGTAATTAGCACAGCCAGGCACAGGACAACACACAGGCAAAAATTGCAAAACAAACATCTTCAAAAAATATTTCCCAGATAAATTCTGAGATTACTGTGTGTTGGTCGTTCAAAGTAAACAATGCCATAATTCAAGTTTGCTGGCACCCCCCCTCTACCTAGTGGGTGGTATCAGCATTCGCTATGAATGCCGGACTTTATGGTTCACTATGAGCGGGCGAACACAGGGAGTCAAAACTTCCCGATTGTAACAGTGAAATGAAAATTTGCTAGTTCTAGTTTACGGTTTGGATTATTGTGATGTTTATGATAAAAATGTAATGTTGTTAATATAGTAATTACTATATGCCTTGGCAGAGCCAGGGTGAAATTCCCCTTTAACACACATCTTACTTATTAACAATGTAAAAATAGAGGAAGGGATATTGTTCCAGACTATTGGATTTAAGAGTTAGACACAAGTAAACGGACATGAGTCCAGTAAACAGTATAACAACATTATATAGTGGTATAGTATGGTCAAAATCATACTGGTCTTTCCAGAAGACCTTATGAAACCCTTGTCAGTGATAATCTCTGTATCTCAAATTATTTTATTCCTATCCATTTCCAATATTGTAAATATAATTCTTAAATCTCCACAGATTCACAAACTAGATGTATTTTCCTGTCATTGTGACCATTTATGGTGTCTAGTGTTGATTGTAAGGAGCAGAAAGAGCAGGTCTTACTATTCACCAGATCCTCGGATTTTATCACACAAGAATTTCGATTCACTAATCAATGAAGCCACTTCAGGCATGGCTACATTTTCTGAATGGTTCCAGATAAACAAATTATCTTTAAATGTATAAAATTGATCAGAAATACTGTGTAGACATTGTTAATGTGGTAAATGACTATTGTAGCTGAAAACGGTTGATTTTTAATGGAATATCTACATAGGCATACAGAGGCCCATTATCAGCAACCGTCACTCCTGTGTTCCAATGACACGTTGTGTTAGCTAATCCAAGTTTATCATTTTAAAAGGCTAATTTATCATTAGAAAACCCTTTTGCAACTATGTTAGCGCAGCTAAAAACTGTTGTGCTGATTAAAGAAGCAATAAACTGGCCTTCTTTAGACTAGTTGAGTATCTGGAGCATCAGCATTTGTGGGTTCGATTACAGGCTTAAAATGGCCAGAAACAATTAACTTTCTTCTGAAACTCGTCAGTCTAGCCACGTCCTCAGAGCATGCGCAGACCAGCTGGCTGGTGTGTTTACGGACATATTCAATCAATCCTTATCCCAGTCTGCTGTTCCCCCATGCTTAAAGTGGGCCACCATTGTTCCTGTTCCCAAGAAAGCTAAGGTAACTGAGCTAAATGACTACCGCCCCGTAGCACTCACTTCCGTCATCATGGAGTGCTTTGAGAGACTAGTCAAGGACCATATCACCTCCACCCTACCTGACACCCTAGACCCACTCCAATTTGCTTACCGCCCCAATAGGTCCACAGACAACACAATCGCAATCACACTGCACTCTGCCCTAATCCATCTGGACAAGAGGAATACCTATATAAGAATGCTGTTAATTGACTACAGCTCAGCATTTAACACCATAGTACCCTCCAAACTCGTCATTAAGCTCGAGACCCTGGATCTCGACCCCGCCCTGTGCAACTGGGTCCTGGACTTCTTGACGGGCCGCCCCCAGGTGGTGAGGGTAGGAAACAACATCTTCACCCTGCTGATCCTCAACACTGGGGCCCCACAAGGGTGCAGCAAGGTAGTGAAGTCCATTGGTATTATTAGAAAGATTAGTAGTTTCAGCCTTGCTTCCTAACACAATACTACAGTTTAAATGTACCCATATGTAATTTACTGCAATATTGTCTGGGGCAGTATATATGCCTCCTACGTACACAAATTACTAATCACACAGAAGAAATTTGCAGGACTAGCCACCTCCTCTAACTACTTGGCTCCATCTGCCCCTCTGTTTAAGAAACTCAATATATTGTCTATCTAAAACATTAATATACTCCATGGACCTACATATACAAATACCTCCCAGACAGCCTACCTAAACCTTCAATGGATTCTTCCATGTTCATTCCCATATCCATGCATTCAACACGACACTGCAATAACCTTCACCCTCCCCTCTGCCGTGCCTCACATAGTCAATTCTCTAGCTAGCAGATACAGAGGTTCCATACTCTGGAATTCCTATCTTCACATTGACAAAACGTCATCATCACTCAATAACTTCAAGTGAAGACTAGGGGTCAGACTGATGATCCAAACTACCCAGTAGTCTCCTCCATGTAGCCTAGCTCTCACACACACATACATAATAAACCATGTTGTTTTTATTGTTTATTGTGTATATCATGTACAATGTTTAATTAGTGTGCTTGTTTAACAAACTTTTTTTTGGTGCTTATATTTTAATATAGTTATGTGGTTTGAGTTCTATATAATTTTTGTGCTTCCAACCTCACCCGCACACTGTCTGTATGTTTAAAAAAAAACTTTAGTGTTTTATCTTTCACTTGTTTTCTTTGGTGCAAATAAATAAAACCTTAAACATCTGTACGATCTGTAAGATCTTAATCAAATCAAATCAAACGTTATTTGTCACATACACATTGATAGCAGATGTTAATGCGAGTGTAGTGAAATGCTTGTGCAAGTAATTTGAGCCAGTCTCCTACAGAAGGAAAATCCTCCTGCAGAAACAGGAAATATGAATTATTATGTTGATTATAATTAATGTACATTTTTGTAGTGGTTGATACACTTTTCACTAGGTAAAATCAAGTCTGAAATTTCAAAGTGGAAATTACAAACTTTAGAAGCCTTTTTAAACCTCACATACAGTACATGTAAAAAATATCCTGCGCTGCAGGTAATTTATCACACAACAGGGTGATCAACTTAAGATCCTACATCTGTAAATCCATATGTAAATAACAGATCAGTAAATCCATCTATTCATTTATTTATCCTACATAAAATAGCATGATCTGGTCTATAGAACTTTATATGAATTTCATTAAAAATAGAAGACAGCTTTTATCAGAATAGTTCATCTTCACTATCTAGTCTCCACTTGACTCAACAGTTGAACACTCAGAGGAATGTAAGACTGGCCATTCATCCAAGACAGGATCAGAAAGTGGGTCCTTGCACACTGAGGACCCAGTCACAGTCGGCATTTATCTGATAACATTCTTTGTTTATATCAGTGAGTGTCAGAGTTTACACATGCATTTCTGGTGTCCTTTGACAGCTCTTTGGTCTTGGCCATAGTGGAGTTTGGAGTGTGACTGTTTGAGGTTGTGGACAGGTGTCTTTTATACTGATAACAAGTTCAAACAGATGCCATTAATACAGGTAACGAGTGGAGGACAGAGGAGCCTCTTAAAGAAGAAGTTACAGGTCTGTGAGAGCCAGAAATCTTGCTTGTTTGTAGGTGACCAAATACTTATTTTCCACCATAATTTGCAAATAAATTCATTAAAAATCCTACAATGTGATTTTCTGGATTTTTTTTCTAATTTTGTCTGTCATAGTTGAAGTGCACCTATGATGAAAATTACAGGCCTCTCTCATCTTTTTCAGTGGGAACCCGATGGTCACTCTGACAGAGCTCCAGAGTTGGGAAAGCCTTACAGAAGGACAACTGTCTCTGCAGCACTCCACCAATCAGGCCTTTAAGGTAGAGTGGCCAAACGGAAACCACTCCTCAGTAAAAGGCACATGACAGCGGCAGGTATTCTAGTGTTTAGAGCGTTGGACTAGTAACCAAAAGGTTGCAAGATCGAATCGAGTTCTTCTGCTCCTCAACAAGGCAGTTAACCCACTGTTCCTAAGCTGTCATTGAAAATAAGAATTTGTTCTTAACTGACTTGCCTAGTTAAATATTATTATTATTATTTTTTTAAGCATTATGTCTGGAGGAAATCTGCACCATCCCTACAGTGAAGCATAGTGGGGGCAGCATCATGCTGTGGGGATTTTCTTTAGCGGCAGGGACTGGGAGACTAGTAAGGTTTGAGGGAAAGATGAACAAAGCAAAGTATAGAGAAATCCTTGATGAAAACCTACTCCAGAGCGCTCAGGATGTCAGACTGGGGCGATGGTTCACCTTCCAACAGGACAACGACCCTAAGCACAATGCAGGAATGTCCTTGAGTGGCCCAGCCAGAGCCCGGAATGAACCCGATCTAACATCTCTGGAGAGACCTGAAAATAGCTTGGGAGTATCTGCAGAGAAGAATGGGAGAATCTTCCTAAATACAGGTGTGCCAAGCTTATATTGTCCAACCCAAGAAGACTCGAGGTTGTAATTGTTGCCAAGGTGCTTCAACAAGGTATTGAGTAAAGGGTCTGAATAGTTATGCAAATGTGATATTTCATGTTTTTTTTATTAATACACAAAATTAAAGATTCTGTTTTTGCTTTGTCATTATTAGTTAGTAAAATAAAAATATTTGATACATTTTAGAATAAGGCTGTAATGTAACAAAATGTGGAAAAAGTCAAAGGGTCTGAATAGTTTCCAAATGCACTGTATATGTTCCAAAAGTTACTGGCAATTTAGCATGTTTGTAGGGAATGGAATGGGATGTCATCACAGTCATGATCAAAAAGTGGTCACTGCTCAATAGAACTCTGGCTCTGCTCCACGGCAGAACGGCGGTAGAACGGCGGCAGAACGGCACCAACTCTGAACATCACGTCAATTGACAAGTTCCTGTAACTACTGGCTGCAGGTTCGTGAGTGAAAACATGGGCTTTTTCTAAATGAAATCCGCTGAATACAAAACTAAATTGGGAATAATTATATATTTTTTTACTTAGCTAACAGACTGAATTTCCGCATGCACCCTCTGCGAAGATAATAGCTGTATTTGAATACCCATACTAACATACTGTATACTACACACTTAATAAGTATATACTACATACTATATCCTATTAGTTCATTTTAGTATACTGTAAACAAACGGTATCCTTTCAGTTGAGCATACTAGCGCTTCACCTGTCTACCGGAAGTTGATGCTGTTGCTATGCAACCTCTTGCTAGCTTGTTAGCATAAGAAATTACTAGCTAGACTTAGTGTGGGATCGTAAATTCAATCTGGAGTGCCAGAGTGCGCTCTGGGCGTTTGTAAATTCAGGGAGTTGTCAGATTGTCAACTTACAACTTTACAGATTTGTAAATTCAGAGTTTCACTCTCGGAGCATTCAGAGGGTACACTGGACACTCTTGCCAAGGAGTAGGGTTGATCCGAGCGTTCTGACCTCACAACGGCAGTCCAACACCCAAGCTAACTTGGTAGCAATTCCAGACACAAATGAGAGAACACCTCACTCTGACCATTTTACTCACCCTAGCAGAGCTGGTTAGACTGTTTTCATATTATCCAGAGTGTTGGTGCCTGTAACTGTGCTGCTGGCAACAATTTAATTTAGCTTTTTTGCCGACGTTTACTTACATCGGCCATATTCAATGGGTGTTAAGCGTTCGTAAATTCATCAGTTATTCTGCACTCTGGCATAGTCAGACGAGGGTGCTCTGAAATCGGAGTAGATAGCCTGAGGGAATTTATGAACGCACCCAAACAACTATACCACTTAGCTAAGCTATGAATGATGTAAATAATCAAGTCAATAAACGTTGGATAGTTAGTAAGATAGCATAAACTAAATATACTGGCAAGTTCGATGTATTAGTAGCCAAATAATGTTACAGTAGGTAGCTGACATACCCTGTACATACTGCTGTAATGATATGGTTTGCGGTTCATAAGGATAGCATAGCTAACAAATTGTCAGCCAACATAACGTGTAGCGTCACTTATTTGAAAAGTCATTACTTTATTACATTGCTCAATATTTTCTTAACATTTGTCATAATTAGTTAAAGCAACAAATTTGTATCCGCTCTCGTCGGACTTCGTCTGCTTATTTTTCTCCATTTTCTTTAAATATTTTCGCCATCCAGCGGAAACACCTCCAAATGGTACATACTCCGATTTCAGAGCACTCTCGTCTGAGTGTGCCAGAGCGCAGAATAACTGATGAATTTCTGACAATTTATGATTTATTAGATGGGTGAGTCAGTAAACATTGGCAAAAATGTTTTATTAAATTGTTGCCAGCAGAACAGTTACAGTCCTCAATGCTCTAGAAAACATGAAAACAGCCTAACCAGCTCTGCTAAGGCGAGATGAATGGTCAGAGTGAGGTGTTCTATCATTTGTGTCTCGAAGTAGCTAGCAAGATAGCCAACTTCAGCAAGTTAGTTTGGGTACCTGACTGCCAGTTGTGAGGTCAGAACACTCTGATCAACCTTACTCCTCAGTCAGAGCGTCTAGTGTGCGCTCTGAATGCTCCTAGAGCTAAATGCTCTGAATTTACGAACACACTCCAGAGGGAATTTGCAAACACACCCAAATACAACCAAGAGCAATGTAGTCTAAACTAGCAACGGTCACAGCAAATTAACGTTTTTATTTAATCAACACTGTCAAGTAAAAGCATATTAAGGTTATAATATTGTAGAGAACAGTCTAATGGTTCATTCATTCAAACTAACCAAACCATCAGTCCTAGCTTGCTATTATGAAAATCTAATTCAACAATGCCAATAATGTTTTCAATTTTACTTTTGCTTTCAAAAGCAGCTCAAACATAGAACATGTAAGAATGAACTATAGCCAATGGATTCTATCTTGCTAATATACATAGGGAAATAATGCACGCTCTAGAATGCCCTTCAAGCCAATCAGAAACGAGTATTCAACAATGGTATAAATATTATTATAAACTGGGTGGTTCGAGCCCTGAATGCTGATTGGCTGACAGCCATGGTATATCAGACCGTATACGACAGGTATGACAAAGCATTTCTTTTTACTGTTCTAATCACGTTGGTTACCAGTTTACAATAACAATAAGGCACCGTATTGCTTAACTATAAACTGGGTGGTGAGAGCCCTGAATGCTGATTGGCTGACAGCCATGGTACAGTTTATCAGACCGAATACCATGGGTATGACAAAACATTTATTTTTACTTCTCAAAATACCTTGGTAACCAGTTTGGCCATATACCACACCTCTTTGGGCCTTAATGCTTAATTATAAACTGGGTTCGAACCCTGAATGCTGATGGGCTGACAGGCCGTATACCATGGGTATGGTAAAACATTTATTTTTACTGCTCTAATTACGATGGTAACCAGTTTAGAATAGCAATAACACACCTCTGGGGGTTTGTGGTATATGGCCAATATTCCAAGGCTAAGGGCTGTATCCAGGTACTCCGTCTTGCGTCTTGCCTAAGAACAGCCCTTAGCCGTGGTACATTGGCCATATACCACACCCCCTCGGGCCTTATCGCTTAATTAATTACTAGGAGGACAGCTTGTGCTACAATAATTTCACATTTGTTATACATGCAAATATACTGAATATATTTTCATTAGTAACATGTCAAAGTGTTAGTCATTCAGGTTGTGTTTTCACTAGAGACACATTCCATTAGGTTGTGTGTTCCTTGGCTGACTCAAACATCACCCTGGTGACAAGCCAAGGACATTATCTGAACAAGTCTGATTTTCCCTGCTGTTCGTCAGGTTCGGTTGTTACGGACCCCTCTGGCAACGCCGTGTGTCACCTCTCTGCTTCATTTCCTGAATCCCTTTACTGAATGTTGTAAATTGATAAAAAGTGTATGGCGCATGGCCCGAGCATGAATTTGTAATATGTTTCTGTTTCAGAAAAAGTGACACCAGAAGGCAAAGTTAACAGTCTTTATCATAAGTAGTAAGGGAACTCTGCACCACAGTCTCAAGCCTACACAATATGGTCTCCACAACATAAGATTCATATACACTATAGTTCAGCAACTATGCACTCATCAGCATTTGACACAGATCTTGAATGAATAAGTGTTGAGTAATGAGTGGTCTGTGTTAATACTGTTAATGGGAAAATAATTGACCCAGTCTATGGGGGTTAAATAGGGATTTGTTAACTGATTTTTCATGATCACTTGTAGAGACATCAGTTAAATCTGTTGTCTTCTGTCCTCAAGTCTAATAGGACATTATTCCCCTCAAACTTTACCAATTGTATTTATTAAAAAATGTCTTACTGTTTTAAAGTTATATTGACTTATGTTTCTCAAAAATGTGATGCACATTACAATGTGCAAAAAATGACGCATTTAAAGATGTAACAGTTAACTTCAATAGACATTTCAAATGGCTGCTCACTCTACACTCGTATGACCACTCCCCTTTGCTGAGCTGCTGGGAGACATACTGGCAGAAGCACACCGCTCCCTCTAGTTGACCCTTGAAGCTGGGTTGGGGAAAAGGGAAGTCTCTCTTGGCCAGACAGCAGGTGTATCCTGATGAGAAGAAGAGAACAGCTCTCTGGAACATCTTCTTCAGCACAGGCCTGCTCATGGAAAGTGTCACCAAACTCTTTCCTACAACTGTCAATTTTTAAAGAACAACCATGCGTCCTCTACTGACGGAATGAGGTCAATATCCTTCCAGGATACCCGGGCCAGGTCGATTAGAAAGGCCTGCTCGCTGAAGTGTTTTAGGGAGCGTTTGACTGTGATGAGGGGTGGTCGCTTGATCGCAGACCCATTACGGACGCAGGCAATGATGCAGTGATCGCTGAGATCCTGGTTGAAGACAGCAGAGGTGTATTTGGATGGCCGGTTAGTTAGGATGATATCTATGAGGGTGCCCGTGTTTACGGATTTGGGGTTGTACCTGGTGGGTTCATTCATAATTTGTGTGAGATTGAGAGCATCAAGTTTAGATTGTAGGATTGGCGAGGTGTTAAGCATGTCCCAGTTTAGGTCACCTAGCAGCATGAGCTCTGAAGATAGATGAGGGCAATCAATTCACATATGTTGTCCAGGGCACAGCTGGGGGCAGAAGGTGGTCTATAGCAAGTGGCAACGGTAAGAGACTTGTTTCTGGAGAGGCGGATTTTTAAAAGTAGAAACTCAAATTGTTTGGGCACAGACCTGGATAGTAAGACAGAACTCTACTGGCTATCCCTGCAGTAGATTGCAACTCCGCCCCCTTTGGCAGTTCTATCTTGCTGGAAAATTGTATATTTAGGGATGGAAATTTCAGGATTTTTGGTGGTCTTCCTAAGCCAGGATTCAGATACAGCTAGGACATCCGGGTTGGCGGAGTGTGCTAGGGCAGTGAATAAAACAAGCTTAGGGAGGAGACTTCTAATGTTAACATGCATGAAACCAAGGCTTTTACGGTTACAGAAGTCAACAAATGAGAGCGCCTGGGGAATGGGAGTGGAGCTAGGCACTGCAGGGCCTGGATTAACCTCCACATCACCAGAGGAACAGAGGAGGAGTAGGATAAGGGTACGGCTAAAGGCTAAAAGAACTGGACGTCTAGTACGCTCAGAACAGAAAATAAAGGGAGCAGATTTCTGGGCATAATGGAATTTACCCCCACAAGGCATAATATACAGACAAGGGTATGGTAGGATGTGAATACAGTGGGGGTAAACCTGTGCATAGAGTGACGATGAAAGAGATATTGTCTCTAGAAATATAATTTAAAGCAGGTGATGTCACCGCATGTGTGGGAGGTGGAACTAAAGTGTTAACTAAGGCGTATTGAGCATGGCTAGAGGCTCTACAGTGAAATAAGGCAATACCTACTAACAGCAATGGACAAGGCATATTGACGTTAGGGAGAGGCATGCGTAGCCGAGTGATCATAGGAGTCCAGTGAGTGGCTTAAGGCAGCTAGCGGGCTGGGGCTAGCAAGCTAGCAGAAGGGCTTTAGATGGACGTTGCGACGGAAGAAAGTCTGTTGTGGCCCCCTCGTGCAGTTATGTCGGTAGAAGGATCAGCAGTGCTCCGTGTGGTAAACCAGGCCAATTCGCAAAATAGGTATAGTGGCCAAAGAATTTGTCCGATGGGCCTCTTAAGCTAACAGTCCGATGTGCTCTAGACAGCTAGCGGGCCAGCGGATAGCAGGCTAGCGGGTGGGCATTCAGGGGACGTGGCAACGGAGGAGCCAGTTGATAAAATCCCCCTCGGGCAGAATTACGTTGGTAGGCCAGTCCAATTGGCAAAATAGTTATTGTAGCCCAAGGAGTGGCTGATGGGCCTCTTCAGCTAGCCGGGAGATGGCCCTAGCAGATGGCTAACTGACTACTAGCTAGTAGCCAGTTAGCTGGCTAGCTTTTGATGGGGGTTCCAGCTTAAGTATAAAAAATAGCGGATCCGTACCACATTGGGTGAGGCGGATTGCAGGAGAGTATGTTCAGTCCGTAGATGGAAAGTGATATTAAAAATATTTTGACAAGACAACATCAGATAGAGTGCCTTGCGAAAGTATTCGGCCCCCTTGAACTTTGCGACCTTTTGCCACATTTCAGGCTTCAAACATAAAGATATAAAACTGTATTTTTTTGTGAAGAATCAACAACAAGTGGGACACAATCATGAAGTGGAACGACATTTATTGGATATTTCAAACTTTTTTAACAAAATTATTCAGCCCCCTTAAGTTAATACTTTGTAGCGCCACCTTTTGCTGCGATTACAGCTGTAAGTCGCTTGGGGTATGTCTCTATCAGTTTTGCACATCGAGAGACTGACATTTTTTCCCATTCCTCCTTGCAAAACAGCTCGAGCTCAGTGAGGTTGGATGGGGAGCATTTGTGAACAGCAGTTTTCAGTTCTTTCCACAGATTCTCGATTGGATTCAGGTCTGGACTTTGACTTGGCCATTCTAACACCTGGATATGTTTATTTTTGAACCATTCCATTGTAGATTTTGCTTTATGTTTTGGATCATTGTCTTGTTGGAAGACAAATCTCCGTCCCAGTCTCAGGTCTTTTGCAGACTCCATCAGGTTTTCTTCCAGAATGGTCCTGTATTTGGCTCCATCCATCTTCCCATCAATTCTAACCATCTTCCCTGTCCCTGCTGAAGAAAAGCAGGCCCAAACCATGATGCTGCCACCACCATGTTTGACAGTGGGGATGGTGTGTTCAGAGTGATGAGCTGTGTTGCTTTTACGCCAAACATAACGTTTTGCATTGTTGCCAAAAAGTTCAATTTTGGTTTCATCTGACCAGAGCACCTTCTTCCACATGTTTGGTGTGTCTCCCAGGTGGCTTGTGGCAAACTTTAAACAACACTTTTTATGGATATCTTTAAGAAATGGCTTTCTTCTTGCCACTCTTCCATAAAGGCCAGATTTGTGCAATATACGACTGATTGTTGTCCTATGGACAGAGTCTCCCACCTCAGCTGTAGATCTCTGCAGTTCATCTAGAGTGATCATGGGCCTCTTGGCTGCATCTCTGATCAGTCTTCTCCTTGTATGAGCTGAAAGTTTAGAGGGACGACCAGGTCTTGGTAGATTTGCAGTGGTCTGATACTCCTTCCATTTCAATATTATCGCTTGCACAGTGCTCCTTGGGATGTTTAAAGCTTGGGAAATCTTTTTGTATCCAAATCCGGCTTTAAACTTCTTCACAACAGTATCTCGGACCTGCCTGGTGTGTTCCTTGTTCTTCATGATGCTCTCTGCGCTTTTGACGGACCTCTGAGACTATCACAGTGCAGGTGCATTTATACGGAGACTTGATTACACACAGGTGGATTGTATTTATCATCATTAGTCATTTAGGTCAACATTGGATCATTCAGAGATCCTCACTGAACTTCTGGAGAGAGTTTGCTGCACTGAAAGTAAAGGGGCTGAATAATTTTGCACGCCCAATTTTTCAGTTTTTGATTTGTTAAAAAAGTTTGAAATATCCAATAAATGTCGTTCCACTTCATGATTGTGTCCCACTTGTTGTTGATTCTTCACAAAAAAAATACAGTTTTATTTCTTTATGTTTGAAGCCTGAAATGTGGCAAAAGGTCGCAAAGTTCAAGGGGGCCGAATACTTTCGCAAGGCACTGTAGATGGGCTACACATACAGAGACAGAGGGGAGCTGTTTGGTCACTCAGTTGCTTTCTCAGGTGAGATTCATTCAGCCTCTTGCGAATTGAAGGAAAAAAATGAAAGACAGACAGACAAAAGCTAAATTATTTAATGTTATATATATATTTTTTTATTGGTCAATTTTTTGGGGAAGCCTGACTTCCCTTGGTATCCATGAATAACTGCCACTGACCCAGCACACCCCAGCATAAGCTAATGTCCTCCATTTCCCATAGGATATATCTAATAAAGCTCTGTGAGCAAACTCTGGCTGTGTTTCTGACCTGGGGGCGTTTTAATATCGCAGTGATATTGAACCTATGGGGAATTTCTATTCGTCATCACAAGCATTTTTCTAAGCAAAGTGACATTCAGGAACGAATGAGACAAGGGATATTAAACCACCAACATCTGCGTCATCTCTCCCCATGCACTGTGCCTAGGAACCGGAGGCTTCCACTACTTTCCAAATTATTATGCCACCCTAACTCAGAAAAGTGAAAGTATTTGACCTGAGGGGTGGTAGGATAAGTCTGTATGTTTTCATTCTGTCTCTTGACCGCCATATGGCCCAACATTAACATACTGGTAGTGACAGGACTTGACAAGAGCATGAAGGTGAAAAGAAAACCAATCTTAACAATTTTATGTAGTTTCAAGTTAAAATCTCAAACATGAATCTGCTGCCCGCTTGATGCCTTGACCCCTGGGAGAGGAGAGCAGCGAGTGATGAGCCTACACAGCTGGCTATGTCCTTCCTCCCAGAGTGTCCACTTGTTCACTTCCCTTCCCTGATTTGAAAGGAACTGGAAAATAAATATGGTGGAAACTTACTCTAGCTTAAGCCTCCACCAATGCTTTTAGATTTGTGGGAAGTAGTGAATGAGTGTACACTTCAGGAGAAAGGAGGAATTATTGGGATGCCCAAGAGGGATGAATGCCACAGTACCACTCCTCCACTCAACTCTAAATGACCTGTACTGCAGAGGGCAGAGGAAATGAGAAAATATATGTTTTCTTGTCCTTTGAAAGTTCAGTTGTGTTGACACACTGAAGCCATTATTGTTTTAAAGATCGACCCAATGAAGCTGTTATTGTGTTAGAGACCTTCACATCATGACTCACCATACCATGAGGAAACAAAGCCTCGAAAGCTGTGATACATCTGTCTCTCTCGTGATTGGTTTGTGCTACATAACACCTTATTTCAACAATATTATCTGTGCTGAAGGAATGCACAATGATGTGGAAGCTGCTTGTGAATCTGTGGCAATTCATAGTTCATTTTTACAGGCATGTTTCATTTCAGTCAGAGACCAGTTACTATAGTCTGACCACATACTAAACCTTGGAGATTTTCTCACCTATAGCAAGCCATAGATCTGACCCAGGTCTTTACATGTAATATCCCTTAGTACAGGGATCATCAACTAGATTCAGCCACAGGCTTCCAGTTGGGAAACCCTGCCTTAGGGGGTATTAAGTTTGATATATATATATATATATTTTTTGATTGTACCATTATTTAACTAGGCAAGTCAGTTAAGAACAAATTCTTATTTACAATGACAGCCTAGGAACAGTGGGTTAACTGCCTTGTTCATGGGCAGAACAACAGATTTTTTACATTGTAAGCTCATGGATTTGATCTAGCAACCTTTTGGTTATCAATCCAACACTCGAACCACTAGTCCGCCTGCCGCAATCCTCAACACCTGAAGTTCCTATTGCTTGAGACACTTTTAGGACAGATGGATGTGTGTAATGAGATTTAGGGATTCAGGGCTGTGTAACAGTGTTCATGTCTAGCTCTATTTCAGGGATTACACATGAAATGAGCCCTGAGATTTGAAGGAGTGAAGCAGGTTGACCCTCCCATGGGTCCTCTTTACCGCCATGTCCTCTTGGTGAACAGTAATGTGCGTTAATGGGTGCTGTGGGAAGCAGAGTCACTCTCTCTCTCTCTCTCTCTCTCTCTCTCTCTCTCTCTCTCGCACTGCCTGTCCCAGCTGAGACTCCATTACCCTTCTCATCACGGCTGGCAAGCTTTAGTGCCCTGGCCTAGTGCGTTACCTGTCTGTGCCTGTCTGTCGACAGGGTTATTAGTGTATTTCACTGCTTGCAAGCTTTAGGATGGTGGTGTGTGTAGATGTGTATGAGGTGCATCAACCTTTCTCTCTCCCTCTCACACTCTCTCCCTCTCTCTCTCTCTCTTCTTCATACTATAATAAATGACCAGAAGCTTAATAGTTATTTTTAAGATGATACATGTACACTACCGTTCAAAAGTTTGGGGTCACTTAAAAATGTCCTTGTTTTTTAAAGAAAGCACATTTTTGGTCCATTAAAATAACATCAACTTGATCAGAAATACAGTGTAGACAGTGTAGACATTGTTAATGTTGTAAATTATTATTGTAGCTGGAAACGACTGATTTTGAATGGAATATCTACATAGCGTACCCAGTCCCAGTATTACCCAGTCCCATTATCAGCAACCATTACTCCTGTCACGCCCTGACCTTAGAGATCCTTTTTATTTCTCTATTTGGTTTGGTCAGGGTGTGATTTGGGGTGGGTATTATATGTTCTATTATTTGTATTTCTATGTTTTGGCCGGGTAGGGTTCTCAATCAGGGACAGCTGTCTATCGTTGTCTCTGATTGAGAACCATACTTAGGTAGCCCTTTTCCCACCTGTCTTTGTGGGAAGTTGACTTTGTTTATGGCACATAGCCTTTAACTTCACGATTTGTGTTGTAGTGTTTATTGTTTTGTTCGGTGTCTTTTTCTAATAAAAGGAATATGTACGCTGACACGCTGCACCTTGGTCCAGTTCTTTCAAACAGCCGTGACAACTCCTGTGTTCTACTCCCTTCACAAAACAGCGCAAACTGTCTCTAACCAGAATAGAAAGAGGAGTGGGAGGCCCCGGTGCACAACTGAACAAGAGGACAAGTACATTAGTGTCTAGTTTGAAAAGCAGACGCCTCACAAGTCCTCAACTGGCAGCTTCATTAAATAGTACCCGCAAAACACCAGTCTCAACGTCAACAGTGAAGAGCCGACTCCGGGATGCTGGCCTTCCTCTGTTTGTGTTATTTTGCCCATCTTAATCTTTTATTTTTATTGGTCAGTCTGAGATATGGCTTTTTCTTTGCAACTCTGCCTAGAAGGCCAGCCTCCCGGAGTCGCCTCTTCACTGTTGGTGTTGTTACTGGTGTTTTGTGGGCACATTTTAATGAAGCTGGACAAAATAAATAGCTTTTCTTTCAAAAACAAGGATATTTCTAAGTGACCCCAAACTTTTCAACGGTAGTGTATATATTATAATCTATTCAATACTTTGTACAATACTATAATCCAATGTTTTTTTATAAAGCCCTATTTACATCAGCCAATGTCACAAAGTGCTACACAGAAACCCAGCCTAAAACCCCAAACAGCAAGCAATGCAGATGTAGAAAGGCAGGAAGAAACCTAGAGAGGAACCAGGTTCTGAGGGGTGGCCAGTCCTCTTCTGGCTGTGCCGGGTGGAGATTATAACAGTACATGGCCAAGATGTTCAAATGTTCATAGATGACTAGCAGGGTCAAATAATAATAATCACAGTGGTTGTAGAGGGTGCAACAGGTCAGAATCTCAGTAGTAAATGTCAGTTGGCTTTTCATAGCCGATCATTCAGAGTTAGAGACAGCAAGTGCGGTAGAGAGAGAGAGTCTAAAACAGCAGGTCCGGGACAGGTAGCACATCAATCAATCAAATGTATTTATAAAGCCCTTCTAACATCAGCTGATGTCACAAAGTGCTGTACAGAAACCCTGCCTATAACCCCAAACAGCATGCAATGCAGGTGTAGAAGCACAGTGGCTACGAAAAACTCCCTAGAAAGGCCAGAACCTAGGAAGAAGCCTAGAGAGGAACCAGGCTATGAGGGGTAGCCAGTCCTCTTCTGGCTGTGCCGGGTGGGGATTATAACAGAACATGGCCAAGATGTCCACATGTTTATAGATGACCAGCATAGATGACCAGCAGGGTGCAACAGGTCAGCACCTCAGGAGTAAATGTCAGTTGGCTTTTCATAGCCGATCATTCAGAGTATCTCCACCGCTCCTGCGGTCTCTAGAGAGTTCAAAACAGCAGGTCTGGGACAGGTAGCACATCCGGTGAACAGGTCAGGGTTCCATAGGCAGAACAGAACAGGCAGAACAATTAAAACTGGAGCATCAGCACGGCCAGGTGGACTGGGGACAGCAAGGAGTCATCAAGCCAGGTAGTCCTGAGGCATGGTCCTAGTGCTCAGGTCCTCCGAGAGAAAGAAAGAAAGAAAGAAAGAAAGAAAGAAAGAAAGAAAGAAAGAAAGAAAGAGAGAGAGAGAGAGAGAGAGAGAAATAAAGAGAGAAAGAGAATTATAGAGATCATACTTAAATTCAAACAGGACACTGGATAAGACAGGAGGCTAAATCTTTCACACCGTATCTGGAGAAAAAACTTGAAAGAATCTATGATATTGATAGATATTCCCACGAATACCTGCTCGATCCCCCTATCAGACTCAGAGTGAACCTCAAGTTTCAAGAGGTATCTCTCGTGCCTTAGTCAATGTTCCATTGCTTGAGTAGTAAATCTTTGAGCGCAACTTAATAGTGTAAAGTGTGTGAAATTATTCTGTGTATTCTACTTTATAGATTGAAATGATTCATTGCCATGGAAACCATACAATTTCCACTATCTAACTATATGAATTTGTCATTAATTCATGAGTCCACAGCTTATAATAAACGGTGTGAGATGGTTATTTGTATAACTTTGAATTTGATGATTCCTTAACTACTGAATGTAGCTCAATCATTGACAATCATCACATTTCTCTATTCCACCACAGTATGTATCATTCAGTACAGTAATTCACTTTGTAAACTACCCACTACTGGTCACATCTGTTTCAGAAGAGCAGTTTGAGGGACACATATTCTCACATTAGACACTTAATACATTCATTTTAATACATTAATACATTTACATTTAATACATTCATCATTAAGTAACTAGAGATAACAGGGTCCTTGAGCTCCGATAATGAGCGCTAAATGGTAGTTTGATTTATAGGCAACAATCTAAAGGACTATTTACCTTGCTCAGTGAGCATTAGATAAAAGACAGTACTGTGCAGCCGTCTTCATCGACCTGGCCAAGGCTTTCGACTCTGTCAATTACCGCATTCTTATCGGAAGACTCAACAGCTTTGGCTTCACAAATGACTGCCTCGCCTGGTTCACCAACTACTTCTCAGACAGAGTTCAGTGTATCAAATCGGAGGGCCTGTTGTCCGGGGTGCCACAGGGTTAAATTCTCGGGCCAACTCTTTTCTCTGTATATATCAATGATGTCGCTCTTGCAGCTTGTGATTCTCTGATCCACCTCTACGCAGACAACACCATTCTGTATACATCTGGCCCTTCTTTGGACACTGTGCTAACAAACCTCAAAACGAGCTTCAATGCAGTACAACACTCCTTCCGAGGCCTCCAACTGCTTTTAAATGCAAGTCAAATTAAGTGCATGCTCTTCAACCGATCGCTGCCCGCACCCTCCCGCCCAACTAGCATCACTACTCTGTACGGTTCTGACTTAGAATATGTGGACAACTACAAATACCTAGGTGTCTGGTTAGACTGTAAACTCTCCTTCCAGACACACATTAAGCATCTCCAATCCACAATTAAATCAAAAATTGGTTTCCTACTTTGCAACAAAGCCTCCTTCACTCATGCTGCCAAACTTACCCTTGTAAAACTTACTATCCGACCGATCCTTGACTTCGGCGATGTAATTGACAAAATAGCCTCTAACACTCTACTCAGCAAACTGGATGTAGTCTATCACAGTGCCATCCGTTTTGTCACCAAAGCCCCATATACTACCCACCACTGCAGCCTGTATGCTCTCGTTGGCTGGCTCACACTACATATTTGTCGCCAAACCCACTGGCTGCAGGTCATCTATAAGTCTATGCTAGGTAAGCCCCGCCTTATCTCAGCTCACTGGTCACCATAGCAGCACCCACTCGTAGCATGCGCTGGTCATCCCCAAAGCCAACACTTCCTTTGGCCGCCTTTCCTTCCAGTTCTCTGCTGCCAATGACTGGAACGAATTGCAAAATTCACTGAAGCTGGAGTCTTATATCTCCCTCTCTAACTTTAAGCATCAGCTGTCTGAGCAGCTTACCGATCACTGTATCTGTACACAGCCAATCTGTAAATAGCACAGCCAACTACCCCATCCCCATATTGTTACTTATCCTCTTGCTCTTTTGCACCCCAGTATCCCTATTTGCACATCATCATCTGCACATCTATCACTCCAGTGTTAATGAGAAATTGTAATTACTTTGCCTCTATGGCCTATTTATTGCCTTACCTCCCTACTCTTCTACATTTGCACACACTGTACATAGATTTTTTTTCTATTTTGTTATTGACTGTACGTTTGTTTATGTGTAACTCTGTGTTGTTGTTTTTGTCAAACTGCTTTGCTTTATCTTAGCCAGGTCACAGTTGTAAATGAGAACTTGTTCTCAACTGGCCAACCTGGTTAAATAAAGGTGAAATAAAAAGATCGTTACAGTCTGCCTTCAGCAGAACTACTTTTTTTGACAAAGACAGAAAGATCCAATTTCTCAAATAGTGGTCGACCTCTTATCCTGTTATCATTTTGTGCGAACCTGAGACGTTTGAAACCAGGAAAAGGGGGCAGTTTGTAGGTTAGGATTTTCTAATAAGCAGTAGCTAATGGCTTCTAACATAATATAATGGCTTATAACAGCTTTTCTGGCAGGTTAAATAGACAGTCTGGTATCTATCCTCATGTAATATGTTTTCAGTCTCTCTCTCACTCTCTCTCCCTCTAGTCTCCCGACAGAGAGATTGATAGGTAATTATTTTTGGCAGCCCCAAAATTTCCGTGAAGACTGAAGGCCTTGGAAGCAGGAGAGGCCGGAATAGTGGGACATCCAGCTGATATCAAGATCCTTGCTGAGAGCAAGCCCTTATTTGTCGTAAATTAGCCTTTGTGCACTGCGAGCCAGGAAAAGCATAGACACTGGAGGGATTTCTCATCTGCATGCGAGTCTTGTATATGGTCTTAACAGTGGAGAACAGAGCAATCACAACCTCATAAACAAGCTTATCCTGGTCCAGACCTGCATGGGTTCTTCTCAGCTGTGTTTTTTTCTAGTGACCTATATAAATCAGGTATACAAGGAGAGGTACTCATGCTGAATTCATTTTAGCATATTTATGGTTAGCTGTTTGCAACATCATTGATTTCATTTAACCAGATCCATTCTCGGTTGGACACCAGCACAGATATTATTTGGATATCTTTTGGTCACTGGATCGAATCTAGCGTTGCTTATTTCGTGCATCTCAAGCCAAGAGTGTTGATTGGATTTGCATGTGAAAGAGATTAAGACCTGAGGGATATTTTGTTACAGATTGAATTTAAATTGGTATCAATTTTCCAAAGGGGAGATTTAATTTATTAAGGCCAAGATCACTCTTTCGATGACTCCTATGGGCAACCATCACTCCATGATGACGCAGTTTTCTCACTCGGTTGTTAATATGAATATCTTAGCCCAGTGTAGGTTAACCACTGTGGTCAAACCTGACTTGGATGTTGTAAAGCACACTCTCCTATGTCTGTAAGTATGGCTTCATTTCTTCTAAATAAGAAAGGTCACATCTAGCCTCTTTAATGCTGAAGAAAAGGGTCAGTCACATTAGACAAAAGTTACAACTGGAATGAATTAGATCTTAAAGTACGTTTAATATGGATTTTAATGTATATGTTTCCATGATTCTATTAACAAGAAAGTTATGGTCGATGTACAGTAACTCACCATCAAGTTCCAGTGAAGGGTCATACAGGACTCCAAAGCCACATAATCTGTGATATGATGTTTTCGCTGGAGTTCCAACATGGGCCGCATCCTGAATAGCACGATGTGGCAAAATCCTGCACGGAGCCTTCACCGAGCGCTACCACTTTAAGAGCAGTAAGGAAGGAGGAAGTAAAGACAGCTTTTTCAGCTCTTTGGGGAGGAGCTCTTGGTTGGCGCGACAGTTGATTGTGTGTGCTATGCTGCAGAAGTTTGGTTTATTTTCAGCGTGTGTAGTTTATAAAGTATTTCACTCAATCATCGGTGTGACAGTTCTAGGTCATGGTTGTTATCGTTTGAGACCGCGCTGGTTATGGATCGCATGGATTAGTAGCAACATTGTTGCGAAGCTTTGACATACAAACCAACAAACCATCGGATGGTCAGACAGTACACCAGCACGCCTGAAGACCACAGCTAAGATCTCTCTTGTTCTCTTTCTCTTCCCGATATTGTTCCAGTGCTTTAACCTGCAACCAGACTTTCTATTTTTTCAAATGCACATCCCATTGCAGTTCATTAGAGCTGGACTATTTTTGCCCTGCCAGAAGTATTTGGGTGGACATTTTTTGTGAAAAGTGAGGTTGCTTGTAAGTTGTGTATTGTTATTTGAACTGTATTGAGGTGGGGTGTACTAATGACATGTGGCTGAGAAGATTGTGGACATTTTTAAGGCCTTTGTGTCTATGAACACCCCCCACATTCATACCCTCTGCACTCATCCACTGGAAGATAATACATATTACTGCAAATCCTCTGTTGATGACTGGGTTTTTTCTTGTATGAAGTTTCTGTTCAATTGCTCTGCCATTATTATCATTATTATTATTATTATTATTATTATTATTGTATGAGGTATTCTTGGTGGGGTTTCCCCTGTGCTGTGATGTGGGTTTTATAGGGTTTGTGTTCTCTTTTCTCTTCTCTGGCTATCTGGTAAACAGGCTACACTCTAGGCAGTCTCTTCTGATGATGTGTGTGGGTCTGGTAGTGGTACTCTCTCTATTCTACTCTTTTCCTTTCGGCATGGTTAATACCTGCCTGGCACCCGAACAAAATCTTTCTTTACCCCTCTCTAATAAATACCGCTACAGAATTGGCGCCCAAACAGGGACTTGAAGAGAAACACCCATGACACCATCCACACAAGACTGAATCATGTCTTTTGTTGGAACCCCATACTGTGTCAATGTGGACACACCTGATGGTAATCATGTTTGGGATTCTTTCATTGTGGAAGGACTCGATGGACTAATGGAGTTGGATAGCACTGACCCTAATCCCCAGGCTTCCGGCTCACCTATAACATCTCCACCATTACCCTCCCCTCAAACCATTCCTGTTACCCTGTCCAGCGAGACTGGGAGAGGTGTCTCTGTGATCACTGGACAAATGGAACATCAATGGACACACACCAATCATAGTTTGACAATGCAGGAGAATGCCATTAGCAAACTCAGTGAATGTGTGGAGGCTCATCAAACAGATGTGCAGCGGAGGTTGGATTACCTTCCCTGTCAAACGGAGGAAAACCAACAACAAATGGTTCTGAGACAAAAATGTTTACAAGATTCTCTGAAGCAGGATATTCAAGGAAAACTGCACCGGTTCAAAACACAAATGGAAACTAACCATCATCAAGTCATAATCTTTCTTGAGGACGAACAAAAACAGAGAGCAGGGGAGTCAGCCTCTGTTGTGAAGGGAGTATGTTCTTATCTGAAGGAAGTTATGGAGGACATGAAGAACTCTCTCACAGGGGAACTATGATTTTTGATTGAACATACTCAAAAGTACACCGTTAATGACATGGGGAAAAGCACAGAAGGCCACAGGCCTTCAAATGGAAGAGCTGCACCAGGAGGTAATGCTGTGCTTTCCCCTTCTGGACAAATCTTCTGCACCTCCCTCAGGCTTTACCTCTGCCACTGGCTTGGCCAGTAAGGGAATGGGAACAGGTAGCACTACAAAAGCCCCTCTGAAGATACTGTTAAACAACAGAACTCCCGCTGCCACTGTCATGTCTCCTCTAGAGCGCTCCTTTCCTATCAAACTACTTTCCCCCAATTTTTGCAGCCCAGAAGATGTTGATCCACTGTTTTTCTTATATATCTGGCCCCTTACTGCCTTGGAGGTTCTTGCCACCCTCTGCAGTGTTCTCCATGGTACAGCAAGAGAATGGTTGGAGATAGCCCGTGAACATGTCAACCTGGGAAGAGTTTCAAAAAATATTCCTCTTAGCCTTCCTCTCAGAGGACTATGGGGATGAACTGGCGGAACGTGTTCGTAACAGAGTCCAGGGTGACGCAGAGCCAATACGGGACTTTGCCTTCTATCGAGTTCTATGTAGGAGATGGAAGGCTGACATTACTGAGCAGGAGATGTTCTTAAGAAGGAGTTTGACCATGGTTCTCCGCCTTGCTAGTCAACTTCGAGAACGTGTGCAGAATGAGGATGATTTGGTGCGCCTGGGGACTCCGTTTGAGAAGGACTGGAAGCACCACCTCCAAACTAAAAACCGTGTTCTCTCATCCCAGTATACCCATAACTCTCCTGGGGCTAAACCGTCTCAGACATTTGTACCCAAGATCCAAGACAAAAGTCCAGTGATGTGTTGGTGTAAAGTCCAACATCCTCCAGATTCTTGCCCGCTCTATGTCCAGCGTCAGGATTCAGGAAAAGGTCAGAAAGGACAGAAGACTGAAGTCTAGACAGGCGGGGTGGCTTGCATACAATTGGGTCAGCTTTAATGCCCACCATGAAGCCTTTAGACAACACAACTAGCAGTCTTATTCCTATTCCACAACAACTATTGGTTCCTCTGACTGTTAGGAACTGGAGAGGGAAGGCCATAATCGACACAGGGGCATCTTACACCCTGATGCAAGAGGCCCTGTGGCAGAACATGGCATTACCTCATGAGGAGCTATGAACATGGGAGGAGAGACCATTGTACTTGGCCAATGGAGAACCTACTTGGGCTGGATTAGTATAATAATAAAACTGCCTGGTGAGACTAACCTTCCTCTGGCTATTCTTGCAGATTCAAGCCTTGCATTTGCTGTAGTCCTTGGCCTAGACTTCCTGTTCTTCAGTAGACTGACCATCTCTATGTCTGAACCCTACTATCGGCTGCACTCTGACTATTCCCAACCTGGTAATGCACTGATTTCAGGCTGGAGCCTGCTACATTATGCAGAGTCTGGACAAGGTGAAGTCAGAGACAGAGAAAATATAAATAGACAAAAACATGTTCCACCAGTGAAGTCTGAGAACCCAACTATCACCCTGATTACCACCGTACCCTCCCTTCCATCCAAGAACCCAACTATCACCCTGATTACCGCTGTATCCCCCCTTCTATCCGAGAGCAAAAACAAACCTGATGCTGATTTCTACATCAAACAAGCGGTGGAACAGGCATGTCTGTCGGATGATGAAAGTTGGCAGCTCTACCAGATGTTGGACATGAACAGTAAGGTCTGTACTCTTACACTCAGTCGTACAACCGTCTTCAAACACAAAATCTATACCCGACATGATGTCCCCATTAAGCAACATCCCTACAGGCTGTCCCCCACCAAATTGGCAATTCTCAATGAACAACTCAAAAGCATGTTGGAGAATGGAATTGTGGAACCTTCTTTGTCCGGATGGGCTTCTCCGGTTGTCCTGATTCCAAAGAAAGATGGTGGATGTCGATTCTGTGTGGACTACAGGAAGCCGATTACCATAACAGAAAGCGATGCCTACCCTCTACCAAACATAAATTACATACTGGAATCTCTGGCAGGAGCATCCATATTTAGTAATCTGGATCTGAACAGTGGCTATTGGCAGGTGGCAATGGATCCTGCTAGTCAGGACAAAACTGCCTTTGTCACACCTGCTGGTTTGTACTCCTTCAAAGTCATGCCTTTTGGTTTGAAGAATGCTCCAGCAACCTTCCAAAGGTTGATGGAGACTGTCCTGGGAGATCTGAGGGGTAGAAATTGTCTTGTGTATCTGGATGACATCATAATCTACTCCTCCTCTGTCGCGGATCATCTGCAAGACATACAGTCCGTCTTCGACAGACTAAAGGCTGCAGGTTTGACCTTGAACTTGAAGTGTCGCTTCTGTTTGCCAGAACTCAAGTTCCTTGGTCATGTGGTTAATGCTGAAGGTATCCATGCAGATCCAGCAAAAGTTGCAGCCGTGCAGGAATTCCCAATTCCCACATCCCTCAAGACTGTTCAGCGGTTTCTGGGTATGGCTGGATGGTACCACAGGTTGGTGCCTGACTTTTCAAAGGTCGCCGAACCCCTCAACCACCTTAAGAAAGGTGTGAAATTCCAATGGACCCCTGCATGCCAAAGTGCATTTGATGCACTCAAAACAGTCTTATTACTCCTCCAGTGCTTGGACATCCTAACCAGAATGCTAATTTCTCTGGCTGTCTGGTAAACAGGCTACACTCTAGGCAGTCTCTTCTGATGATGTGTGTGGGTCTGGTAGTGGTACTCTCTCTATTCTACTCTTTTACTTTCGGCATGGTTAATACCTTCCTGGCGCCCGAACAAAATCTTTCTTTACTCCTCTCTAATAAATACCGCTATTCTCTTAATAGTGCGCTGCTTTTCACCAAGGCCCATAGCCATTTGGGATGCATCCATGGTGGGTTGTATTTACAGCCTCAGAAAGAGAGTCTGGATGCTTCTGTGTTAATGACATGATTTACCCTGACCAGAGAGTCTGGACAAAGGAAAAAGAACACTGCTGTCGCTACCTCACTCTCCAACCAAGCTGCATGATTAGAGAAGGAAAGAAGAGAACCCCAAAGAGAGGACAATACCCCTACCCTGTTGCTTTACCCTGAGAACTTCAATATCAGACCACCGACTACTTTCCTGCCATCCTTGACCTATATACCAGGCGGTGTCAGAGGAAGGCCCAAAACATTGATTTGATTTGAGAAAATAAGGCCCAGACAACACAACACACCTTTCACCTTAAATTACATGAGGGCTGTGTCTCAATCACAGCCTCAAGGATGGTGATTTAGCAGCTGACCGGGCCAATAGATGTTTACTCCATGAAGTTTTTTCACCTTAGCTCTTCTGTTTACCTAATGTGTACCCTTTTTGTTCATCAGCGCATCCTGTTCAAATACATTAGGACAATCCGTGTTGACCCTGGGATTAAATGGCGCGAGACTGAAGTCGCGGCCCAGTCTGAAATAGGTCAGCATGTCTAAACAGCATGTCTTTAATAGATATGAGGACATGCATCACAGAGTTGAAAGAGAGGTCATTTTCCTCATCAGTAAAACAAGGACTGACTTTGTGGTAATCTCCAGAGCTACAGCATGTCGTTGCTATGATACAGTGGCATTAGACTCAGAAATGAGAAGCTTGTGAGATTTCACTCAAAGTGAATGTGCATGGCTTGTTTTGAATATGATTTAATTATAATATGGTGGTTCTTCCTACAGATATGGGGGGCTTATGCTGTGTTTATGCACAACTTTCTATCCAAGCTGGGAGAGAGCGTGAGGACGGCTCATTTCATGCTGGTTCCTCCTGTACATAAAAAATAAACATTTTCCAATAGAATCCATTTTTAACTCAGGCTGTAACGCAACAAAATATGGAATAAGTCAAGGGGTATGAATATTTTCTGAAGGCACTGTAGCTGCCATTAAGCTGTTTTTATACACTTTTAAAAAAGCATATCAAATAGCCTACAATGAGGAAAAAAGTTGTTGGCTTGAGGATACATCTTGACACTATTCATTGTTAAACTCAGCAGATTTTGTCTCGCTAATACCCTACACAAATGGGCTGCAATCAAGGTAAAGTCAATAAAATCTAATTAAATTAAACTCAACTTGAGATACTCCCCAGGTCTTCTGAAGTCCTCCTTGAAGCTTCTTTCTCTGTTTCTCTTTTTCTATTTCTTCCTCTCTGGGTAAAACATTTCCAAGTCTTGCCATAGATTTTCATGCAGATTTAAATCGAAACTGTAACTTGGCCACCCAGGAACATTCACTGTCTTCTTGGAAAGCAACTCCAGTGTAGATTTGGATTTGTGTTTTAGGTTATTGTCCTGCTGAAAGGTGAATTTGTCTTCCAGTGTCTGAAGCAGGTTTTCCTCTAGGATTTTGTCCGTGCTTAGCTCCATTCCATGAATTTTTTTTATCCTGAAAAACTCTCCAGTCTTTAACGATTACAAGTGTACCCATAACATGATGTAGCCACCACTATGCTTGAAAATATGAAGAGTGGTACTCAGTAATGTATTGGATTTATCCCAAACATTACATTTTTGTCCTGAATACAAAGTGTTTTGCTTTTCCACATTTTTTGAAGAATTACTTTAGTGTCTTGTTGCAAACAGGATGCATGTTTTGGAATATTCTGTGCAGAATGAGGCCAATAGTGAATTAAAACAATTACAGAGTTTAATGGCTATAACTGAGGATGGATCAACAACATTGTAGTTACTCCAAATACTAATTGCTTCCTTGTTTTTACTCTGTCAATTATTATTGTGGAGTAACTACAATGTTGTGGATCCATCCTCAGTTTTCTCCTATTACAGCCTGAAACTGTTTTAATTCACCATTGGCCTGATGGTGAAATCCCTGAGGTTTCCTTCCTCTCTGACAACTGAGTTAAGAAGGATGCCTGTATCTTTGTAGTAAATTGGTTTGAAACTCTATGGCAAGACTTGAAAATGGCTTTTGAGCAATAGTCAACAACCAATTTGACAGAGCTTACAGAATGTTATTTTTTTAATAATGAGCAAATATTGTACAATCCAGGTGTGCAAAGCTCTTAGAGTTACCCATAAAGACTCACAGCTGTAATTGCTGCCAAAGGTCATTCTAACATGTATTAACTCAGGGGTTTGAATCAAACAAAAATATGTATTTTTTTTTACAAATATTCAATTTTTTTAAATTTGACATTACAGAGTATTTTGTGTAGATAGTCGACCAAAATGTTTTATCCAATTTCAATTATACTTTGTAACACAAAGGGGTATGAATACTTTCTAAAGGCACTGTAGTTATGGATCAGGGATGGGCAACTTTGATGGGGATGGGGGCCACAAAAAAGAGAACTCAGTGTGAGGGGCCACAATGGCGCGTGGCTCTGCATACCCACATCCATAGATTAGTAAATTAGTCTATTGGCCAGCTATCTAAACTTCTGAAACTACAATCTACAAATGTTGCCCATCCCTGCTATACTGTAGATGGCAGAAAAGTTGCCATAGATAGTACACAGCATAATGAAACTATCCCTAGTAAGACAGTGTTTTGAGGGTGGACTGACTGTATTATCTGGCATTAGTAATCGACTGGGTTTATTCAAAACAACTTTCTATCCAAGCCGGGAGAGAGCGTGAGGATGGCTCATATCATGCAGGTTCCTCCTGTATTTAAAAAATAAATCAGTTGGTTGCTGATTAGTATGCTGAATCTTACAATCTGCAATGTTTGAATTTCCAACCTTAATTACTGAACAAGTAATTACATTATTGCCGCCAGCTAGCAGTCAAAGTGGCAGCCTTGCAACACCGTGTATAACTTTGTGAAATGTTAGGCTTAATATGAGAACATGACGACCAAATAGGCCTACCAAATAATATTTAAGCAAAGCTATAGGCTACGTGCCCTGGCACCACAGAAAGCTTATCCGAGATTCGATAGGCAGTCGCATAGACATGTCACAATTTCAGCACCATGGACAGCGATATGTGGTCTATACTTTGTGTGGCTGTCTCGCTGATACATTCACATTTTTGTTGGGGGGGGGAGGGGCAAACTACGACCTTGCGGGAGTCCAGAGACTACGTCATGCCAGTGACTACAAGTCTACAACACAGAAGACAAGAAACATGAAACAAATAGTTCTTTGGTGACACATTATGAAAGTCTGGCTGGAGCAAACCAGACATTAATATCACCCCAAAATCATAATAATGTTGGTAATGTAAAAAGTATTTATTGTCTTGGTCTGAAAAGAATGTATAGAGCCTATACATGTTACTGTGCGCCAAGAGATTGAAACCTTTTTCCTTTTTTACACAAAAAAATGAAATGCAAAATGTTATTCATTCAGTGAACTGAGAATTGTGGAGGGCAACCAATGGTTTTCAATAGATTTGTCAATTCACAGAGAACAATTATTCTGAAGCCAGAAACAAAATCGTGATTTGATTGTTTTTCTATTCAAACCTCTGTTTTCATAGAAAGTCAATACACCCACAAAGAGACAGAATTATGAATGATTTTCTGCAGATATTGATTCTCTGGCAATGGCAGCGTCATGCTGTGTCCGAATGGTACCGTACAGGCAAAGGAAACACAAACCTAAAGTGTCTTAATAGGGCACTGGGCCACCACAAGCCAGAAAAGCTTCAATGCACCTTGGCATACACAGTTGAAGTCGGAAGTTTACATACACTTAAATTAGTTTTAATGACTCCAATCTTTCAACCACTCCACTAATTTTTTGTTAACAAACAATAGTTTTAGCAAGTCTACTAAATCTACTTTGTGCATGACACAATTAATTTTTCTAACAATTGTTTACAGACAGATTATTTCACTTATAATTGACTATCACAATTCGAGTAGCTCAGAAGTTTACATACACTAAGTTGACTGTGCCTTTAAACAGCTTGGAAAATTCCATAAAATTATGTCAGAGCTTTAGAAACTTCTGATAGGCTAATTGACATAATTTGAGTCAATTGGAGGTGTACCTGTGGATGTATTTCAAGACCTACCTTCAAACTCAGTGCCTCGTTGCTTGACATCATGGGAAAATCAAAAGAAATCAGCCAAGAAATTGTAGACCTCCACAAGTCTGGTTCATACATGGTGGCAATTTCCAAATGCCTGAAGGTACCTCGTTCATCTGTACAAACAATAGTATGCAAGTATAAACACCATGGGACCACGCAGCCGTCATACCACTCAGGAAGGAAATGGGTTGTCTCCTAGAGATGAACGCACTTTTGTGCATTAAAGTGCAAATCAATCCCAGAACAACAGCAAAGGACCATGTGAAGATGCTGGAGGAAACGGGTACAAAAGTATCTATATCCACAGTAAAACGAGTCCTATATCGACATAACCTGAAAGGCCGCTCAGCAAGGAAGAAGCCACTGCTCTAAAACCGCCATAAAAAAGCCAGACTACGGTTTGCAACTGCACATGTGGACAAAGATCATACTTTTTGGAGAAATGTCCTCTGGTCTGATGAAACAAAAATAGAACTGTTTGTTAGACCATCGTTATGTTTGGAGGAAAAAGGGGGAGGCTTGCAAGCCAAAGAACACCATCCCAACCGTGAAGCATGGGGGTGGCAGCATCATGTTGTGGGGGTGCTTTGCTGCAAGAGGGACTGGTGCACTTCACAAAATAGATGGCATCATGATGCAGGAAAATTGAATTGAATTGAAGCAACCTCTCAAGACATCAGTTAAAGCTTGGTCTTCCAAATGGACAATGACCCCAAGCATACTTCCAAAGTTGTGGCAAAATGGCTTAAGGACAAAGTCAAGGTATTGGAGTGGCCATCACAAAGCCCTGACCTCAATCCTATGGAGAATTTGTGGGCAGAACTGAAAAAGCTTGTGCGAGCAAGGAGGCCTACAAACCTGACTCAGTTTCACCAGCTCTGTCAGGATGAATGGGCCAAAATTCACCCAACTTATTGTGGGAAGCTTGTGGAAGGCTACCTGAAATGTTTGACCCAAGTTAAACAATTTAAAGGCAATGTAACCAAATACTAATTGAGTGAATGTAAACTTCTGACCCACTGGGAATGTGATGAAAGAAATTAAAGCTCAAATAAATAATTCTCTCCACTATTATTCTGACATTTCACATTCTTAAAATAAAGTGGTGATCCTAACTGTCCAATGACAGGGAATATTTACTAGGATTAAAAGTCAGGAATTGTCAAACTGAGTTTAAATGTATTTGGCTAAGGTGTATGTAAACTTCTGACTTCATCTGTACGTGTCTGGAAGTCTATTAGAAGGATGTGACACCCTTCTTCCACAAACAAATTCCAGCATTTGGTGTTTTGTAGATGGTGGTGGAAAATACTGCTTCAGGTCCCGCTCTAGAATCTTCCATAAGTATTCAATTGGGTTGGATCTGGGGACTGAGACGGCCATGGCATATGGTTTACATGGTTTCATGCTCATCAAACCATTTAGTGACCACTCGTGCCCTGTGGAATGAGGCATTGTCATCCTATGGGGGCATAGCCATGGTAGCCAAAATAATGGGCTGCCCAGCATTTTATACATGACCTTAATCACGATGGGATGTTATGTCTTTAATTACCTCAGGAACCACACCTGTGTGGAAGCACTTGCTTTCAATATACTTTGTAGCGCTCATTTACTCAAGTGCTCAGTAAGGCCATTCTACTCTTAATGTTTGTGTATGTAGATTGCATGGCTGTGTGCTCGATTTTTATACACCTGTCAGCAATGGGTGTGGCTGAAATAGCCAAATCCACTCATTTGAAGGGCTATCCACATACTTTTGTGTATATATAGTGTACTGTGCATTCGGAAATTATTCCGACCCATTCACTTTTTCAACATTTTGTTACGTTAAAGCCTTATTCTAAAATTGATTAAATTAAAAAAAACCTTAACCTACACACAATACCCTATAACGACAAAGCAAAAACAGGTTATAAGACTTGTTTTTATTTTTTTAAATTGACTAAAAATAAAATACAGAATAATCACATTTACAAAAGTATTCAGACCCTTTGCTATGAGACTCGAAATTGTGCATCCTGTTTCCATTGATCATCCTTGATGTTTGTACAACTTGATTGGAGTCCACCTGTGGTAAATTCAATTGATTGGACATGATTTGAAAAACCACACTCCTGTCTATATTAGAGGTCGACCGATTATGATTTTTCAATACCGATTATTGGAGGACCACAAAAGCCAATACCGATTTAATCGGCCAATTTTTATATTTATTTTTTATTTGTAATATTGACAATTACAACAATACTGAATGAACACTTATTTTAACTTAATATAATACATCAATAAAATCAATTTAGCCTCAAGTAAATAATGAAACATGTTCAATTTGGTTTAAATAATAAGTGTTGGAGAAGAAAGAAAGTGCAATATGTGCCATGTAAGAAAGCTGATGTTTGAGTTCCTTGCTCAGAACATGAGAACATATGAAAGCTGGTGGTTCCTTTTAACATGAGTCTTCAATATTCCCAGGTAAGAAGTTTTAGGTTGTAGTTATTATAGGAATTATAGGACTATTTCCCTCTATACCATTTGTATTTAATTATCCTTTGACTATTGGATGTTCTTATAGGCACTGTAGTATTGCCAGTGTAACAGTATAGCTTCCGTCCCTCTCCTCGCTCCTCCCTGGGCTCGAACCAGCAACACAATGACAATTAGCACGCGCTAACTAGCGGTGCATTTCACTTCGGTTACACAAGCCTCATCTCGGGAGTTGATAGGCTTGAAGTCCTAAAAAGTGCAATGCTTGATGCACAACGAAGAGCTGCTGGCAAAACTCAAAGAAAGTGATGTTTGAATTAATGTTTACGCGCCTGCTTTTGCCTACCACCGCTCAGTCAGATACTTGTATGCTCAGTCAGATTTATATGCAACGCAGGACACGCTAGATAATATCTAGTAATATCATCAACCATGTGTAGTTAACTAGTGATTGATGATGATTGATTGTTTTTTATAAGATAAGTTTAATGCTAGCTAGCAACTTACCTTGGCTTACTGCATTCGTGTAACAGGCAGTCTCTTTGTGGAGTACAACGAGAGAAAGGCAGGTCGGTAATTGCGTTGGATTAGTTAACTGCAAGATTGGATCCCCCGAGCAGACAAGGTGAAAATCTGTCGTTCTGCCGCTGAACAAGGCAGTTAACCCACCGTTCCTAGGCCGTCATTGAAAATAAGAATGTGTTCTTAACTGACTTGCCTAGTTAAATAAAGGTATTATAAAAAATATAACAAAATCGGCAAATCTGCACCCAAAAATACCGATTTCCGATTGTTATGAAAACTTGAAATCGGCCCTAATTAATCTGCCATTCCGATTAATCGGTCAACCTCTAGTCGATATATAAGGTCCCACAGTTGAATGTGCATGTCGGAGCAAATACCAAGCCACGAGGTTGAAGGAGTTGTCCATAGAGCTCCGAGAAAGGATTGTGTCGGAGGCATGGATCTGGGGAAGGGTACCAAAACATTTCTGCAGAATTGAAGGTCCCCAAGAACACAGTGGTCTCCATCATTCTTAAATGAAAGTAGTTTGGAACCACCAAGACTGGCCTCCTGGCCAAACTGATCAATTGGGTGGAGAAGTTCCTTGGTCAGGGAGGTAACCAAGAACCCAATGCTCACTCTGACAGAGCTAAACAATTCCTTTGTGGAGATGGGAGAACCTTCCAGAAGGACTGAACCTTCCAGAAGCACTGCACCAAGCAAGCTTTTATGGTAGAGTGGCGAGTTGGAAGCCACTCCTCAGTAAAAGGCACATGACAGCCCACTTCCAGTTTGCCAAGAGGCACCTAAAAATTCTCAGACCATGAGATACAAGATTCTCCGCAGGAAACGTGCACCATCCCTACGATGAAGCATGGTGGTGGCAACAGCATGCTGTGGGGATGTTTTTGAGGAGCAGGGACTGGGAGACTAGTCAGGATCAAGGGAAAGATGAACAGATCAAACCTGCTCCAGAGCACTCAGGAACTCCGACTGGGGCAAAGGTTCACTTTCCAACAGAACAACGACTGTAAGTGCACAGCCTAGACAATGCAGGAGCGGCTTCGGGACAAGTCTCTGAATGTCCTTGGGTGGCCCAGCCAGAGCCCGGACTTTAATCCAATCGAACATCTCTGGAGAGACCTGAAAATAGCTGTGCAGCGACGCTCCCCATCCAACCTGAAAGAGTTTGAGAGGATTGGCAGAGAAGAATGGGAGAAACTTGTCAAATACAGGTGTGCCAAGCTTGTAGCGTCATACCCATGAAGACTTGAGGCTGTAATCGCTACCAGAGGTGATTCAACAAAGTTCTGAGTAAAGGGTCTGAATCCTTATGTAAATGTAGAATAAATATATCTATTTTATAAATATGCAAAAATGTCTAAACCTGTTTTTCTTTGTCCTTATGGGGTATTAGATTGATGAAGACAAAAACGATTTAATCACTTTTAGAATAAGGCTGTAAGGGAACAAAATGTGGAAAACGTCTAGGGGTCTGAATACTTCCCAAATGCACTGTTTAGCATTAGTATCTACCCTCCCCTACTACTGTAGATCAGTTGGTAGAGCATGGCGCATGCAACAACAGGATAGTTTGTTCGATTACCTAGACCACTTGTACGTAAAATGTATGCATGCATGACTAAGTCGCTTTGGATAAAAACGTCTGCTTAATGGCATATAAGATTGTATTACATGCAAAGGTGGTAAAACTCTGAAACTAAAATGGTCTAAAGCACTTTTGGGGAGTAGCATGTGAGGTTTTGAATATGTTCCCCTATTGTTACCATGTCAGGCTGTAGCTAATCCTCCCTTGTCTTATACTACTGGGTCAATACAGTGCAGTACCGCTCACAGAGAGAGAGGCTGACGTCAGCATGTCTCCTCTCATTTGTCTAAACTTAAACCAGACTGAAAATCATATTAGAGAAACAGTGATTAATCTTGTCTCATATTGAGCTCATACAGTAGTTATTCTGGATGTCTCTTTCATTGCTGCTGATACTATGTCAATAAATGGAGGAAAAGGTTAAGAGCAACTTCCTTCAAGAGTTTATGATTTTCCAGAGAAATGAAGTTCAAGGCTTATAACATAAAACATTCATATATTTATGTACCTACACATAGACATAGTACAAAACCTACCTACCACCTCTTCTGTAACTTCAAATAAAAGGAATTCATACATTGAAGTACTGAATTCCTCTCCTGTCACAAGTGATTAAGTAGGTTAGGTAAGATGCTCCCTTGCCTTTCCATGACTAACAGGACTCTTGCTTCAGAACATAAGGAAGTGTTCATTGAAGTACTGTAGTAATTGATTGAGTGCTCATCAACAGACAGCCAAGAGAAAGTGTCAGATGTAATATGTAAAGACTCAACCATTGAAATTGTACAGTATTTCACATATTATAAGTTGAACTTCTTAAATGACACCAACAATTTAAAAATGAAAACAAAAGCATGTCTGTTCTATGTATTAAAGTTGTTGCTAATGTAAGCCTGACGATGTGGTAAAAGTGTATGTTGAACATTACATGTTTTACGAGCTGCGAGAGGCCTAAAAAACAACAGACTGGAATGCCCAATTGTCCAAGGACCAGGCCATAAAACAACAATTTGTTATGAGAATGATCTATTTTAAGACATTTGAATATCTCAATGTAGTCTTTCTACGTTATCATTTCCTGATACCTCTGTCCCTCTCTACCACTTCCTTCCAATGACATATAAAAATGTATATTATGAATATGTGCTTCTCTCTCTCTCTCTCTCTCTCTCTCTCTCATTAATTCGGGGACCACTCTCAAGGAATCGCATCGCCAAACACCCCCATCTCGGCCTCCACTTGGTCCATGCACAATAAGTCTACGGGGGTAACCAAACAGTGGAGGCCAGGGAATGTCACGCCTGCTAACCGTCACAGCTGACATTACAGCACGTTCTCTGGGAGTCTCAGGACTCATGTGTTTAAACATAAGGCTAACGTTTAAAGAGCCAATCGGCGAGAGGGCTATGATCACACCATTGGAAGAAAAACAGTGAGGCTTGAAATATGCCACTTTAGAGAGATGCATGAAAACCAGATGTAGTCTGTGGCCTCTGCTAAGACCATAACGTCTGTCTAATGACACAGTGAAGAGACCAAAGACGAGTAGTAGAGGAACTGCAGATGTTAAGTTTCAACCAAAATACTAATAGTGATTATTTGGAATAATAACCCAGCTTTCTTCTACAGTATGTGTGTTATGTATGGATAACTTCCACTACTGATGTTAGTGGGGGATCAAAATGATCCTGTTTTTACCAACTGTTTACACCACCATCTTCTCCATAATCTCCGTGGATTATGTATGCACTGGTTGCTGTAGATACTGTATACTACTTTAGCGTTATGTACTGTTGTGACAACCCATTCTTGTGCCAAAGTACCACAGGAGACTGCTGACTTGAGGATGGCTCAAAATAATGGCTGTAACAGAGCAGTTGGAATGGTATCAAACACATGGCAACTATGTGTTTGATGTATTTGATACCATTCCACCAATTCCGCTCCAGCCAATACCACAAGCCCATCCTCCCCAATTAAGGTGCCACCAACCTCCAGCGCAAAGTACAGTATGTTATTGCTCTGACTCATTGATTCTAAGCATATGTTGTAAAACGCTCTCTAAGTAACTGCCTACTACCTGAGATTGATTGGCAGTGCTGTAAGAGATTTGGCACGTTCTGTCCCAACAAGTTCTGAACCCTTCTCTAACAGGGTTCCCCCTCTGGGGGACCAGAGGCAGGAGCAGGAACCTGAGCAGCCATGGCCTAGCCTGGGTGCAAGTCTTTTTTTGCTATTTTAGCTTTAAATCAACCTTTTTTTATGTCATTATAATGTGTTGCAGTAGGTTGATAGGAGAGAAGTCATTTTGGAGTGTGTGCTGTTTTCCACATCAGACACAGCTTGGCTGTTGTTGCTCAGAATGCATCCTTGATCCACAGCCCCCAAAAATGTGTGACATCACAAGATATACATAGCAGCATAGCCTCAATGATCTAACATGCATCAGTGCATCCAGAAGGGAATACCGTAGCTGTACACCGAGTGTACAAAACATTAAGAACACCTGCTCTTTCCATGACATAGACTGACCAGGTGAAAGCTGTGATCCCTTATTGATGTCACCTGTTAAAACGCATTTCAATCAGTGTAGATGAATGGGAGGAGACCGGTTAAATAAGGATTTTTAAGCCTTGAGACATGGTATGTGTGCCATTCAGAGGGTGACAAAATATTTAAGTTCCTTTGAACGGGGTATGATAGTATGTGCCAGACGGTTTGAGTGTGCCAAGAACTACAACGCTGCTGGGTTTTTCAAGCTCAACAGTTTCCAGTGTGTATCAAGAATGGTCCACCACCCAAAGGACATCCAGCTAACTTAACACAACTGTGGGAAGCATTGGAGTCAACATGGGCCAGCATTCCTGTGGAACACTTTCGACACCTTGTAGTCCATGCCCCGGCGAATTGAGACTGTTCTGAGGGCAAAGGGGGGTGCAACTCAATATGCAAATAATATTTTGTACACTGACTTCTCACTGTGTTTTATGGTCCTTGGTGCTGACAGAGGTCTCTAGTTGCAAGGCTGTATGGAATTGTCGCTCTTTGCGAGGATCCCCATGTATCATCCAGACCTGGGTCAAATCATACTCAAATCATACCTCATACTTGAGGTGCCTTGATTTAGCTAAGAGATTTCTGGCAATCAGGATCATTACTTTGACTCTCCAGTCAGGTGAAAATAATACAAACTCCAAATCTTTATTTACTCCCTGTCCTCTGCCTCTTGAGTGAGTCTGACCTTAAAAATGCAATCCGTGTTATCAATTTGATTATGTTTTTTTCTAAGGTCTGCTGTATAGCCCACTGTATTTATGACTGAGGTCGTACATTACAAACACATACTACAATACCACTTCATCTGTTGTCATTAAACCTACATCATAGTGGGCTGGACACTTATTTCCTCACAGCGTTGAGTTATGAAAGCAAAGGGGCTGTGTGATAAAGCTGTTACCTCCCAAACAGGCAAGGTGAGACATGAGTCCTGTGTGTCACCGTCTGTGTCCCAGTTGGCACCCTATAAAGACATTAATTTCCTCTTTCACCGACAGGTCATTGCAACTTGAAGAAAAACAGATATTACAACTCTTTGCTGTGTTTTCTTTTCTATGATTTAACCGAAGTGGAGTGCACATACATTATATGGTATGTTGCTGTTAATCAATTTGATGGGTTTGTCACATTTGATTTGAGGGTTTTCCCAACTCTGCATGTTTTCCAAGCCAGGTCCTCAACTGAGCACAGCAGCGAGGGTTACTACCCTACAATCTGTCCCAATTAATTTCAAGCTGGTATAGTGCAATTTCTAATACTTTCCAAGTGATGTTCAGACCCATTTCATTGTTCACTAAATTGACAAATTAAATTTTAGATCGATCTTTTGTTTCATTGCTTTCTTGGAGTATCTTCAAATAAGCATTGTTTCAAGTTTTAATGTCATATGCACAAGTACAGTGAAATGCCTTTCTTTCAAAATCAAAACACAATGCAATAATCGATAACAATGTATTACTAGACAAAAACAGGACAAATAAGAATAGGAAATATGAAATGCACAATAAAGTAAGTGAGTATGCTATCTACAGGAAATATTTAAAAAGTCAGTTCCAATACCATATTTACATGTGCAGGGATACTGGAGTGATGCAGGTAGATACAATGCCTTGTGAAAGTATTCGGCCCCGTTGAACTGTGCGACCTTTTGCCACATTTCAGGCTTCAAACATAAAGATATAAAACTGTATTATTTTGTGAATAATCAACAACAAGTGGGACACAATCATGAAGTGGAACGACATTTATTGGATATTTCAAACTTTTTTTAACAAATCAAAAACTGAAAAATTGGGCGTGCAAAATTATTCAGCCCCCTTAAGTTAATACTTTGTAGCGCCACCTTTTGCAGCGATTACAGCTGTAAGTCGCTTGGGGTATGTCTCTATCAGTTTTGCACATCGAGAGACTGAATTTTTTTCCCATTCCTCCTTGCAAAACAGCTCGAGCTCAGTGAGGTTGGATGGAGAGCATTTGTGAACAGCAGTTTTCAGTTCTTTCCACAGATTCTCGATTGGATTCAGGTCTGGACTTTGACTTGGCCATTCTAACACCTGGATATGTTTATTTTTGAACCATTCCATTGTAGATTTTGCTTTATGTTTTGGATCATTGTCTTGTTGGAAGACAAATCTCCGTCCCAGTCTCAGGTCTTTTGCAGACTCCATCAGGTTTTCTTCCAGAATGGTCCTGTATTTGGCTCCATCCATCTTCCCATCAATTTTAACCATCTTCCCTGTCCCTGCTGAAGAAAAGCAGGCCCAAACCATGATGCTGCCACCACCATGTTTGACAGTGGGGATGGTGCGGAACCTCCGTTTGCTTCAAGCACCTCTTGAGGAACCAGAGTTCATGCACAGTACAATCAAGGGGTACTGATGTAAAATGCCAATTTTCTATACTGCAAAATAGAACAAGGTTGCCAACTCGAGGCCTTCCTTTGTTATGAGGGAGCGTCTGTCTGGTAATCAGACACTCATGCGTATATTGTTCTTTCAAAGCTCTGTGTATATTGGGGAAGTCTTTTTGTTTGTGGACCGCCATTATTAATTGAACATAAAAGAGTAGCTGATTTGAAACATGCAGCAGATGTAACAGACACCAAGCTGGCACCTGGGGCTTCCACTCGTAATGTCCTCTAATCTCAGCTTCTTCAGACCTAGCTCTATGCTGCCTTCCTCACCAAACTGAATAACAGATGAAGCATCTGGCTGAGCAAGCGGCTGTCTGTCCTATATTAACAATACGAACACCACACCAGCAACCTCAAAGAGGAATGTGTGTGTCCCCAGTGTCCAAATTGGTTACTCAAAGCTCCTACCTCAGGAAGAATAATAAGGTCAGCAGGTTCCCATATATACCACCTACAGTGTAGATTTACTCTCATTTGTATTCTAAGACATTTAAAACATTTTGATATGTCAGAAACACTGTATACACACGAAGAGCAGCATGAGGACATTGGCCTGCCTTGAGTTTAATGTGGTTCATGTGGTTTTATATACTGAGACAGGCAGGCAGGCGAGCATTACATTTACACTACTCACACATGGAACTCTTAATTTTCTCTCAGCCTTGGCTTCCTGAATGGCTAAATCAGAGTTGTGTTCTATATGGCACCCTATTCCCTATATAGTGCACTTCTTTTGACCAGAGCCCTATGAGTTAGTAGTGCAGTACATAGGAACTAGTGTGCCATTTGGGAATTAACCCAGATTCCTGACGTGATGTAAACGCAGGGTGGTTAGCTGAGTGGCCGTAGAGTGCCCTTTGGCCCTGGTCCCAACGTTACTCAGAGCTCAACCATTTGAAAAGTGATGCAAGGGTGAGCAAAGGACAGGTGGACCGTTGCCAAGGAAACAGTTGATTAAAGGTTGGGGTTGATTCTGAAGTGGGTCAGTGGGCATTAATGACAGAGGATGAGAAGTCTACTGAATGACTGAATGACCCAGTAGGGAATGTGCATCAATGAGCTAGCTGGGGGAATATCAATATGGTCAAGCGCATGCATGCAAAATAATCAATAAGAGAAAGAGATGAAGTTCAAGGTACTAACTGTATCAGTGGAGGCTCCTCAGAGGAGGACAACTACCTAATACACACAAATCTAAAGGGGTGAATGAGAATATGTACATATAAGGATATGGATGAGCGATGGCTGAGCGGCATAGGCAAGGTGCAGTGGATGGTATAAAATACAGTAAATACATGTGATATGAGGAATGTAAGATATGTAAACATTATTAAAGTGGCATTATTTAAAGTGGCATTGTTTAAAGTGACTAGTGATCCATTTATTACAGTGGCCAGTGATTGCGTCTCATTGTAGGCAGCAGGCTCTCTGAGTTAGTGATGGCTGTTTAGCAGTCTGGTGGCCTTGAGATAGAAGCTGTTTTTTAATTTCTCGGTCCCAGCTTTGATGCACCTGTACTGACCTCGCCTTCTGGATGATAGAGGTGTGAACAGGCAGTGGCTCGGGTGTTTGTTGTCCTTGATGATCTTTTTGGCCTTCCTGTGACATTGGGTGCTGTAGGTGTCATAGAGGGCAGGTAGTTTGCCCCCGGTGATGCGTTCTGCGGACCGCACTACCCTCTGTAGAACCTTGCGGTTGAGGACGGTGCAGTTGTGATACAGCCTGACAGGATGCTCTCGATTGTGCATCTGTAAAAGTTTGTCAGGGTTTTGGGTGACAAGACAAATTTCTTCAGCCTCCTGAGGTTGAAGAGGCGCTGTTGCACCTTCTTCACCACACGGTCTCTGTCAGTGGACCATTTTAAGTTTGCCTGTGATGTGTACGCCCAGGAACTTAACTTTCCACATTCTCCACTGTGGTCCCTTCGATGTGGATAGGGGGGGCTCGCTCTGCTGTTTCCTGAAGTCCACGATCACCTCCTTTGTTGGAGGCATGTATGGCCACACAGTCGTGGGAGAACAGGAGAGGGATGAGCACACACTCTTGTGGGGCCCCAGTGTTGAGGGTCAGCGAACTGGAGATGTTTCCTACCTTCACCACCTGTGGGCGGCCCGTCAAAGTCCAGGATCCAGTTGCACAGTGCGGGGTTGATCTTGATGATAAGCTTGGAGGGTACTATGGTGTTGAATGCTGAGCTGTAGTCAATGAACAGCATTCTTACATAGGTATTATTTTTGTCTAGATGGGAAGGGGGAGTGTGCACTGTGATAGCGATTGCATCATCTGTGGACCTTTTGGGCGGTATGCAAACTAAAGTGGGTCTAGGGTGGCTGATAAGCTGGCGGTGATATGATCCTTGACTAGCCTCTCAAAGCACCTCATGAAGACAGAAGTGAGTGCTACGGGGCGGTAGTCATTTAGTTCAGTTATCTTTGCCTTTTTGGGTACAGGAACAATGGCAGCCATCTTGAAGCATGTGGGGACAACAAACAGGGATAGGGAGAGATTGAATATGTCCATAAACACACCAGCCAGCTGGTCTGAGCATGCTCCGAGGACACGGCTAGGGATGCCATCTGGGCCAGCAGCCTTACGAAGGTTAACAAGCTTAAATGTCTTACTCACGTCAGCCATGGAGAAGGAGGGGGGGGACGCAGTCTTTGTTAGAGCCGTAACGGTGGCACTGTATTATCCTTAAAGCAGGCAAAGAAGGTGTTTAGTTTGCTTGGAATCGTGACGTCGGTGTCCATGACTTGGCTGTTTTTGTTTTTTTAGTCTGTGAATTCCTGTAGACCCTGCCACATACGTCTTGTGTCTGGGCCGTTGAATTGCAACACCACCTTGTCCCTGTACTGGCATTTCTCTTGTTTGATTGCCTTACGGAGGGAATAACTACACTGTTTATATTCAGCCATTTTTCCAGACCTCTTTCCATGGTTATATGCGGTGGATCGCACTTTCAGTTTTGCGTAAATGCCGCCATCCATCCACGGTATATGGTTAGGGTAGGTTTAAATAGTCACAGTGGGAACAACCATCTCCAATGCACTTCTTTATAAACGCACTCACCGAGTCAGCGTAGATATCAATGTAAGGGACAATGTCCTGACTAGTACTGTATACATTCAGTCTCTTCCTTTCCATCCATATTGATTGATAATATATTTCAGGTCTCTATAAAAGGTCAAGTCATTTCTAGACTATAGAGACAGTCTCCAACCCCTCTCTGAGTGCCGAAGTGCCAATAGCTATTCGGAAGTAAAGATTAGCCAAGTCCTTGGTGTCATTCTCCAGCCCATTCTCCACCCCATTTTCTCAGCTTTGACTGATCACTTGTTATTCTTGTTCAGTTGCCAAAGTCTTGGCTCTGTTAAGCTTGGCCCTTGGATCTTTTGAGTGATAACGGAAATTACCTACATTATAGAAAAATGCCCCTCTCACCAGTCATAACACAGCCATGCGAAAAATGGGATACACCACCAGAGCCAAGTTCTGTTAAGATACTTAGTAGGATGCTGAGGGGAGAAAACAACCGTGTCTGATTGGTGATTTGTTCACGTTAAAAATGTATGTGAAACATCACGTCTGAATTCTAAAAATGACACGTGAAATGAACTTTTTTTTTCACATGACATTTTTCACGTGATTTGTTTACACGTGCGGAAACCATGTGTTTTTCATGTGTTCTTTTAACCTGATTTTTTTTCATGTCCTTTTTTTGTAAGGATTGTTTTTTTTATTGAAAACCCAGGCGTCAAGTCACACTGTTTATGCTTGTGTCAAGCTGGGTGGTAGTCAAAGTTAATTCTATACAGGTATTTTCCCTGAAGATGTGTTTTTAAATTACGCACAAAGGAAGGAACTATTTGGCCTACTTTCAGCACAGTTTGCGAACAATTGCTCCTGTTTGTGAACTAAGTTACCATTTTTTAGGCCTATCCATTGTGATTTTGCCACTGGTCGGGCGGCCAGTCTGGACAGTTTTATGGCTACAGTTATTCCTGTGCCAATGGGAACATAGTGCCAACTTAATCTCAACAGTGAATTACAGGGTGTAAAGGAATGGCGTCAACGTGTTAAGCAGTAAGAAATTGCGCTGGAGGGAATAGAAGACGTTTTACGTGACCAATAGTGCTATTTTGTGTATTTATTTTGAGCTGAATGTAACTTTTTTAGTACACTACCGTTCAAAAGTTTTAGAACAACAACTCATTCAAAGGTTTTTCTTAATTTTTTACTATGTTCTACATTGTACAATAATAGTGAAGACATCAAAACTATCAAATAACACATATGGAATCATGTAGTAACCAAAAAAGTGTTAAACAAAACAAAATATTTTATATTTGAGATTCTTCAAATAGCTACCCTTTGCCTTGATGACAGCTTTGCACACTCTTGGCCTACATTTAGTTTTCATGCTAGTGAGGGCCGAGAATCCACTCTCACATAGGTATGTGTTTGCAAAGGGCATCAGTGTCTTAACAGAGCGATTTGCTAAGGCAGGATACTATTAGCACAGCCCAATCCAGAAATCTGGCATTGGCTTCTGATTAAATTCAATTTTCATAGAACCACTTGTTGCAATTTCGATGAGGCTCTCTTGTTCAGATATCGGTAAGTGGACTGGAGGCAGGGCATGAAAGGGATAATGAATCCAGTTGTTTGTGGCATGCGTTTCGGGAAAGTACCTACGTAATTGAGCACCCAACTCAAACAGGTGCTTCGCTATATCACATTTGACATTGTCCGTAAGTTTGAGTTCATTTGCACATAAAAAATCATACAATGATGTGTGTTGTCCTTGTTAATGCAAACAGCGAAGAGCTCCAACTTCTTAATCAAAGCCTCAATTTTGTCCCGCACATTGAATATGGTTGTGGAGAGTCCCTTTAATCCTAGATTCAGATAATTCAGGCAAGAAAAAACATCAGCCAGATAGGCCAGTCGTGTGAGAAACTCATCATCATGCAAGCGGTCAGACAAGTGAAATTTATGGTCAGTAAAGAAAACTTTAAGCTCATCTCTCAATCAAAAAAACTTGTCAATACTTTGCCCCTTGATAACCAGCCCACCTCTGTATGTTGTAAAGGCATTACATGGTCGCTGCCTATATCACTGAATAGTGCAGAAAATACACAAGTGTTCAGGGTCCTTGCTTTAACAAAGTTAACCATTTTCATTGTAGTCTCCAAAACGTATTTCAAGCTGTCGGGCATTCCTTTGGCAGCAAGAGCCTCTCAGTGGATTCTGCAGTGTACCCAAGTGGCGTCGGGAGCAACTGCTTGCACGAGCGTTACCGCTCCAGTATGTCTCCCTGTCATGGCTTCTGCGCCATCACTACAGATACAAACACATCTTGACCATCAAAGTCCATTTGATGTCACAAAGCTGTCCAGTACTATAAAAATATCCTCTCCAGTTGTCCTGGTTTCCAGTGGTTTGCAGAAGAGGATGTCTTTCTTAATTGACCCCCCATAACCGTAACGGACATATACCAGGAGCTGTGCCAGGCCCGCCACGTCTGTTGACTCATCCAGCTGTAATGCATAGAATTTACTGGCTTGTATGCAAAGCAGTAATTGTTTCAAAACATCTCCTGCCATGTCACTGATGCGTCGTGAGACAGTGTTGTTTGATGAAGACATTGTCTGTATAGTTTTTTTGGCCTTTTCCCCCAGCGTTGTCCCAGCCATATCCGTGGCAGCAGCAAGAATTAAGTCCTCCACAATAGTATGGGGCTTATCTGTCCTAGCCACTCGGTAGGTCACCCTGTAAGATACTTCGAGCCCCTTCTTATTAATGGTATCTGTTGCTTTTATACCTGTCTTACTACTCAAATGTTGTCTTAATTCTCGCTCAAAAAACTCCTGTGGCTTATTTTTCAAATTGGTAGGTTTTGTTTTTAAATGTCTGCAAGAAGGTTTAATCAAGTTATAAGAGTAACATATAACACACTGTGGCTGAGGAAAGCCCCAATATAAGTGAACCCCAAATCAATGTAGTTCTCATCATATTTGTGCCTCTTCGATGGTCCAACATCCCTCTCTGTTGTTCGGTGCTTTCCCAGGTCAGGGGGCAGTAGCTCTTCGGCTGCATCAGATTCACAACTAGAATTACTGATGCTAGCATTGGATGTGCTTGTGGAAGCAGGACAACTTGTGTCATCGACAGGTGCAGGTGTAGTACTGCTGGTTGTAGCAGTACTACCAGTAGAGCTGGTATGTGTCCATTGCGGGCTTTACTTTTTTTGACAATTTATCAGTTTTTGAGCAAACGGAATGAGCAGCAGCTATATTTGGCTACATACAGACCGTTAGTGGCATTCCTGTGAGAGAGAAACAGTTCATGTGATTGGATGTTAATTATTTGACTAGGCTACCTGTATTTGACATTGTGTTGTTATTTCACTGAACACTAGATGGTTTAATTATATTTTGGGCAGTGACACAAGGCTACTCAGGTGAGAAAAAATCTCACCAAAATGTACAGCCCCGTTGGAAAATATAAACGGACTGTTTGAAAATGTGAAAAAATGTGTATATATATATATTAAATAAAAAATAAATAAATATTAATCACATTTTTATTTGGCGTACCCCCGACGGCATTGCGCTCACCCATTGGCAATAGCTGGTCTAAATGGAGAGGAAAACCTTTCCCGGAGACAGAACACACATGTGGTTCGAATCCCAGAAGGGGTGCAAGACGTCCTCGGCCGAGAGACGTTTCACAGGCCCCCAGTCATTGACAGGACGCCAAACCACAGCCTGGTCGCCCTGCCAGAGCAATTCTGGTCTGCCTACATTACATATCTTCATATCTAGCCACCCGTTTGACAACCCTCAGTCTGCGCTCACCTTCTACCAGGACAATATCGACTCAACAGCAGCAAAGAACCCAGATCCTTGAAGGCTGCTAGTTACGTTATTAGGGTGCCCACATAGTCAGTTAATGGACGTGAACCGCATATACAGCTGAAGTCGGAAGTTTTTAAATACACTTAGGTTGTAGTCATTATAACTCATTTTTCAACCACTCCACAAATTTCTTGTTAACAAACTATAGTTTTGGCAAGTCGGTTAGGACATATACTTTTCTGTTTAATCCTCAGGTACCCTAAAATGTAATTAAACTATAATATTTCATACGGAAAGAAGTATGTTCAATAGGAAAGCGATATTAGCAGGTGTACGTCCTCTTCATCGCTCGCCTGATTTCCAACTCTGAGTCCCAGTACTAAAACTCTCATAATTATTCCTCATTTGGGAAGAAACAAGCCTGAAACCTTGAACAAAGACTACTGACATCCAGTGGAAGCCATAGGAATTGCATACTGGGAGCTGGATGAAAAAAATCCCTCTAAATTCTAATGGATGAGCATGTGCTCTCAAAAAAAATATTATTGGTGGTTTTTCCTACCATATCTATTGTGTTATAGTCTCCTACATTATTTTAACATTTCTACAAACTTCAGTGATTTCTTTACAGTGGTACCAATTATATGCATATCCTGGCTTCAGGGCCTGAGCAACAAGCAGTTTACTTTGGGCACGTCAGTCAGGCGGAAATGGAGAAAAATAGATCCTAGTCCTAATAAATATATATATATATATATATATATATATATATATATATTAGAGAGCTAAATTCTAATGTCAGAGATTATACTTTCGACTCTTGACCCCATAATTCATATTTTATATTTTTTATGTCCTCTACTTACATGCATGTTGTCCAGGCATGTGCTGTTGGTTTTATAGTCATTTCTGACCATGCCCCAGTGTATATAGATATTGAAATTGGCAAAACAATCCCCAAAACGAGATAATGGAGACTTTAAAACATCTCTGCTTAACAATGAAGGATTCTGCTCTGTGATAAAAGATAGATAAATTATCGCATTACTTGCTCGACAATCAACTCTCTCCTGTCTCAGCTGCAACTATCTGGGATGCTGCTAAAGCAACCGTAAGGGGTTATATCATTTCCCTAGCCTGTCTGATCAAGAAGCTTAGAATGGGAATAGAGAAAAAATGGCTGAAGTAAACAACAACCAACCCAGGTGAATTGGAATTCACTAGCTTATGCTGAAGCCAATTTGTAGCATACAAATCATGTCCACAAAATTATTTTTTTTAGCAAGCAAAAATATTATGTATTCGGTAACCATCCAAGCCATCTACTTGCACATCAACTTAAAAAACAGAATGAAAGATTAAGTCGATAAGGATGGCAGATGGCTCCACTTCTTATGATCCCTTGTTTATCAATAATATGTTTTGTGACTTCTATAAATCTCTTTATACTTCACAATGTACAAGTATAATGACGAAATTACAAAATATTTGAATAAGAATCTTTCCCACTATATCAGATGAACATAGAAATAGACTAAATGCTCCCTTTACTCCTGAAGAGGTTTGCGAAACTAAGGCAATGGGGCGGCAGGGTAGCCTAGTGGTTAGAGCGTTGGACTAGTAACCGGAAGGTTGTGAGTTCAAACCCCCGAGCTGACAAGGTACAAATCTGTCGTTCTGCCCCTGAACAGGCAGTTAACCCTTGAAAATAAGAATTTGTTCTTAACTGACTTGCCTGGTTAAATAAAGTTTAAATAAAAATGCCTTCTGGCAAGGCACCCGGCCTAGACGGCTTCTCTGCAGAGTTCTACAAGAAGTTCTAGCCTGAGATGGGGCATATCTTTATGCCTGCTCTAAATTATATGTTTGAAAGAGACATCATCATACCAGAGTCCTGGAAAACTGCATCCATTAGCCTGATACTAAAAAAGGACAAAAACCCATTAAACTGGTCTTTGTTAAGACATTTCAGTTTGCTAGGAGTTTTTAAAATAGTCGCTAAGACTAACCGCTGGCTGACGCAGGTTGGAGGTCATACTTCTAGACCTCCTTAAACCTGATCAGACGGGCTTTGTCAAATCCAGATTTGGAAAGGACAATGTGAGACGTACTTTGAACATAATATACCACCTTGGCACTCATTATCGCTCTCAATGCCGAAAAGGCCTTCGATAGAGTTGAGTGGAAATTCTTGTTTGCTGTATTAGATAAAGTTAATCTGGGTGACCATTTTATTAATTGAGTAAGATTACTTTATTCTGACCCATCAGCGGCAGTTAACACAAATGGTAAATTATCAGAAAGATTTCCTATCAGTAGGGGCTGTCGTCAAGGCTGTCCTTTATCTCCTGCTCTGTTCTCGTTAGTCATAGAACCGCTGGCTGAGGCAATAAGGTATAGTAATAACATCAGGGGCATCTCTATGGGTAACGAAGAGCATAGAATTGAATTATTTGCTGACGATGTGCTTTTATGCATGTCTAAACCAGAGACCTCTGTCACTGAAGTAATGGAGATCATTACTGCAGGGTACAAAATTAATGTGGATAAATCCATGGCTTTACCTTTGAATATCCTCTCTACAATCACTTTAGAAATGATATCTCCATTCCAATTGACTGAACGGGCTTAAAATATTTAGGCATATACAGTATGTTACTCCTAATCTTAAAGACATGTTCACTTCAAATTATATGCCTTTGCTCACAGATAAAACAGGACCAGATTAACTGGTCTACCCTACCAAACTCTCTTTTTGACAGGATTAATGTTGTCAGGGTGAATATCCTTCCTCATCTTAATGAGCTATTCCAAAATATCCCCTGCCATCTATCTCAGTTCTTTTTTCAGAAAATTAATGCCTATATCTAAATATATCTGGAACAATAAGAAACCTATAACCAAATTTACCAAACTAATTAATCCTAAGGATTTAGGAGGGGTCTCTTTGCCAAATCTGCACCTCCATAAGCATACAATAACTAAGTGTCACATTTTTTCATAGAACCTACTTTACACCGGCCTGCCTTCACAGAATGTTTTCCAATGCATCCCATGTATGTTTAAAAAAACCAGGATACTGGCACCTTCATGCACGTATTGTGGTACTGTAGCAGAATCCAGTCTTATTGGAATGATATTCATTTACACATCCAGAAGATCTTGAGTAGACAATTAGCTTTTTCACTGAATGTATATTTGCTCTACTTTGATTGTAACATTGTGTTTGACCCTGACTCTGAACATCTGTTCAAGACCCTTGTTTACTTAGCCAAAAAATGCATATTGTTATTATGATCCACACCTGAAAGGACCATCTGCAATAATGTGGATTTCTCAAGCTTCTGCTATTCTACCCCTAGAGAAACTTACCTTTGACTTGCACGAGAAGTCTAATACATTTTGGAAAATCAGGTGTCCATTGTGGTCCTATGTAGAAAACCTCCCATGAATGCCCCATGTTATAATTGTGATGTTTGTATGTTTTTATGACTGCCTTTTTGTATAATGTTTTGCTGTATCCTTATTCATTTCATTGTACTCAGTCTGTGTGGTGCACTTTGTATTCAATTTGGATGAGGATTTCTACTTCAATGAGTCGGGGAGGAGGACCTATTGATTATCCCGGACTAGGCCCAAATCCCGATCTGAAGAACTGTAACATCCTATATTTCCCCCGAGTCGTGGCTGAAGAAGGATATGAAAAATATAAATCTAGCTGTTTTTTCTATACATTGACATGACAGAAAGGCAGCTTTGGGTAAACTCAGGGGAGGGTGTGTGTCTCTTTGTTAACAACAGTTGGCGCACGATCCCTAATATTAAGGAAGTCTCGAGGTTCTGCTCTGGTACTTACCAAGAGTTTTCATAACTGTCTATTTACCACCACAATCCACCACAATCCGATGCTGGCACTAAGACCACATTTAACGAGCTGTATAGGGCCATAAGCAAACAAGAAAATGCTCACCCAGAGGCGGTGCTCCTAGTGACCGGTGATTTTAATGCAGGAAAACTCAAATCTCATTTCAACCAGCGTGTCAACTGTGTAACTAGTGGCAAAAAAAGATTGCCTCTAGATCGCCTTGACTCCACACACAAAGACTCATACTAAGCTCTTCCTCACCCTCCATTTGTCAAATTTAACCATAACTATATCTTCCTGCTTTCTACTTACAAGCAAAAACTCAAACAGGAAGAACCAGTGACACACTCAATACAGAAGTGGTCCGATTAAGCGGATTCTAAGCTACAGGACTGTTTCGCTAGCACAGCCTGGAATATGTTCCCAGGATTCATCCGATGGCATTGAGGAGTTTACCACATCAGTCACATCAGCTTTGTTAATAAGTGCATTGATGACGTCATCCCACAGTGACCGTACGTACATATCCCAACCAGACACCATGGATAACAGACAACATCTGCACTGAGCTAAAGTATAGAGTGGCACACTAATCTGGACGTCCTCTGACAAAACATCAACCAGACAAGTGTCAAAACAGGACCAAGATCGAATCCTACTACACCGGCTCTGACGCTTGTTGGATGTAGCAGGGCTTGCAAACTATCACATTACAAAGGGAAACCCAGGTGCGAGTTGCCCAATGACGCAAGCCTACCAGACATGCTAAATGCCTGAGGCAGTCAACACTGAACCATGCATGAGAGCACCAGCTGTTTTCCGGATGACTGTGTGTTCACATTGTCCGCAGCCGCAGGGCCAGACGGATTACAAGGACACCTACTCAGAGCACACGCTGACCAGCTGGCAACTGTCTTCACAAACATTTTTAACCTCTCCCTGACCCAGTCTGTAATACCTACATGTTTCAAGCAGATCACCATAGTCTCTGTGCCCAAGAACGCCAAGGTAACCTGTCAAAATGGCTATCGCCCCATAGCAGTCACATCTGTAGCCATTAAATACTTTTAAGGGCTGGTCATGTCTCACATCAACACCATCATCCCAGACACCCTGGACGCACTCCAATTTGCATACCGCCCCAACAGTTCCACAGATGACACAATCTCTATTGCAGTCCACAGTGCCCTTTCACTCCTGGACAACAGGAACACCTACAAGAGAATGCTGTTCATTAACTACAGCTCAGCGTTCAACACTATAGTTTCCTCCAAGCTCATCGCTAAGCTAAGAACCCTGGGACTGAACACAACTGAATCCTGGACTTCCTGATGGGCTACCCCAGGTGGTAAGGGTAGGCAGCAACACATCTGCCATGCTGACCCCCTCAGGGGTGCGTGCATAACAGCCTCCTGTACTCCCTGTTCACCCACGACTCCACCATCAGTAAGTTTGCAGACGACACAATGGTGCTAGGCCTGATTATCCAACGACAATGACACAGCCTAAAGGGAGGAGGTCAGAGACCTGGCAGTGTGATGCCAGGAAAACAACCTCTCACTCAACATCAGCAAGACAAAGAGCTGATCCCCATTCACGTCGACAGGGCTGTAGTGGAATGGGTCAAGAACTTCAAGTTCCTCTGTGTCCACACCTATCATGGTCCAAACATATCAACACAGTCGTAAAGTGTGCACAACAACGCCTCTTCCCCTTCAGGTGCCGGAAAATATTTGACATTGGCCAGCAGATCCTCAAAGTAATTCAGCTCCACCATTGAGAGCATCTTGACTGGCTGAACAGTTTTACCCCCAAGCCATAAGTCTGCTGAACAGTTAATCAAATGGCTACCCTGACTATTTGCCTTGACCCCCTATTTGCCTTGACCACCTTGCACTGGCTCTAGGCTCACTCAATGGAATCTACCCACAGTCACACATTCTACACTAACACACACACACACACACACACACACACACACACACACACACACATACTCACACACTACATAAGCCCACACACACACAAAACACACACACACTTGCATATTGGCGCCACACACTTTCACACATTCTGGTGCTACTCTGTTTATTATCTAACCTGATTTCCTAGTCACTTTTACACCTACCTACATGCACTGTACATTTTACCCCAATTACCTCAACAACCTTGTACTCCTGCACATTGACTCGGTACCGGTACTCCTTGTATATAGCCTCGTTATTGTTATATTATTATGTTACTATTTTCATTTTTTCGTATCTGCTATTTTTTCTTACTTTTTAACTCTGCATTGTTGGGAAAGGGCTCATAAGTAAGAATTTCACAGGAAAGTCTACACCTTTTGTATTCGGCGCATGTGATTTCCCCAGCTGTGAAACCAGCTGGAGGCAGAGCGACTATGGATTATACTTCTTGACAAACCACCGTGGGGATGCTTTTACAAGACGCTGCTGCCATGCTTTGGTTTCCTTTACAACCCCTGTACATCGACTTCCAGCTGGAAGCGTGTTTAAAGGTAAAAGGGGGGTATTGATTATCATATTGGCCGGTAATTCTAGGCCTGGCCGTTGCTATTCAAGACATAACTGTCACTTGAACTATTTAACTGTGTTGTTCTGAGCTCAGCGGGAGGAAGAAGAGCACAATGGTCAACGCTTATGTCAGAGTCTGTGTTGTAGACCCATAGTGTGTGACTTCACTTTTGCCACTTTTCATTCAGAAATACTCCAGGTGCAAGGGCAAGGTCACCAGATACAAAATCTGCCACAATCATATTTTAGACGCTTTTGACCCCATAACCTGAACATGAACTTGAACTTGAAATGAACAGTCTGGTGGACCAATTTTCGAGAGTGTTGAAACACTTTGGATAGTGACATTAACAATATTTATAACTGAATCATGATGATCCAGTGAAGCTTCAAATGAATGGCTTCCATTATAGAAAGATGTACAGATGTAGGATGTTAATTTGAGCCAGTTTGGTACAGCAGGAAATTAATCCTGCAGCAACAGGAAATATAAATTATGTGGATTGCAATTAATGGACATTTTTGTCGGTGTTGATAGGGTGCATTTCTTGTAAGGGGAAAATTACAAACTTCAGAAGCCTTTTTAAACTTCAAATACACTACATGTTGTACATTTCCTGTATTGCAGGAAAGTTTTCCTGTCTAGGACTAGCAGAACCCCTCGCCAACAGCCAATGAAATTACAGGGTGCTAAAATACAAATCAACAGAAATCTCATAAATCAAATTTCTCAAACATACAAGTATTAGGCACCATTTTAAAGATAAAATTCTCATTAATCCAGCCGCAGTGTCTGATTTTAAAAATGCTTTACAGCGAAAGCTCCACAAACGATTGTTAGGTCACCACCAACTCACCACCAACAGAAAAACCCAGCAAATAGAGAAAATGAATCACTAACCTTTGATCTTCATCAGGTGACACTCATAGGACTTCATGTTACACAATACATGTATGTTTTGTTTGGTAAAGTTCATATTTATATCCAAAAATCTTATTTTACATTGGTGTGTTATGTTCAGTAGTTCCAAAACATGCAGTGATATTGCAGAGAGCCACGTGAAATACTAATTTTAAATGATGAAAATTCAAATGTTATGCATGGAACTTTAGATACAGCGGTTGCATTAAGGAGAAGTGTGTCAGATTTCAAAAAAACTTTACGGAAAAAGCATAATCTGAGAACGGCGCTCAGAGCCCAAATCAGCCAAAAGAAATATCCGCCATGTTGCGCAGTCAACATTAGTCATAAATAGCATTATAAATATTCACTTAGCTTTGATGTTCTTCATCAGAATGCACTCCCAGGAATCACAGTTCCACTATAAATGTTTTTGTTCGATAATGTTCATCATTTATGTCCATTTGTGTCCAAATATCTTCTTTTGTTAGGGCGTTTGATTAACAAATCCAAAAGCGCATTCAGGTCCAGTCGGACGAAAAGTTCAAAAAGTTATATTACAGTTCAAAGAAACTTGTCAAACTAAGTATAGAATCCATCTTTAGGTTGTTTTTATCATAAATGTTCAATAATGTTCCAACCGGATAATTCCATTGTCTGTAGCAAAGCAATGGAACGAGATACCTCATGACAAATGCGCGTGACTGAGAACGAGGCTGCTGGCAGACCCCTTAGTCAAACAGCTCCCATCCAGCCCCCCTTCACAGGAGAATTCTGAAACAACATTCTAAAGACAGTTGACATCTAGTGGAAGCCTTAGGAAGTGCAACATAACCATATCCCACTGTGAACTCGATAGGGGCTGAGTTCAAAAACTACAAGCCTCAGATTTCCCACTTCTTGTTTGGATTTTTTTCTCAGGTTTTTGCCTGCCATTTGAGTTCTGTTATACTCACAGACATCATTCAAACAGGTTGAGAAACTTCAGTGTTTTCTATCCAATACTAATAATAATATGCATATATTAGCATCTGGGACTGAGTAGGAGGCAGTTCACTCTGGGCACGCTATTCATCCAAAAGTGAAAATACTGCCCCCTATCCCAAAGAAGATTTATCCTGCGGCAGGGTTATCAAATTAACATCCTACATCTGTACTAGTGTCCTGTTTATTTATTAATGAACCAATACCATATTCATAGCATCACACAGTCAGATGGGTTATTTAAATTGCTTTAGCCCCAGACTGGTTGCTTCCCCATTGTCTGTATCCTATGATTGGCAGTGATCTCCCTGGGCTTGGGTTGGAACCTGAGGCAGCAAGGCGCTAAGTCTACCTGCCTCCAGCTGCGTCTCCTGGGTGGGCACGTCATCATCCCTTGCCAACAGTTAAAATGAACCAACCAGTCAGTGTTATTTATGGTCCTAATGTTCGCCTGCCTGGCTTTCAAAGAAGGGAATTAATTATACATCATGTTTGCGTCCCAAATGGCACCATATTCCCTATATAGTACCCTACTTTTGACCAGGGCTCTGGTTAAAAGTAGTGCGCGATGAAGGGAATAGGGTACCATTTGGGTCATAGCCCATGTACACACAGGACTGGGAAAAATATCCACAACTCCAAGAGACCATAACCCTTATTGCTTTGGTGTTATTTAACTGAGAAATTATCATAGCTCAGGCATACTCTTACAAGTTTGTAGAATAAATATTGATTCCAACTTGATTCAATTATTACACGCCTGTCTCTCTGCAAAATCCAGTAAATAGTCAAATGATGATATAAGCACTTGTGAGAAAATAACAGGCGCATAATTTAAGGACAAGGGACACCTATTTATTCTCAGGTCTGCAGCTGTATCACATTTTCCTTTCAACTACCAATTGACTTTGCGGTGTAGACATAAGTACTGTGAGTGTAGTTAATAATTATTTTTTTTTAGCTTAGATTGCCCTTAATTTCACCTCAAATATCTTTGTTGGCAAGAGAGTCATTACCTGGTCATTATCTTAGAAGTTGTTCCTTCTCTCTGGCCAAATGGGCCACAGATTATGTTCCTGTAGACCCCAGAAAGAGTATCTGCTGCTTCAGCTAATAGGCATCCTAATAAAATACGAAATACTAAAGGACAGGGCAGAGTCAAAGTTCTTTCACATTTGGCAGCATAGTCTCATCTGAGAGCTTCTCTTTTCCAACTCTCTGCCTCTTCTCTGGTCTCCGGTACAGCATGTCCTTGTCTCCTCTAGCTGCACCCTCCTCACAGGCTTGTGCAATATGGACATCCAGATTATTGTTGTTTGTTCAGAACCAAGGTTCTCTGTAAGTTCAATGTATTTGAACTGTCTCCAGACTGTTACAGCAGCAGAGCATAGCGAATCCACTAAGAATACTTGAACTGACATCTAAACAAACAAAACCCACGCAGGGAATGTAAAGTATAAACAATAATCTTAATCCTTCTGTTTAGTTTCAGATGTGTATTGGTACATTTTGAAATCCTTTTGGGATAATAATGATCTAATAGGAGATCAGTGTATATGTTACTAACCTGTGAGAGAACTTAACCTGAGACAAATAACAGATAAACCCGCGGAATGCCTCAGCTCTTTATCCGGAACTTACTTCTGCTTGTCATTCCACATCAACTCACAGCTTGTTCTTGTTTATGAGGTATGCCTGTGAAGACCTGTGATGATAATACAGCTTAGCGAGCGGCTAAGTCAGCCTGTCACCTGCTGTGCGAAACTGGTCAAATTAAGATACCAAATCTGGTCTATTGATTAGACTGAAGAGTCATTCTCTTGACAGCTTTTGGACTCAAACTGTTCCAATGTCCCAGTTGAGTCGTACGCCTCTTACTTTGACCATTTCTTTTCCTATTATTTCTGTTTTGCCAGAAAACTTCCTGTTAAAAGTTTAAAGATTGTCTATAAAATAAACTTTATCTTCTACGAGTGATCTTCTATCCGAGCCATCCCTAACCACACAGGCAGAGCTGTACTAGAGGGGATTGTAAGTTTACCCTCACTGAAATGTGTACTCATGCACATATACCATCATGAGAGAACACAAATTAGTTACGCCCATCCTTGCATGACAGACCAGTACTGTATACACGCAGCTAGTAAATGAGACACACACCCACACAGACGAACACAGCCCTCATCATAACCGTCAGTATAGCCTACTGTATGTCAGCAAATATACAACAGAGTATCCACTGAACTGCACTCCATTCATTTTGTTCATGTCCTCACCTACAGATTTTGATCACCCTGTTGCGGGAGAACTTTCCTGGAATGCAGGAAATGTCATACTTGTAGTGTATTTAAGGTTTTAAAAGGCTTCTGAAATTCGTCATTTACACTTTGGAATTTCAGACTTGATTTTCCCCTCCGAAAAATGTATCTACCCTACGAAAATGTCCATTAAATATATTCCACATAAAAATTCACATTTCCTGTTGCTTCAGGTTTATATTCCAGCTGCGAGAAACTGATCAAATTAAGATAATACATCTGTAGCATATCCATAGTATGTAATGGTTCAACAGAACCCAAAATACAAAGTCCTCAAAAACATCAAGGTAAAAATAGAAAACTACCTATCAAGGGAGAAATTTCTTGTCTAATAATAGAAGTTACAGGGGAGATGTTTTTCTATTTGGTTTTCCTATTCATAGAATATTTCATGCAAATAAAAGACTCCTCTTGTTTCAAAGATAACACAAATGGAATGGAAAAACACTAAGTCCGTTTATTTTGTCTGTTGGACCTACACATGTCACTGCCTTGAGATGCTGCCCTTCAAGGGGACTCGTCACTGTGCTGTAGCAGTTTTTTCCACCTCAGTTAACAAACGGAGCCTCCAGACCTTGAAATTGTTGTTTCTATGGAAGATAGTACTGAGGTTATTTTCAGCTTTGTTGACAAGAGCCACAAACGGGTCACGATTCCAGGAAGTTCAGGTTTGTCAAACTGTGTGTGTAGGTTTCCAATCTTTCAATTCAAATCAATACCAAATCCTGGTACTCAGTACTGCAAGATGGACACTTCCTAAACAGAGACATATGTATTACTGTCACCCCCTGACCTTAGAGAGCTTTTTATGTTTCTATTTTGGTTTGGTCAGAGTGTGATTTGGGTGGGCATTCTATGTTCTTTTTTCTATGTTTTGTATTTCTTTGTTTTGGCTGGGTATGGTTCTCAATCAGGTACAGCTGACTATCGTTGTCTCTGAATGGGAACCATACTTAGGTAGCTTTTTCCCACCTATGTTTTGTGGGTAGTTGTTTTCTGTTTAGTGTTTTCTGCACCTGACAGGACTGTTTCGGTTTAGTTTATTCACTTAGTTATTTTGTTCTAGTGTTCAGTTTAATAAAATCATTAACACTTACCACGCTGCGCTTTGGTCCGATTCTTCCTCATCAGACGATGACCGTTACAGAACTACCCACCACAAGCGGACCAAGCAGTGTGGTAACGAGGAGCAGAGGGTTCAAGACTCCTGGACATGGGAGGAGATACTGGATGGAAAGGGACCCTGGAGACATGCTGGGGAATATCGCCGCCCGAAAAGGGAACTGGAGGCAGCTAAAGCTGAGAGGCAAGTGAGCGAAGCAGGCAAGAGAGGCAGCCCCCAAAAAACATTTTTGGAGGGGGCACACGGGGAGATTGGCGGAGTCAGGCTATAGACCTGAGACAACTCCCCGTGCTTACCGGAAGCAGCGTGGTACTGGTCAGGCACTGTGTTATGCGGTAAAACGCACAGTGTCTCCAGGGTGTGCTCATAGCCCGGTGCGCTATATGCCAGCCCTCCGCAAGTGCCATGCAAGAGTGGGCATCCAGCCAGGGCGGATTGTGGCACCTCAAGGCGCTTGGTCTCCGGTGCGCCGTTTCGGCCCAGGGTATCCTGCGCCGGCTCTGCGCACTGTGTCTCCGGTGCGCTGGTACTGTTCAGTTCGTCCTATGCCTGCGCTCCGCCCGTGCCGGACTAAAGTGGGCATTGAGCCAAGTGGAGAGGTGCAAGTGATAAGCACCAGATCTCCAGTGCTTCCCCACAGCCTGGTTCATCCCGTGCCTCCTCTATGCACCAGGCCTCCTGTAGCTCTCTCTGACCTTAGAGAGCTTTTTATGTCTCTATTTTGGTTTGGTCAGGGTGTGATTTGGGGTGGGCATTCTATGTTAATTTTTCTATGCTACAGTTAGTGCATTCATATTAAGATAGCTAGGTGAGACAACCACATATCACAGTCGTAGTACATTTTTCCTCAATGAAGAAGTTCTCAGCAAAGTCAGTGCTCGTAGGAAAATACAAGCACAACTTTTTTTTCTTTTTTTTAATGCAGGGAATACGACTGAGATGTATTTTTTAAGATACTCTTTGAAAAGGTAGGGTTTCAGATGTTTTCGGAATGATGTAATGACACATTTCAATGCATTTCAATGTCTTCCACATCACAAGCTTTGACTTCTCAGTGCTTTAACAAATGCATTCATGCCATGGTGTCTGTTTTCCTTTCACTTGACTCCAGACAGTTTCATCATTCCAGAATATAGCTAATAATCTCCCCAGGCAATCCCTGCAGTCAGTCGTATTCTTCTGTCATCTTGATTTCAGAGTGTGTCTTTCCATAAACGTTTAATATCCATCATGTCCAGCATTGATATAAGAGAGAGTCCATATTGAAGTTGATGATACAGTACATATTTTATCCTGCCCATTGAACAAGTTTGGAAAAGATTATTCAACAAGAAAAATCTCATTAACTTTGACTGTGTTAAATAATTATAAGGTCAGCTTGCTGCACGAAACCATCTCACAATGTCTTCCAATCATTCATGTGGTGGAAAAGTGGAAAGATGCAGCCAGCCAATGAAGTTTGAGAATCCGTTCATCCCTTGACTGAATGTTTGTCTCCCAGGGTGACAAAAATATGTATTTGATGTGCAGATGCACCAGAAATCTCAGAAAGATTCAGATTCCATACGAAACAGAGCATATTTTCCCCTCTCACTCCGTTTTTGGCAAACTGACTTCCACTGTAAAAAAAATAAAAATAGGATGAGATGTTCCCTGCAGTAATCAGAATTTTGCTGAAGGAGTATACTGAGCTACATCCCAAAATTATACCCTATTCCCTATGGGCCCTGCTCAAAAGTATAATGTATAACTATAATGGGAATAGGGTGCCATTTGGGAAATAGACAATTATGTCAGTCCTAAAAAAGGTTTACAAAACAGGTTGTCACACCCTGATCTGTTTCACCTGTCTTTGTGTGTCGCCCATCTTCCCCATGATCCCCAGTGTATTTATACCGATGTTCTCTGTTTCTGTTACCAGTTTGTCTTGTCAGGTCTTACCAGCGTATTTTCCTGTCTCCCTGCTTTCTCAAGTTCTGTTTCCAAGTTTCCCCACTTCTGCCTGCCCTGACCCCAAGCCTGCCTGCCCTGACCCCAAGCCTGCCTGCCCTGACCCTGCCTGCTGTTCTGTACCTTATTGACTCTGCCCTGGATTTCGGACCTCTGCCTGCCTTTGACCTGCCTTTTGACTGCCCCCTGTCAGGGTCAATAAATGTTTGTGACTCTAGCTGTCTGCATCTGGGTCTTCTGAGTTCTGATTCAGGTAAAAGGGTTAGGTTGGACTTCATCAAACATGTTTGTGCCAACAGTATGTGTCACGGTTGCCAAGTGGTATCTCATGTGTTTGAGTATGTTAAGCAGTTACGACTCTAAACACGTCAAAGAAACCTTTTATTCTGTCAGTTCTCATGAAAAACGTGATTGACTTTTGTGCTTTTGGGCATGACTGCACAAACAGTATTTGAGAACTTATACACACAGCCTTTATCCCCCCACAGTCTGTGCACTTCAGTACACTTCAGGCTATTGTCACGTTCTGACCTTAGTTCCTTTATTATGTCTTTGTGTTAGTTTGGTCAGGGCGTGAGTTGGGGTGGGTAGTCTATGTTCTTTTTTCTATGTAGTATTTATGTGTTTGGCCTGGTATGGTTCTCAATCAGAGGCAGGTGTCGTTCGTTGTCTCTGATTGAGAATCATACTTAGGTAGCCTCTTTTCCCCATTTTAGTTGTGGGTGATTGTTTTCTGTCTCTGTGTCTTCACCAGACATAACTGTTTCTTTTTCGTTCGTTCACCTTGTTATTTTGTGTTCAGTGTTAATAAATATCCACACGGACACGCTGCATATTGGTCCGATCCTTCATACTCCTCGTCAGAGGAAGACTAATCTCGTGACAGCTATGGCTTAGGTGTCTAAATAATGAATTATATTATGTTTTGATTGTTCCGTCTAACTTCCATTTTGAACTGACCACACCTGTCATTTGAACTGTAACTTTGTTCAAAGATACATGTCAACATAAAAATATCACATGAGTGAACTGGGCAGGTGTTTGATAATTTCACTTCATCCCATCAGACAATTCAAATGGGTTACAGAGTTCAGCTTTCTACAATAATATGAAGGACTTTTCATACACGTACACTATACTGAACAAAAATAAACGCAACAATGTCAAATATTTGAACGAGTTACAGTACATAGTTTGAAGGTATGTCTTGAAATATATCCACAGGTACACCTCCAATTGACTCAAGTGATGTCAATTTGCCTATCAGAAGCTTCTAAAGCCATTAAATAATTTTCTGGAATTTTCCAAGCTGTTTAAATGCACAGTCAACTTAGTGTATGTAAACTTCTGACCCAGTGGAATTGTGATACAGTGAAATAATCTGTCTGTAAACAATTGTTGGAAAAATTACTTGTGTCAGGCACAAAGTAGATGTCTTAACCGACTTGCCAAAACTATAGTTTGTTAACAAGACATTTGTGGAGTGGTTGAAACACTTAGGTTGGAGTCATTAAAACTAGTTTATGTGAACTTCCGACTTCAACTGTATATTTTTGCAGTGCGGAATAACTTCAGCCAACAAAACAGCATTAGAGAATCATTCTCCCACCTCAAATAGCGTAGGCTGAATAAACAGTAGTATACACAGTACTCACTACTTACGAGACCCTTAGGGGTATTTTTACTTCTCCTGTATGTCTTTTAATTCTCACATCACATTATTTTGTATTTTTCTTGTATACAAATGCAGATGGAGGATATTAATTTGAGCCAGTTTGCTTTAGCAGGAAAATAATCCTGCAGCAACAGAAATGTGGATTATAATGGACATTTTTGTAGGGGTTGATACATTTTTAGTTTGGGCAAATCAAGTATGACATTTCAAAGTGGAAATGGCAAAATCTAGAAGCCTTTTCAAAACTCAAATACACTACAAGTTTGCATTTCCTGCTGCAACAAATGAGTGGTCAAATGAAGATCCTAAGTCCTTAGCCTAGGCTAAGAAGGCTAAGCAAGCTAAAACCACAGCTGAAAGGAAGTTGGTTAAATGCCCGTTAGCAGCTAGTTAGCTAGGCTATGCTGTTGAGACAACGTAACTAGTCTTTACTTGATTTTAATTTGTTTTGCTACTGACAAACAGTAAAACTGCATTTGCCCCATCCCTGCCCCTGACCGTTAGAAGAAACATGCTAGGAATTCCAACATAACCTGCTGTATTCATTTCAAACTCACCGCTTGGCACCGGTAGGTAGTCTAGCTCATGCATGCAGGAGGAGCGCAGCAGCTCTTTTTCAATATATTTTTGTCTAGTTTGATAGTTATGTTTATCAAACTAGACAACAGAGAAAAGAGACTGAAATATATATATTTATTTTTTGCCACCAATCAATAGGGCAATTTTTTCAGGAGGCTAAAATGCAGCTCTATCTGTGTGTGAGGACAAGGCATGTAATCAGAACCAGCTTGTTGACCAGACAGTTTCCCCCATGGTGCGTTTTACAACCACACAAACTACCCAGTAATCATTATCAGGCATCAGGTGGCTGTTTGAAATAGCAGTTTGTTTGTGCTCCATCTAGATTTTATTTATTTGAAGAACATATTCTTATTTACAATGACGGCCTACCAAAAGGCAAAAGACCTCCTGCGGGGACGGAGGCTGGGATTAAAAATGTAAAATAAATAACATATAAATACAGTACAAAACGCACATCCTGACAAGAGAGACAGCACTACATAAAGAGTGACTTAAGACAACAACATAGCAAGGCAGCAACACATGACAACAGGGATCCCCCAGTATCACCTAAAAGAAGCTTAATCAGGAAAACATTGCTGCTTTAGAGTGTACGCAACCTACAATGTGTTTTGAGTGTTGCAATTGAAGATGGAGGAAAAACACATGGACAGACCCTTATCCTGCCAGGTCAGGTTAACTGAGGTAGAGACACAAGAAAGCCCATTCCTTCGTGGTAATAGTGATAATGGAAATGCATTTACATAGTCTTCAGAAAGCAACATCGAGTGCTTGTGGAAAGTTGGGTTAGCTTTTTCTTTTATTGTGACCCGCTCTGTACCTTGGCAAGTAGACGGTTTGGTTGTTTAGCAACAAAACAGAAAAATACAGAATGGCTTCCCACTGGAATATAATGTGTAGCTTAATTTCAGCACTGATCTTCTCTCTGTTGATACCTATGAGAATGGAAGCTTGTTTTTTTTAATCATATTTTTATACTTTACAGAGTTTTTGTTCAGTTGGCATTCAAAATGTTTAAATGACGTGGTGAACCGCAGAGCGGGGCTTTGCTTTTTGCTAACAGTAACCTAATCATGTTTCCCTGTCACTACCACTTATTGTGAAAAAACAACAGTAGTATCCTGCAATGATCTAAAATGAATAACTTACCATAATAAAACAATATATTTGTATTGGCCATAGTCTCAAAGTTGCATTGTTCCTCAGAGTGGAGCAAGTGTGTCCTTAAACCCACCTCACAGCTCTGTTGCAGTTGAGGTGACTTTAGGTTATACTGTAGCTATACTCAGAGCCAAAATTCTCTGTATAGTAGATGATGAGAAACACTCAAACCTTTCCACTATTGTTTGGACCAATGGCCCCATTTATTGGTGCAAATTCATTGACTATAGCTCAGCATTCAACACCATAGTACCCTCCAAGCTCATCATTAAGCTTGAGGCCCTGGGTCTGAACACCGCCCTGTGCAACTGGGTCCTGGACTTCAACGGGCTGCTCCCCAGGTGGTTGAAGGTAGGAAAAAACACCTCCACTTTGCTGATACTCAACACTAGGGCCCCACAAAGATGCATGCTCAGCCCCCTCCTGTACTTCCTTTTCACCCATGACTGCGTGGCCTCGCACTCCTCCAACTCAATCACCAAGTTTGCAGACAACACAACATTAGTAGGCCTGTTTACCAACAACAAGATAGCCTACAGCAGGCCTGTGCAATTCCAGTCCTCAGGGACCTGATTGGTGTCACACTTTTTCCCCATCTCTAGTAAACACACCTGATTTAAACTAATTGCATGTTTAACTGAAGATCATGATTAGTTGATTATTGGAGTCAGGTGTGTTAGCTGGGGCTGAGGCAAAAGTGTGACACCAATCAGGCCTCCGAAGACTGGAATTGCCCAGGCCTGGCCTACAGGGAGGAAGTGGGGGCCCTGGGAGTGTAAAAGTAAAATAACCTCTCACCCAACATCAACAAAACTAAGGAGTTGATTTCAAAACAGCTTCTATCTCCAGGCCATCGGACTGTTAAATTCAACCCAACCCGGTAGAAGTAAAAAATAAATAAAAAGCATGACTTTTGTGCTGCAGGAATGTGGTTAGATTGATATATGCAACTATCACTATTTACAGTATTGAAACAAAAATAAACAATTGTATATCAGGTCAAGCTTTCTTACTGCATGGAAAGAATGTCGTTTTGACTTGATCCAGGAAACCTGGCTATCGGTTTTTATAGAGCCCTATGTCTCAGGATCAACAAGCACGAAACGGTGTTACTGAACGTTTGGTTCTCCTTGCAAGTTTTTGTGGTTTGTCCAAGGCGTCCATATTACTGCACTAATGGTCACCTCACCAGTACTCAAGTGTCACTTCCTACTCAATCCTCTCAACTATCTCTCGCTCGCTCGCTCTCTCTCTGTCACTTACCCTCTCTCTCACTCACCCTCTCTCTCTCACTCACCCTCTCTCACTCACTTACTCACTCCATCAGGTCCACTATAGTTTGGGTTGAAAATTGAACTTTTGTTTTAAGGTAAGTCCTTAACTACTAATGTTGATACATTATTAGTGTCTATTTGGCTCTATGACCTATTCAACAAGGGCCCAATTCCAATTTAGGAAACTATGCATTTCTTAAGCAGGCCTTTCAGTCCATTTATCTTAAGCCATCCCTTTAAATATCAAATCCAATTTTATTTGTCACACACACATGGTTAGCAGATGTTAGTGCGAGTGTAGCGAAATGCTTGTGCTTCTAGTTCCGACAATGCAGTAATAACCAACGAGTAATCTAACAACAATTCCACAACTACTACCTTATACACACAAGTGTAAAGGGATAAAGAATATGTACATAAAGATATATGAATGAGTGATGGTACAGAATGGCATAGGCAAGATGCAGTAGATGGTATCGATTACAGTATATACATACAGTGCCTTGCGAAAGTATTCGGCCCCCTTGAACTTTGCGACCTTTTGCCACATTTCAGGCTTCAAACATAAAGATAGAAAACTGTATTTTTTGTGAAGAATCAACAAGTGGGACACAATCATGATGTGGAACGACATTTATTGGATATTTCAAACTTTTTTAACAAATCAAAAACTGAAAAATTGGGCGTGCAAAATTATTCAGCCCCTTTACTTTCAGTGCAGCAAACTCTCTCCAGAAGTTCAGTGAGGATCTCTGAATGATCCAATGTTGACCTAAATGACTAATGATGATAAATACAATCCACCTGTGTGTTATCATGTCTCCGTATAAATGCACCTGCACTGTGATAGTCTCAGAGGTCCGTTAAAAGCGCAGAGAGCATCATGAAGAACAAGGAACACACCAGGCAGGTCCGAGATACTGTTGTGAAGAAGTTTAAAGCCGGATTTGGATACAAAAAGATTTCCCAAGCTTTAAACATCCCAAGGAGCACTGTGCAAGCGATAATATTGAAATGGAAGGAGTATCAGACCACTGCAAATCTACCAAGACCGGGCCGTCCCTCTAAACTTTCAGCTCATACAAGGAGAAGACTGATCAGAGATGCAGCCAAGAGGCCCATGCTCACTGGATGAACTGCAGAGATCTACAGCTGAGGTGGGAGACTCTGTCCATAGGACAACAATCAAGTCGTATATTGCACAAATCTGGCCTTTATGGAAGAGTGGCAAGAAGAAAGCCATTTCTTAAAGATATCCATAAAAAGTGTTGTTTAAAGTTTGCCACAAGCCACCTGGGAGACACACCAAACATGTGGAAGAAGGTGCTCTGGTCAGATGAAACCAAAATTGAACTTTTTGGCAACAATGCAAAACGTTATGTTTGGCGTAAAAGCAACACAGCTCACACCATCCCCACTGTCAAACATGGTGGTGGCAGCATCATGGTTTGGGCCTGCTTTTCTTCAGCAGGGACAGGGAAGATGGTTAAAATTGATGGGAAGATGGATGGAGCCAAATACAGGACCATTCTGGAAGAAAACCTGATGGAGTCTGCAAAAGACCTGAGACTGGGACGGAGATTTGTCTTCCAACAAGACAATGATCCAAAACATAAAGCAAAATCTACAATGGAATGGTTCAATAATAAACATATCCAGGTGTTAGAATGGCCAAGTCAAAGTCCAGACCTGAATCCAATCGAGAATCTGTGGAAAGAACTGAAAACTGCTGTTCACAAATGCTCTCCATCCAACCTCACTGAGCTCAAGCTATTTTGCAAGGAGGAATGGGAAAAAATGTCAGTCTCTCGATGTGCAAAACTGATAGGGACATACCCCAAGCGACTTACAGCTGTAATCGCAGCAAAAGGTGGCGCTACAAAGTATTAACTTAAGGGGGCTGAATAATTTTGCACGCCCAATTTTTCAGTTTTTGATTTGTTAAAAAAGTTTGAAATATCCAATAAATGTCGTTCCACTTCATGATTGTGTCCCACTTGTTGTTGATTCTTCACAAAAAAATACAGTTTTATATCTTTATGTTTGAAGCCTGAAATGTGGCAAAAGGTCGCAAAGTTCAAGGGGGCCGAATACTTTCGCAAGGCACTGTATGAGATGAGTAATGTAGGGTATGTAAACATATTAAGTGGCATTTTTTAAAGTGGCTAGTGATACATTTTTTTTACATCAATATCCATTATTACAGTGGCTGGAGTTGAGCCAGTATGTTGTGCAGACCTCACTACCCTCTGGAGAGCCTTACGGTTGTGGGCGGAGCAGTTGCCGTACCAGGCGGTGATACAGCCCGACAGGATGCTCTCGATTGTGCATCTGTAGAAGTTTGTGAGTGCTTTTGGTGACAAACCAAATTTCTTCAGCCTCCTGAGGTTGAAGAGGCGCTGCTGTGCCTTCTTCACAACGCTGTCTGTGTGGGTGGACCAATTCAGTGTGTCCGTGATGTGTACGGCGAGGAACTTAAAACTTACTACCCTCTCCACTACTGTCCCGTTGATGTGGATAGGGGGGTGCTTCCTCTGCTCTTTTCTGAAGTCCCTCACCTCCTCCCTGCAGGCCGTCTTGTCATTGTTGGTAATCAAGCCTACCACTGTAGTGTCGTCTGCAAACTTGATGATTGAGTTGGAGGCGCAGTCGTGGGTGAACAGGGAATACAGGAGAGGGCTCAGAACGCACCCTTGCGGGGCCCCATTGTCGAGGATCAGCGGGGTGGAGATGTTGTTACCTACCCTCACCACCTGGGGGCGGCCCGTCAGGAAGTCCAGTACCCAGTTGCGCAGGGTGGGGTCTCGACCCAGGGTCTCGAACTTGATGACGAGTTTGGAGGGTACTATGGTGTTAAATGCTGAGCTGTAGTCGATGAACAGCATTCTCACATAGGTATTCCTCTTGTCCAGATAGGTTAGGGCAGCGTGCAGTGTGGTTGCGATTGCGTCATCTGTGGACCTATTGGTGCGGTAAGGAAATTGGAGTGGGTCTAGTGTGTCAGGTAGGGTGGAGGTGATATGGTCCTTGACTAGTCTCTCAAAGCACTTCATGATGACTGAAGTGAGTGCTACGGGGCGGTAGTCGTTTAGCTCAGTTACCTTAGCTTTCTTGGGAACAGGAACAATGGTGGCCCTCTTGAATCATGTGGGAACAGCAGACTGGGATAAGGATTGATTGAATATGTCCGTAAACACACCAGCCAGCTTTTCTGCGCATGCTCTAAGGACACAGCTGGGGATGCCGTCTGGGCCTGCAGCCTTGTGAGGGTTAACACGTTAAAATGTTTTACTCACTTCGGTTGCAGTGAAGGTTTTGGTAGCGGGCCGTGACAGTGGCACTCAAAGCGAGCAAAGAAGTTATTTAGTCTGTCTGGGAGCAAGACATCCTGGTCCGCGACAGGGCTGGTTTTCTTTTTGTAATCAGTGATTGACTGTAGACCCTGCCACATACCTCTTGTGTCTGAGCCGTTGAATTGCAACTCTACTTTGTCTCTATACTGACACTTAGCTTGTTTGATTGCCCTGCGGAGGGAATAGCTACACTGTTTGTATTCGGTCATGTTTCCGGTCACCTTGCCCTGGTTAAAAGCAGTGGTTCGCGCTTTCAATTTTGCGCGAATGCTGCCATCAATCCACGGTTTCTGGTTTGGGAATGTTTTAATCGTTGCTGTGGGTATAACATTGCCGATGCACTTTCTAATGAACTCGCTCACCGAATCAGCGTATTCGTCAATGTTGTTGTTGGACGCAATGCGGAACATATCCCAATCCACGTGATCGAAGCAGTTTTGAAGCGTGGAATCAGATGGGTCGGACCAGCGTTGAACAGACCTGAGCGCGGGAGCTTCTTGTTTTAGTTTCTCTCTGTAGGCTGGAAGCAACAAAATGGAGTCGTGGTCAGCTTTTCCGAAAGGGGGGCGGGGGAGGACCTTATATGCGTCGCGGAAGATAGAATAACAATGATCCAGGGTTTTACCAGCCCTTGTTGTGCAATCGATATGCTGATAGAATTTAGGGAGTCTTGTTTTCAGATTAGCCTTGTTAAAATCCCCAGCTACAATGAATGCAGCCTCAGGATATGTGGTTTCCAGTTTACATAGGGTCAAATAAAGTTCGTTCAGGGCCATGGTGGTGTACCATTTAGTTTGAAATTTGTCGACAGACTCAAATCATACACTTATTTAGCAGATTGCGGGTGTAGCAACAGTGCAGTAATGTCTAACAATTCACAACAATACACACAATCTAAATGTAAAATAATGTAAGTGAGAAACATAAATATTAGGACGAGCAATGTCAGTGGCATTGACTAGAACACAGTATATACATATGAAATGAGTAAAACAGTATGTAAACATTATTAAAGTGACCAGTGTTCCATTATGAAAGTGACCAGTGATTCCATGTCTATGTACATTGAATAGAACATATCGAGAGAACAGGTTCAGAATTTTAGGGATCAAAGAAAGACATCTAAATATATGTCTCAGTTTCAGCACCAATTGGTAGATTTAAAAAAATACTCTGATCTTGTAGGTTTAGAAAAGTAAAAAAACAGGTATGGAGAGCCTCAACGCACGAAAGAAAGAAAACGGTGGTTTGATTCATTCTAAAAATTTCCACATTCAGTTATTCAACCCATGTTAATCTTGGAAGATTAGTGCACATAGAATTATAATAGGGAGAACAGTGTAAAATAGTAGGCTATACACTTGTCTATTGCCTGCACTAACCATGGAACTGTGTGATGACACAGCCAAGTATTGTGCCATGCATGGTTCAAACTGTTAAGACATTGTCTGCGCTCCACTCCAAAATGATTGAATTAGCCTACATGTCTTTTTTTATATTATCAACTGTAACTAATGATCCTCAGGAACAACCATATGTCCCTGGCGGCATTTACAAAGGAAACAAATTAAGGTAAATGAAACAATGTATTTAAATGGAATAATAATGTAGGCTATACCAACTGAAGGTAGCCTAGTGGTTAGACCGTTGGCCCAGTAACCTGAAAAGTTGCTGGATCAAATCCCTGAGCTGCCCAGGTAAAAATCTGTAGTTCTGCCCCTGAACAAGGCAGTTAACCCACTGTTCCCCGGGCGCCGAAGACGTGGATGTCAATTATGGTAGACCCCTGCACCTCCGATTCAGAAGGGATGGGTTAAATGTGGAAGACACGTTTCAGTTGAAGGCATTCTGTTGTTCAACTGACTAGGTATCTCCCTTTCTAACAGTAAATTGGCAGTTTATATGTTGTTTTTAGGCCTACTGACGTTCTATACAGACAGTGGCTAATATTTAACATGGTATTAATACGAATCAGAGAATGTTGAGGTAACCTATATAATTAAGACATTCGAGAGTGCCCATTGCTGCAAGTTAAAAGGCAATTACAATTAAAAGGCAATTACAATAAATTCTGCATAATGGCACAGCATTTCATAAACTTTACAGTGGGAAATATGTTGATAGGCTTCAGTTTGCTGCCATATGACTGGTTGTACATTTGTCTCCAGCGATTATCTAAAACAAGTGTAATTTATGTTTACAATTCCCTTATCCAAACGGATTACTCATTTACCTAGCTCTTATCAAAATCTCTTATCAAGTTGTACATTACATGTTGCATGGTGAATGTAGAAAGTAGATGCTTTTTCCACTTGGAACCCTAAGGTCTATGTCCGCGCGGAAATCTAATGAGCATAATAAAGTCCCCATCAAAATCAATCAGTTTAAGCTAGAGATATTACTTATTTTTAAATGGTCTGTAGCGTCCGAACGGTTTGGCATACAAACTATTATGGAAATATGAGACTCTCATGGTGTTCTCGTTTTTCTCTATGACCCCCACAAGTGTCTTGGGACTTGTCTGAAGTCGGTACAGCTGATCTGCCAACTGTTTGGTCTACACACTAATAATGTTTTGCTCTAGAACGAACACAGGCCTCACAATAATCATCTGATGGTCCCCCGGTACCAGTTGAAAAAATGAATGGAAGTATATAAGGAAAGTGTTTACTGCCAAAAATAAGGGGCTAAATCGTTCAAGGGTTCTTAATAAATTCAAAATGAAAAAGCTAAATAATCCTTGGTATGACTTTAAACAATTCCATATAGTTTAGTAGAACCTCCCCTCCCCTGGCTTAGACAGGGCTTAGACGATTATGGGCTACTAGACCTTATTCACGGTTTCCTCGTGCTTAAAGGTGGTGGAATTATTAGGGAATTAAATCAAGGTCAGAATACGGAGCATCTATAGACCTATCTCCGCCACACCTTAATTTATTCAATCTCCACCTAAAATGAATAGCAGGTGAACATCACGCTATTTTCATGCTTAAATTCAAGGTCAGAATATGCTAGAGAGAAAAGTAAGGAAAAGTAAGGAGTCTTAGCATTCTGTGAACTCCCCTTGTCCTAAGGGTCAAAAATGACCCGCCTTCACTAAACCCCTAAAATGAAGCAGCTTAATTGAATATTAAACCCCAAATCTATTTTGCATGAAGAAACAACCTGTCATTCATCACAAACTTTGTGAATATCTGGGTTTTCCCTCTTCACAATGCAGAAAGACTGCATTTAATCAGTGGACACCACACATTTTTATTACAACACACCTGTCATAATTGTTTTCTTTACTAAAATAGAGGTTTATTATTATTATTGCTAAAGGTACCATTTCCCCCACCCAGAAGGTGTATAAACAACAATAAAGAGGTTGCAGAGGTTGCTGTGCGGGGAGGCACTCCCTTCTTTGAATGTGTGGGGTTACAAGGGCCTTTCCCAGCTGCTCCAGGAATACCATTCTCTTGTTCCGCTTATCAGGCATCCAGGTAGGGTTGATCTGGTTCCATATCACGAAGGCATTGTATGAGGACACGTCAATGATGTTATGGAAGATGACCAGGGGCCAGCGGGCAGTCATCTTCCTGCAGCTGTAAGTTCCAATCACCTTGATCAGGTTGTCCACACCTCCTTTGTTGTGGTTGTAGTCCAGGATGAAAGCTGGCATCCTGTCCTCACGATCACTGATTTCAGCCATTTTGTGCAGTGTGCTCAGGAGGACCACGTTTTTGTTCCTCTTTGGGAGGTAAGAAACTAGAGTGGTGGTGGGGGTGAAGGCAAACTTTGATGAGAAGGCCTCTCTCCCCCTTGTTGCGAGGAGTGCAGGGGGAGCTCAGGCTTGTTCTTTCTAACTGTGCCAACCATGGTGATCTTCCTCTTCAGGAGCTGCTGGCTGAGTTCAATCAGTAGCTCACATAATCAAAATGTATTGTGTGTGTGTGTGTCTTTGTGGCTTTTGTGGTGTGTAAACTATTTTATAACTGCCAGGTCAATAATGACCCTAAGACAATCTTTGTACCCTGGAGGTGTACAGCTTTCATGTAAATATGAATAAAGGCAATGTTTCGCTTTTTCTAATGTTGGGGTCACTCTAGGAAAAGTCATTACATTTCAAGTTGAAAAAGTAACATTTAGGGGGTTTTCTCTACTGTTAAACATAGTGGTGGGTCATTTTTTACCCTTAAGACAACACAAGGGTTAACTCAGATCGCAATCAGGCCCTATGTGCTCACCAACAGCAAATCCAACAGTGTTCCCAGTGTTTCCAAAACACTTCCAAAATCTATGAGGACTGCTTGTTATTTATGCATTAGCATCCAAAATAAGTAATATACTGTACAGTGCCTTCAGATAGTATTCACACACTTTGACTTTTTCCACATTTTGTTGTGTTACAGCCTGAATTTAAAATGTATTATACTGAGATGTTTTGTCACTGACCTACACACAATAACCCATAATGTCAAAGTGGAATTATGTTTTTTTGAATGTTTACAAATTAATTACAAATTAAAAGCTGAACTGTCTTGAATCAATAAGTATTGCACCCCTTTGTTATGGCAAGCCTAAATAAGTTCAGGAGTACACATTTGCTTAACAAGTCACATAATAAGTTGCTTGGACTCACTCTGTGTGCAATAATAGTGTTTAAGATGATTTTTGAATGACTACATCATCTCTCTACCCCAAACATCCAATTATCTGTAAGGTCCCTCAGTTGAGCAGTGACCTTCAAACACAGATTCAACCACAAAGACCAGGGAGGGTTTCCAATGCCTCGCAAAGAAGGGCACCTATAGGTATATGGGTAAAAAAAATATCCCTTTGAGTATGGTGAAATTATTAATTACACTTTGGATGATATATCAATACACAGTCACTAAAAAGATACAGGCATCCTTTCTAACTAATTTGCCAGAAATGAAGGCAATGATGACTTTAAAACAATTACAGAGTTGAATGGCTGTGATAGGAGAAAACTGATGATGGATCAACAACATTGCAGTTACTCCACAATACTAACCCAATTGACAGAGTGAAAAGAAGGAAACTTCCAAAACATACATCCTGTTTGCAACAAGGCACTGAAGTAATAGGCGAGAAATGTGGCAAAGGAATACACTTTTTGTCCAGAATACCAAGTGTTATATTTGTGGAAAATCCAATACAACACATTACTGAGTAGCACTCTTCATATTTTCAAGCATAGAGGTGGCTGTATCATGTTATGGGTGTACTTGTAATCATTAAGGACTGGGGAGTTTTTCAGGATAAAAAGAAACGTAATAGAGCTAAGCACGGACAAAATCCTAGAGGAAAACCTGGTTCAGTCTGCTTTCCACCAGACACTGGGAGATGAATTCACCTTTCAGCAGGACAATAACCTAAAACACAAGGGCCAAATATACACTGGAGGTGCATACCAAGAAGACAGTGAATGTTCCTGAGTGGCCGAGTTACAGTTTGGACTTAAATCTACGTGAAAATCTATGGAAATACCTTAAAACATGTTTTCACTTTGTCATTACGGGGTATTGTTTGTAGATGGATGAGGAAAATAATTAATTTAACCCATTTTGAATTCAGACTGCAACACAACTAAATGTGGAATAAGTCAAGGGGTATGAATACTTTCTGAAGGCACTGTACATCATCTTTCATAAAATCAACACGCTGTGTTGCAATTATTTTATAGACAGCTCTTGTTCTATGTGGGCAAATTGTTAAATGTCTCCAAATTCATATGAGTACTTAACACATGTTGAGCACTCTGAATGGCCTAGGTGTGAAGTTATTGATGGCAGAAACTTGGCTGCTCACAATGCAGGACAGACGGAGGCCATATTACTTGTCACATCAGTCCTCCACCGGTCCACCAGTCCGGCTGTGTCAATGACACAACCACCAGGAACACATCTGGATTCACTTCACTTCTTTATTTCTCTCAGCATCTTGAACACGGGCCAGATCACAGCTGAGACGGATGAATAGAAGCCTTTAGGTTTATACTGACAGACATGTCAGACCAGACAGACAACCATGTGAGAAAATAATCAATGTCATTCTATTCCACACAGGTATCCACTACCTGGCTAATTTAGTAGACATTTAAATTCTAGACCGTAAAACTGTTTCTGGTAGTCACATAGAATTTATGTCTGATTTGAGTTATTGTTCAGTTTACACGGATCACTGGGGTGCCAGAGTCATAATTCTCTCTATGTTTCTCTCTTGCCCACTCTCTCGCTCTCTTTCTCTCTCTCACTCTCTCTCGCCTGCTCTCTTTCTCTCTCTCTCGCCCTCTCTCTTTCTCTTGCTCTCTCGTCCGCTCTCTCTCTCTCAGGTAATAATAATATGAAGGGGACATAATAATGGAAGGACTGGTCCCTCAAGGATTGTGAATTGTTCTGTATAAACACCAGGATATTAGACACCTGGTCCTTTTCACTAGACTAATCGATTTCTGTCTATCTACCTATACGGCCGTGAGGTGAGAAAATATTAAACGGGATAAATCTACTGCAAGGTTACTTACTGTAAAGTAGAAATAATCTGCTGCGATAATATAGACTTGGTCAAAGGTATCAGACAATTTAAATCTGCTGTTATATTGCAATAAATACGAACTGTATGAAAAAGGGGTGAGAAATAGATCATGCTTTCAGGGTTTGCAATAAAATCTCCCCCAGATTGGCCAAGAGCCTGGTTCTAACATGCCGTCATTATCCTGAACACATTCTGATTGTGCCCACATTTCTAGACAAGTGTAGACGATTAATAGACGCATTGTGATCTGATTGTGATTAGATATTATAAGTGTAAACAGACAAGTTCAGGTCAAGATCAGGACAAGATCAGGGCGAAGGACGCATGTTTAACAGCAGTTATAAACAGCGCTAAGGTGTCAAGATTGTGTAAGGTTGGGATTCAATCTGTGTTGTAGGCCATTTCAGACTAAACTGACGTATGCAGCGTTCACTGTGAATGCGATCAGATCCTCAAATGCTGGAACATTGCCTTTTAAAGGTCCATTGTCAACAATGCACGATCGGATTGAATCCTGGCCTTAGTATCCAGTGGCGATTTAAGCATGTAAATCTTGGTGAGCTAAACTCCCCCAAAACATTTTTTGATGCATGCCAGCAAAGCCACTACATGACTCAACACTAAACAATACATTAATTGCACTATAACGGTGACAAACCGTGCCCATAAACTGTTAGGGCCTACATAAAGCTGTCCCAACAGCAGAGTCCCAGCAGCAGTCCCAACACCTGGCTATCAGCAGAGCCTTGTCTTGCAGCAAATCAGTTCATTCAGCCTAATTTAATTCCTTTAAAAAAACATAGCTGATATGGCTGACTTGCTTTAACAAATATGGTTTATGAGTTCCCAGTTGTCTTGAACTCACTTAAGTCAGATTTCCCAGTTCCGAGTTTACAATTGTTTTGAGAGCGGCAGAAGTCATGCTGGATTGACAGCATGGCCAATGTTGAATGTTTATCCTTTTAAGCGTGGGACCACACACCCACTCCACTGAATAGCAGGCTAGTGATTGCTTTGCAATGTTTGCCGTTAGCCACTGATTCATTCCAAACCCCTCATTGTTGAATTTGCGATTTCCAACTTGTTGTGTAATGTTTATGTCCAATGGCCGATGAGCACTGATACTTTTATCTATAATTTCTCCTCATTATTTCTCTTCATATGACAAGGATTGAAAATGATTGCCTGTAGATTGTCAACTTGATTCATGATGATGACTGCTAGCTAAGATTTTGAAAGTATGATGTTGACCAGTCCAATCAAAGATACTGTAGTTATAACGTCATTTGATGTCATTTTATCTGTGGCCAGTGACCTTGAGCCTTCTTGGATGGGTACTTCTAATGTAACTCTATGGCAGCACCCAAGGGACTTGAATTTTCGAGCTCTACCCTTAGATTTTGTGATGACGTAGTGTCCCCATGAGTGACAGAATACTGAGCCAATCACGGCGCAACTAGAGAACATTACCAACCCTTACGCTCCATATTTTCCATTGGCTGCCCCACCACCACAGAAAGCACTGAGCTAGGCTGAAACACCTGCATTTTAGAACTGCCTTACTCAAGAAAGCAAAAAAAGAACAAGTTTGTATGCGGCTTTATTAGCTCAATTATTTTTTATTTTTTTTTACATTTGCAAACTAATACGTATTAATGCCAAAATAACATGCAAAACTGCCCCCCCCCCCCCCCCCCCCCCCCAAAAAAAAAGGTTGTACACAGCTACTCATTGTAGAATAATAGTGAAGACATCAAAACTATGAAATAACACATATGGAATCATGTAGTAACCAAAAAAGTTTTAAACAAATCAAAATATATTTTAGATTTTAAATTCTTCAAAGTAGCCACTCTTTGCCTCGATGACAGCTTTGCACACTCTTGGCATTCTCTCAACCAGCGTCATGAGGTAGTCACCTGGAATGCATTTCAATTAACAGGTGTGCCTTGTTAACAGTTCATTTGTGGAATTTATTTCCTTAATGCATTTGAGCCAATCAGTTGTGTTGTGACAAGGTAGGGGTTGTATACGTAAGATAGCCCTATTTGGTAAAAGACCACATCCATATTATGGAAAGAACAGCTCAAATAAGCAAAGAGAAATGACAGTCCATCATTACTTTAAGACATGAAGGTCGGTCAATCTGGAAAATGTCAAGAACTTTGAAAGTTTCTTCAGGTGCAGTCGCAAAAACCATGATACATTTTATTTGCTTAACAGGTGGGGCTCAAAACAGGTGGGACTCTGCCCCACTCTTGGCCCACTCTGCCCCACTCCCCACCTGATGTTTCAGCAGCTGTCAGCTCTCCCACAGAGATTTATTTCTATGTTTGATAAAAAGAGATAACTGCCAGAGACAGGTTAGTAAACATTACATCAATAAGACAGGTGTTTGCCTGCAGCTAATTCTTCATACCTTGCCATTAATACTGGTTTCTATCTTAGGAGATATCTTAGTCACTTTCTGTAAACATGATCTTTTTCCAACCCCTAAACCTTTTGGCTGCGTGACCTTTTCCCAACCCCTAAACCTTTTGGCTGCGTGACCTTTTCCCAACCCCTAAACCTTTTGGCTGCGTGACCTTTTCCCAACCCCTAAACCTTTTGGCTGCGTGACCTTTTCCCAACCCCTAAACCTTTTGGCTGCGTAAACCCCAACCAGGTTGAGGCTTGATCATTCTGCTCATGTTCTTCTCTTGAAGGGGACAGGAAGAATGGAGGATGACTTCTGCTGGAAAAACAGGTGTACTTTTGTGCCCTCTTAACTCAACGAGTGTGTGTTCAAACTGTAGGCTACTGTACTGTATGTGTGTTGGTGGGGTTGGTCTCTATAGAAATGGAAGTGCCACTGATAAGTTAAAAAGGGTTCTAATATATTACTTTGACAAAGAGTCCAGATAACGCACACAACCTGTAATAACAATGTAGTCAAGGCCCATATTAATATACATTTAAATGTGATATTTCAGTTATTATTATTTGTTATAAATTTGCACAAATTTCTAAAAACCTGTTTTTGCTTTGTCATTATAGAGTATTGTGTCTATATTGATGGGGGGATAAAACGTTTTAACACATTTTAGAATAAGGATGTAAGGTAACAAAATGTGTAAAAAGTCCAGCGGTCTGAAGACTTTCCGAATGCACTGTATGACGTTCAAATAAAATTGTATTTGTAACTTATCATTCAAAATGGTGATGGACATCCACAAATTAAAATATACCATACAAAAGTTAACAGATCTCTGTACAGATATGAGTGATTTTACGTACAGAATCATATGAAATGCTCTGAGACCAGGTTGTTTCACAACCTGTCTCTGTCCCTCTCCTCACTGTGTTAGGTAAGCAACATTCCTCTCTCATACAGTCTATGCGGTCGGTGCGCATCTAACCTAATAAGCCCATAGAAGTAGAAATGCACAATACATATAACTAGGAATAAAGTGGCAGATAATAAACATAAGCAGCAGCATATGTGATGAGACAAAAAAAATTGTGCAAAAAGGGTCAATGCAGATAATCCAGGTAGCTATTTGGTTAACTATTTACCTAACTATAAAGCTGAGCGATTAGTGCTTTTTAGGTCGGTTCGGTTTCGGGATCCATTACTAAAAAATAATCACAATTTTCAAATGTATTATGAAATATTGATCTTACAATGATTTTTGAGCTTTTTAATGGACATTTCAAAGCCAAAATAGTGACCATTCAATTGCCAATACATAAAAAATATGCCATTGTCAGGTCCACATTGGGTAGAAATCAATAGGAAAATAGGAAATTACTATGAAATTATAAAATATTTCAGTTGTGTATATGAATTAGTTTTAAACTGATGACATGATTATTTTTAATTCCTTATTGTAATCATCTAATTTCTGCTCAGGCAGTAGCAGTCAGCCAGCCAGACCATCTAACATTATTTGCTCCCCATACTGTACTGTCTTTAGTCATCCTATTAAATAGCTATCCTGCCTAAGTATGCTGCAGAGCTTTCTGACACAATCATTTCACTAGCTCTTCAAAGAAGATAAGGTATACTTCCACGCAGCCTGGTCTCATAGACTAGACATCACATAGTAAACGTACATTTTTTATTTATTTATTTATTTTACCTTTATTTAACCAGGTAGGCAAGTTGAGAACAAGTTCTCATTTACAATTGCGACCTGGCCAAGATAAAGCAAAGCAGTTCGACAGATACAACAACACAGAGTTACACATGGAGTAAAACAAACATACAGTCAATAATAAAGTATAAACAAGTCTATATACAATGTGAGCAAATGAGGTGAGAAGGGAGGTAAAGGCAAAAAAAGGCCTTGGTGGCAAGGTAAATACAATATAGCAAGTAAAACACTGGAATGGTAGTTTTGCAATGGAAGAATGTGCAAAGTAGAAATAAAAATAATGGGGTGCAAAGGAGCAAAATAAATAAATAAATTAAATACAGTTGGGAAAGAGGTAGTTGATAGGGCTAAATTATATGTGGGCTATGTACAGGTGCAGTAATCTGTGAGCTGCTCTGACAGTTGGTGCTTAAAGCTAGTGAGGGAGATAAGTGTTTCCAGTTTCAGAGATTTTTGTAGTTCGTTCCAGTCATTGGCAGCAGAGAACTGGAAAGAGAGGCGGCCAAAGAAAGAATTGGTTTTGGGGGTGACTAGAGAGATATACCTGCTGGAGCGTGTGCTACAGGTGGGAGATGCTATGGTGACCAGCGAGCTGAGATAAGGGGGGACTTTACCTAGCAGGGTCTTGTAGATGACATGGAGCCAGTGGGTTTGGCGACGAGTATGAAGCGAGGGCCAGCCAACGAGAGCGTACAGGTCGCAATGGTGGGTAGTGTATGGGGCTTTGGTGACAAAACGGATTGCACTGTGATAGACTGCATCCAGTTTGTTGAGTAGGGTATTGGAGGCTATTTTGTAAATTACATCGCCAAAGTCGAGGATTGGTAGGATGGTCAGTTTTACAAGGGTATGTTTGGCAGCATGAGTGAAGGATGCTTTGTTGCGAAATAGGAAGCCAATTCTAGATTTAACTTTGGATTGGAGATGTTTGATATGGGTCTGGAAGGAGAGTTTACAGTCTAACCAGACACCTAAGTATTTGTAGTTGTCCACGTATTCTAAGTCAGAGCCGTCCAGAGTAGTGATGTTGGACAGGCGGGTAGGTGCAGGTAGTGATCGGTTGAAGAGCATGCATTTAGTTTTACTTGTATTTAAGAGCAGTTGGAGGCCACGGAAGGAGAGTTGTATGGCATTGAAGCTTGCCTGGAGGGATGTTAACACAGTGTCCAAAGAAGGGCCGGAAGTATACAGAATGGTGTCGTCTGCGTAGAGGTGGATCAGAGACTCACCAGCAGCAAGAGCGACCTCATTGATGTATACAGAGAAGAGAGTCGGTCCAAGAATTGAACCCTGTGGCACCCCCATAGAGACTGCCAGAGGTCCGGACAACAGACCCTCAGATTTGACACACTGAACTCTATCAGAGAAGTAGTTGGTGAACCAGGCGAGGCAATCATTTGAGAAACCAAGGCTGTTGAGTCTGCCGATGAGGATGTGGTGATTGACAGAGTCGAAAGCCTTGGCCAGATCAATGAATACGGCTGCACAGTAATGTTTCTTATCGATGGCGGTTAAGATATCGTTTAGGACCTTGAGCGTGGCTGAGGTGCACCCATGACCAGCTCTGAAACCAGATTGCATAGCAGAGAAGGTATGGTGAGATTCAAAATGGTCGGTAATCTGTTTGTTGACTTGGCTTTCGAAGACCGGAAATCCGGAAAAAAATCCGGAAAGCTCAAATTTGTATGATATGTTACTTTTGGTATGTTCACTTAAGACAACCTTTTTAGCTAACCTTTCCCCTAACCATAACCATAACACTAACCTTAACCCTTTAACCTAACTCCTAAACTTAACCCTAACCTTAACCATAACCCCTGGCCTAGCTAAAGTTAGCAACCTAGCCGCCTAGCTAGAATTCATAACATATCATACGTTATGCAAATTCGTAGCATAATTCTCAAATAGTATTTGTGTACCCCTGGTCTACAGCTTATCACGAAGTATTCTAACTTTTGCGAGCAGAACTTTGAGACTTCCTTAATATTAGAGATCGAGCACCAGCGGTTGTTAACAAAGAGACACACACCTCCTCCCTTGAGCTTACCCATTCTGTCCTGTCTATCTATAGAAAAACCAGCTAGATGTATATTATCCATGCCCTTGTTCAGCCACGACTCGATGTAACATCGGATATTACAGTTCTTCAGGTCCCGTTGATGGGATAGTCTCGAACGGAGCTAATCAATTTCGGGCTCCTGAGTGGTGCAGCAGTCTAAAGCCCTACATCTCCATGCAAGAGGCACCACTATAGTCCCTGGTTCAAATCCAGGTTGTATCACATCTGGCTGTGATTGGGAGTGCCATAGGGTGGTGCACAATTGGCTGTCATTGTAAATAAGAATTTGCTCTGACTTGCCTAGTTAAATAAAGGTTTGATTTTAAAGGTTAGATTTTTTTATTAATTAAATTAAATGTAAAAAATCTAGTTTGTCCTCCGGTGATTGTACTTTCGCCAATAGAACAGAGGCCGTTTATGTACTTCCCGACATAGTTTAGGCCCACACGTCAGCCTCTATTATGCTGCCTTTTTCCTTTTCGTGTCTCGGGATTAGGACTTGGTCCGGGGTGAGGGCTTGTCCTGCGCCTTCTACTCGTTGAAGTAGAAATATTCATCCAAATTGATGTTAGTGATCGCTGTTCTGATGTTTAGAAGCTCTTTCCAGTCAGAGGAAACGATGGAGGAAACATTATATACAAAAAAAGCTAAGATTGGCACAAAAAAACACACAAAAGAGAAGAATTGGTCAGGAGCCCGTAAAATCGCTGATTGTTATTGTTGCATTGTAAAATTGTTGTTAATAAAAAATATATTTAAAAAATCTAATAAATAAAAAAGTACACTATTTCATGATACACCTGCGACTGAGCTGCTACCAATGTTGGAAGTAACAGCTTTCCTCGCCAGGGATTCATCCTAAAACCCCAGTTGGATCGAGTTGGGATTTAAGAGCTGAGAGAAAATCCATTGCACTGTGTTGAACTTATGCCTCTTCTGTCACGTCCTCTGGCACTTCAGTTCAGACATGTGGGGGAGAGCGTTGAGAAAGTTCCATTGCCTCAAGCATTCTTTCGTTAAAAAGATTTAACATAGTCCTTACAAGTCTTCTCTAATAAACCTTTAAACATGAAAACCATTTAGAACATTAATCTCAGAGGAATATATAAAGTCGATGCTAATAGAAGTCGAAAAAATAACTTTGGGTTACTCTGAGACATAAACTATTATTGACATTTCACTCCAAGATGAATAACCATATGTGTGGTTTATCAGAATCCGCCCAACATGCTGCCAATGGAAAACTTTGAACAGGTCGAAAGGCATTTGTGTTTAACTCCCCCAGCATTTGGTTTGGCACCTGTGAAGACATCAAGTAAGGCTGCTTGGCATTCCCAGTGCTTTCAGAGAAGTAAATTACGACACAGTCAGAGATGTTCATCAAGCCAGATTTGCTGATTGCAGTTAGCCATAAATCAAGTTCCATTCATTCTATTCAGAGAGACAATGTGCTTCCCAAATGGCACCCTATTCTTAAATAGTGCATTACTTTTGACTAGATCCCTATGGACCCTGATTAAAAGTAGTGCACTATAATAGGGAATAAGGTGCCATTTGGGATGCAGACCCACGTTTCTAGTCAGAGAGGCAGTGAGCTATGAGATAGCTCTACAGTACTGCTCTGTCTGCCATCAGGGAAAGAACGTGGCTTCATCGACCACATACCAGACAGGTCAGATGTAAGCTGGGCGCCTTAACATACACTTAACATACACAATTCACCATGGGGATAAAACTGTCGATATATCAGGGATTGACTATAGGTAGCAAACAAATCAGACTCCCCTCAGAGAGGACATATATCAAATATGTTTGCTATGGGTCATGGATGTGTCAGAATGGCAAATGCTCAGAGTTCTATTGCTATGTCTATCTAAACTTTTCCTTTTGCTCTCAGGAGTCAATTAGAGAGTCTACCTCTGATATGAGATACATTTCATTATTAAATTATTAAATCAATTATTATTGTCATTATAACATTATTGTTCTATTTCATTTTATGGCTTGATCCTCTTCAGACTGGCTAGGGTACATAACAACAAATCATGTTTGTGATGGATCATGTGGCTGTTAGAGAGAGACCACATCCTCTTATCATGTTTTCACCCTCAGGCTGAATAAAGATGAACAACAGCTTGTTTTCACAACTCCCAGGACCTGTATTGATCTTCCATTCCCCTTTCAACATCTCTCATTCAGCTGGTCTTCTATTTGGTAGACTAACTATGTTGCGCTCACCAGACCTTCTCCTATGGTGCACTATGCAGCATTAGCCCCATAGGTATTGATACTATGTCCATCCATTTTTAGGGTCATTTTTAGGGTCAGAGTGAGTGCAATCAGGGACAGTTCAAGGAAGGGGATATTTCTTAGAAGTGCAGTCTCATCCTCAGCCCTGGTGTCCCTTGATCCTTCACTGTCTCACTGTTGACCATAGCCCTGTTTATAGCTGGTTAACATGCGTCCTTTGTCCTGATCTTGTCCACATTCTAATTGTGCCCAAATCTTTAGACAGGTGTAGGCGATTAAAAGACACATTGTGATTTGATTGTGATCAGATATTCCTGCCCACCTCCGGAGGTAGTCAGACACGCATTGTGTCTGGATATCTTACAAGTGTAGACAGATTTGGACAGTGAAACCATTTAAATCATCATTATTCTGACCACTAAAATCATTGACAGGTGATTTTGACAGGTGACTTATGGCATCAATTTATGTCTTAAAATAAATAATTACACTACCATTCAAAAGTTTGGGGTCACTTAGAAATGTCCTTGTCTTTGAAAGAAAAACACATTTTTTTTGTCCATTAAATAACATACAATTGATCAGTGTAGACAATGTTAATGTTGTAAATGACTATTGTAGCTGGAGACGGCTGATTTTTAATGGAATATCTACATAGGCGTACAGAGGCCCGTCATCAGCAACCATCCTCCTGTGTTCCAGTGGCACGTTGTGTTAGCTAATCCAAGTTTATAATTTCAAAAGGCAAATTTATCATTAAAAACCTCTTTTTCAATTATGTTAGCACAGCTGAAAACTGTTGTGCCGATTTAAAGAAGTTCCCGACAATATCCAGCAACTTCGCACAGCCATTGAAGATGAGTGGGACAACATTCCACAGACCACAATCAACAGCTTGATCACCTCTATGTGAAGAACATGTGTCACGCTGCATGAGGCAAATGGTGGTCAAACCACATACTGAAAGGTTTTCTGATCCTCACCCATGCTTTTGTTTTGTTTTACATATCTGTGACCAACAGATGCATATCTGTATTCCCAGTCGTGAAATCCATAGATTATGGACTAATTTATTTATTTCAATTGACTGGTTTACTATTATGAACTGTAACTCAATGAAATCTGAAATGTTGCATGTTGCGTTTATATTTTTGTTCAGCATCGTCAAAGAATCCTCCATTTGCAGCAATTACAGCCTTGCAGACCTTTCGCATTCTAGTTGTCAATTTGTTGAGGTAATCTGAAGAGATTTCACCCCATGCTTCCTGAAGCACAAGTTGGATTGGCTTGATAGGCACTTCTTACATACCATACGGTCAAGCTGCTCCCACAACAGCTAAACAGGGTTGAGATCCGGTGACTGTGCTGGCCATTTCATTAGAGACAGAATACCAGCTGACTGCTTCTTCCCTAAATAGCTATTGCATAGTATGGAGCTGTGCTTTGGGTCATTGTCCTGTTGTAGGAGGGAATTGGCTCCAATTAAGCAGCGTCCACAGGGTATGTCATGGCGTTGCAAAATGGAGTTATAGTCTTCCTTCTTCAAGATCCCTTTTACCCTAAACAAATCTCCCACTTTACCACCACCAAAGCACACCCAGACCATCACATTGCCTCCACTATGATTGACAGATGGCGTCAAGCACTCCTTCAGCATCTTTTCATTTTTTCTGCATCTCACGAATGTTCTTCTTTGTGATTCAAAGACCTTGAACTTAGATTTGTCTGTCCATAATCTTTTTTTCTAATCTTCCTCTGTCCAGTGTCTGTGTTCTTTGCCCATCTTAATCTTTTCTTTTTAATGGCCAGTCTGAGATATGGCTTTTTCTTAGCAACTCTGCCTAGAAGGCCAGTTTCCCGGAGTTGCCTCTTCACTGTTGACGTTGAGACGGGTGTTTTGCGGGTACTATTTAATGAAGCTGCCAGTTGAGGACTTGTGAGGCGTCTGTTTCTCAAACTAGACACTTTAATATACTTGTCCTCATGCTCAGTTGTGCACCGGGGCCTCCCACTCCTTTTTCAATTCTGGTTAGAGCCAGTTTGCGCTGTTCTGTGAAGGGAGTAGTACACAGCGCTGTACGAGATCATCAGTTTCTTGGAAATTTCTCGCATGGAATAGCCTTCATTTCTCAGAACAAGAATAGACTGACTGGTTTCAGAAGAAAGTGCTTTGTTTCTGGTCATTTTAAGCCTGTAAATGAACCCACAAATGCTGATGCTCCAGATACTCTAAGGAAGGCCAGTTGTATTGCTTCAAAAATCATCACAACTGTTTTTAGCTGTGCTAACATAATTGAAAAATGATTTTCCAATGATCAATCAGCCTTTTAAAATGATACACTTGGATTAGCTAACACTACGTGCCATTGGAACACAGGAGTGATGGCTGCTGGTAATGGGTCTCTGTATGCCTATGTAAATAGGTCAGCAGCATACCACCCTGCATACCACTGCTGGCCTGCTTCTGAAGCTAAGCAGGGTTGGTTCTGGTCAGTCCCTGGATGGGAGACCAGATTCTGTTGGAAGTGGTGTTGGAGGGCCAGTAGGAAGCACTCTTTCTTCTGGTCTTAAAAATATCAGTGATTGGGGACACTGCCCTGTGTAGGGTAATATATTTTGGATGGGACAGGACTTGGTCTTCATGAGGAATACTTTTCCAACGGTCTTGAATGGGTGTCCTGGCTCTCTTAGGTCATTAAAGATCCCATGGCACTTATCATAAGAGTAGGGGTGTTAACCTTGGTGTCCTGGCTAAATTCCCAATCTGGCCCCCAAACCATCATGGTCACCTAATAATCCCCAGTTTACAATTGGCTCATTCATCCCCTTCCTCTCCCCTGTAACTATTCCCCAGGTCGTTGCTGTAAATGAGAACGTGTTCTCAGTCAACTTACCTGGTAAAATAACGAATAAAAAAATATTCCATTAAAACCTGTTGAGGATATGGCAGACATACGCCCCCTTTGGAGAGATTGGGTACCCCTAGTAAACTGGAAAAAAAATCTGTCAAAAATTGTTAATATATGCAAATAAAAATTATTATTGGATAGAAAACACTCTAAAGATTCTAAAACCGTTGGAATTATGTCTGTAAGTATAGCAGAACTCACAGGGCAGGCATTCTTCCAAACTAGTTTTTGTGGCCATGAAAGTTGGAGCAACTTTGACGTCATGGCCCCCACCCTTCCCAACCAGCTATGATTCTGCGGACACTTTCTATCTCTTCCGCTAGATGTCCTCTTTCATTAGGGCTTCAAACCGTTCAAATCGCGCGAGAATTGACCCTATGGGAGTGAAATTAGTGCGTGCCACGAGAGAATAGGCTGTGCGTATGGGCGCGAATTGGTCACAGCCATTCCTTTGTTTCCAGCACTGAAGAGAAGGGCAGACGATGGCCGATTGAATTGAAGTTTGTTTTGCACGTCTAAAACATCATAAAGCTTGCTTCTGCACTTAGTTTGACCTGTTTAGTCGACATATAATGTGTAATTTCGAAGTTTTGATGCGCAACTTATCCGGACCAGAGGACGTTTTGGGTGCATTTCAGCTGATGTTATTAGCAGTAGCTAATACAAAGACGCAAGACTTGAAACCAAACGATGTATTGGGTAAGTATGAAGCCTTCCAGAACATTCTGAACGAAGACCATCGAAGGTAAGGGAATATTTATGCTTAAATCTGTGTTTCTGTTGACTCCAACATTACGTGGAAATGTAGCTTGGAACTGAGCGCTGTCTCACAATATGGAATAGTGTGCGATTTCTGTAACGTTAAAAATAAATCTAACACAGCGGTTGCATAAAGAAGCAGTGTATCTTTCTAACTATATGTAGAACATGTATATTTAGTCAAAGTTTATGATGTCTATTTTACGTTATCTTGCCGCGCTACATAGATTTCCTGCGGGCGTTTTTGAGTAATTTCTGAAGGTGAACTCACTGTAAATGGACATTTATGGATATAAATGGCATATTATTGAAAAAAAAAAATATGTACTGTGTAATATGTCATATTACTGTCATCTGATGAAGATTTTCAAAAGGTTAGTGAGCGATTTATTTTTTAATCCTGCGTTTGTTGATTGCATGTTTTGGCTATTGAAATGAGCTGTGTCTGGTGGTGGTTTTACATATATATGTGCTATGTTTTCGCCGTAAAACATTTTAGAAATCTGACTTGCTGGCTAAATGAACAAGATGTTTATCTTTCATTTGAGCTATTGGACTTGTTAATGTGTGGAGGTTAAATATTTTTAAGAATATTTTTGCGTTCCATGCGCCACCGTTTCAGCTGCACGTGGGAGGGTTGATCCCCAATTGGGAACCAGTATCGTAGACAGGTTAAAAAAGCTACAATAGTCATTTACAACATTAACAATGTCAAAAGTTTGGACACACCTACTCACTCCAGGGTTTTTCTTTATTTGTACTATTTTCTACATTGCAGAATAATAGTGAAGACATCAAAACTATGAAATAAGACACATGGAATTATGTAGTAACCATAAGTGTAAAACAAATCAAAATATATTTCATATTTTATATTTTTCAAAGTAGCCACCCTTTGCCTTGATGACAGCTTTGCACACTCTTGGCATTCTCTCAACCAGCTTAATGAGGAATACTTTTCCAACTGTCTTGAAGGAGTTCCCACATATGCTGGGCATTTGTTAGTTGCTTTTCCTTCACTCCACGGTCCAACTCATCCCTAACCATCTCAATTGGGTTGAGGTCGAGTGATTGTGGAGGCCAGGTCATCTGATGCAGAAATCCATCCTTCTTGGCCAAGTAGCCCTTACACAGTCTGGAAGTGTGTTTTGGGTCATTGTCCTGTTGAAAAACACATGATAGTCCCACTAAGCACAAACCAGATGGGATGGTGTATCCCTGCATAATGCTATGGAGTGTCACGTTCTGACCTTAGTTCCTTTTTTATGTCTCTATTTTGGTTTGGTCAGGGCGTGAGATGGGGTGGGCATTCTGTGTTTTTTCTATGTTTTCTATTTCTATGTGTTTGGCCTGGTATGGTTCCCAATCAGAGGCAGCTGTCAATCGTTGTCTACGATTGAGAAGCATACTTAGGTAGCCTTTTCCCACCTCAAGGGTAAATATGAACAGTTTAGGGTTCCATAGCCGCAGGCAGAACAGTTGAAACTGGAACAGCAGCAAGGCCAGGTGGACTGGGGACAGCAAGGAGTCATCATGCCAGGTAGTCCTGATGCATGGTCCTAGGGCTCAGGTCCTCCGAGAGAGAGAAAGAGAGTATTAGAGAGATCATACTTAAATTCCCACAGGACACCGGATAAGACAGAACAAACGGACCCTAGCCCCCCGACACATAACCTACTGCAGCATAAATACTGGAGGCTGAGACAGGAGGGGTCAGGAGACACTGTGGCCCCATCCGATGAGACCCCCGGACAGGTCCAAACAGGCAAGATATAACCCAACCCACTTTGCCAAAGCTCCACACAATATTGTGCTGCTGATGCCAGGTGCCATAGCAGTCTCCAAGCATGTGGCGCAGGTGATGGGGCACTTAATTTTGCAAAGAACACAGCGACGCCTCCATGCTGTGCCCTTTTGGCCCTGAGGCACATCCATGCCAGCAGAAATACATTTGGGCAGATGAACACCACTTGTGGCAGGAGCTGGATGAACCAGCTTCAGTGGGGGATGGAGACTTTGGCCCTGGGGCTGCCATTCGGAGTCAGTGTCACTGTGAAAGAAAATGTTCAGTTAGAATAGTTTCACATATGAGCCCTGTATCAACAGGTATAATAAACACACATATATATATATATATATATATATATATATATATATATATATATATATATATATATATAGAGTACAGGGAACATAAGGTTGAATATATTATGACAGACCAGCTAGATCTACTGTCTTTATTATATTACAACAGACCAGCTGTATCTACTGTCTCCATTTCACTTTGGCCATTGTTGTGGGACTGCCCTCCCCTCAACAGCTTCAAATAGGCTATTTCATGTGGGTTGGGGTGGAACGGCAGACACACGCATCTCACATTTCATGACATTACATGTTTATATATTGCTTCTAAAATTAAAAAAAAATCACAAGTAATATTTTATATTATTAATTTCAAACAAGGGCATTAGCATGAGAAGAACTTACCAGTCCAAAACGATGTCCTCTCCCGTTCAAAAAATATTCCTCCACTTGGGAATCGCTAAATGAATCGTACAACAACAATCTCTGTTTCACTTTCCCAATCAATTTATTCTAAAATTGCGTGTACATCTGTATATCTAGACTTAGATTTAGCTTTCCCTGACTTAGTTGCCATAATGATTGATATATAAACAGCTGAATATGCGAAACAACGCTGTGCGTAATATGTGTTGCTCCTTCCGGTATGAAACTTCAATAGCGAATTACTCTCTTTATGCCGGAGCTTACTACATGGGTTGGTCTTGCAACACATAAACATGACCTATTGCCGTTTACCTCAGCTCATTGTCTATCTACCCAGCTAGATATCAAGACGATCAGTGGTCATTGGGTTAAAATACAGTCAATCAACGAAACAGCGGGCAAATCATTGGTGCACAATGATGTCATTACTTGTTGTCTTCAAATCGGTTTCTTTCAGTCAATATGTCCCGCGAAATGACCCATCAGGTTTGATTGTGTTACAAACAAACCAGTTGATTGCAGTGAAACCAAACATGACTGGAAAAGTCACGTTCTGTGTGGGTTATTTACCTGGAATGTGTTGTCGAAAATGGAATGAGACGGAATTCACGACACAAGCGGTTCACAAAATGTTTTGTGTTAGGCTATAAAAACGGATTTGATTAAACAAAAGATCATTCATTGTGTAACAATGAACATTGGGATTGCAAACAGACGAAGATCGTCAAAGGTAAACAATTTATTTCAATGCAGTTTGTGATTATGTTACGCCTGTGCTGGTTGAAAGTTTTGTTTTTTATGGGGCTCCATACTCAGATAATCGCATCGTATTCTTTCGCAGTAAATCCTTTTTTAAATCTGACAACACAGTTGGATTAGCAAGATTCTAGGCTTTCGATACATGTGAGACACTTGTATTTTCATGAATTTTTAATATGACTATTTATGTAGCGATCACTGTATGTTGTGGAATTTCAGCCCGCTACCGGGTTCCGTGCTCAGAGAGGTTAACAGGTGGCAGACAATGTGGGAAGGCTTGTGAACTATATTGCCATTGTATCTGAGAGGAGGAGAGACATTTATGACGAAATGTGAGGTATATAAACTAATGTACATGGTATTATGACCAGAGCTCTCTCAAATAAACGCTACTGATTAATTATGAGACTGGTCTCTGTCCATTTTATGCAAATAAGTATCTTACAAATTCTTAGAAAGGGACAGAGTGTTTTAATTGAACATATAGGAAATAAATTCCTCTAACACTCACAAAGACACAGCGGTTGGAACCAAAAATCTCAAATTTGGACTCATCAGGCCAAAGGACAGGTAGCCACCGGTCTAATGTCAATTGTTTGTGTTTCTTGGCCCAAGCAAGTCTCTTGTTATTATTTGAGTCCTTTAGTAATGGTTTCTTTGCAGCAATTCGACCATGAAGGTCTATGTGTCCTCTGAACAGTTGATGTTGAGATGTGTCTGTTACTTGAACTCTGTTACTCATTTATATCCTTTGCAGCAGAGGTAACTCTGGGTCTTCCTTTCCTGTGGCGGTCCTCATGTGAGCCAATTTCATCATAGCGCTTGATGGTTTTCGCGACTGCACTTGAAGAAACATTCAGTTCTTGACATTTTCTGGATTGACTGACAAAGTAATGATGGACTGTCATTTCTCTTTGCTTATTTGAGCTGTTCTTGCCATAATATGGACTTAGTCTTTTACCAAATAGGGCTATCTTCTTTTTACCACCCCTACCTTGTCACAACAAAAACTTATTCGGGATCGGTGTCCCTTCCACAGGACGGTTGATCTAACGTTGGCTAATGCGATTAGCATGAGGTTGTAAGTAACAAGAAAATTTCCCAGGACATAGACATATCTGATATTGGCAGAAAGCTTAAATTCTTGTTAATCTAACTGCACTGTCCAATTTACAGTAGCTAGTACAGTGAAAGAATACCATGCTATTGTTTGAGGAGAGTGCACAATTTTGAAGATGAAACGTTATTAATAAACAAATTATGCACATTTGGGCAGTCTTGATACAAAAGTTTGAACAGAAATGCAATGGTTCATTGGATCAGTTTAAAACTTTGCACATACACTGACGCCATCTACTGGCCAAAATCTAAATTGCACCTGGGCTGGAATAATACATTGTGGCCTTTCTCTTGCATTTCAAAGATAATGGTACAAAAAAATACAAAAGAACGGTTGTTTTTTTCTTTGTATTTCTTTGTATTTCTTTTACCAGATCTATTGTGTTATATTCTACCACATTCCTTTCACATTTCCAGTGTGTTTCCTTTGAAATGGTACCAATAATATGCATATCCTTGCTTCAGGGCCAGAGCTACAGGCAGTTAGATATGGGCATGTAATTTTTAGGCAAAAAAAATGTTAAAAAAATGGACTAATCCTTAATTTAAAAGGAAAGAAATTCCACTAATTAACTTTAACAAGGCACACCTGTTAATTGAAATGCATTCCAGGTGACTACTTCATGAAGCTGGTTGAAAGAATGCCAAGCGTGTACAAAGCTGTCATCAAGGCAAAGGGTGGCTACTTTGAAGATTCTCAAATATAAGATATATTTTGATTTGTTTGACACTTTTTGTTTAATACATGATTCCATATGTGTTATTTCATAGTTTTGATGTCTTCACTATTATTCTACAATGTAGAAAATAGTAAAAATAAAGAAACACCCGTGAATGAGTAGGTGTGTCCAAACTTTTGACTGGTACTTTATTAAAAAGTAGTGCACTAGGCAACAATATTAGTCCAACCCCCTGGGCATGCCCCTGTGCAGGAAGATAAAAACATTCAACTGCTGTGAGAGAGGTGAGTGTAAATGATCAGTGAGAGAGCACGTTAATTGCCTGAAGGGGCATGTTGGAGGGCCCTTGTTACTGTTGTCGCTTACATGCTCCCCAACCACAGACGCTTATATTTCGGTTTCCTCTCCACCTCTCAGCGAGGCATTGTGGTCTCTCCAACTATGCATCGGATTGGTCGCAACATGAGAAAAACAGGCAGCAGTCCCCTGCGAGGTCACATAGCCCTGTTAGAGAATGATGAAGGGTTTTTAATATAATGTATTTTTTATGTACATAGCCACACGTGGGTTGGACGGGACATCAGTGTGTGTGTGTGTGTGTGGGGGGGGGGGGGGTTGGGTGAAAGCATAACTTATAGATCCATTGAGAAACCAATAACACACAGATCTATTTATCTGGGTTGGTTAGCTGGCTGGTCGCAGGGATACAACCTGTTAGTCAAGCTCCATTTCAGAGCTACTGCAGAGTGAGGAACCCTTCAGCCCAATCTGTCAGTGGTGGCTCAAGCCAACTTGGCCAGATGTGTGTGTGTGTGCGTGTGCGTGCATGTGTGCGTGCATGTCTGGCCAGATGCATCTGTTGTGGATGTGTGTAATGTGTTTACATCAGCAGTTGTTCCTGCATAATGTGTATGCATCTGTATCCTGGGGCTGTGCGATAAGGACGTAAACAGACATGGTGTACTGGAGTGTTTAGCATTGGAGCGGAGGAGTTCCGGTCCAAGATGACAGTGGGATCAGAGGGCTGGCCGTCCCTTTCCTGTCCCCTTGGAGAGGAGAAGGGTATGGGGTAAGTGTGGGGGGTTGACCAATGAGGATATTAAACTAGTACTCTGTATTCTCCTGATAAATGATCCGATGTGTTGATGGCCCATACATTCCCATGAGTGATAAACAATCCAGTTCACTTGACACATTCACACAGACTTTCCAAAAGAAGACTTTCCATTCAGCAATCAATCTTCATTCAAATAACTGTCTCGTGATGTCGGCGTAGTGGGCTTTTACGGTTTGTCTTAGATGTAACTTGTCTCATTATCTGTGACCACTGATGGTAACATATATCAGTTAAATGTGTATTGTAGTGATTACAACAGTAAGCTCTATATGTGAACGCTGGACAACCAACATCCTATTACACAATCAATAAACTGTTTATAGCCAAACGGTAACTCTGGAATCAGATCATTTCCCGTGAAGCAAATTACGTACATTTTTATCCCGCTTCAGGATTAGATTATCATCCTAGAAGGATGATGGAAATTGTGCTTTGTTCAGTGAACAGCTATTTCTCAATTTAGTAACATTTCAAAGAGCAAACAGTTAGTTGGTTGAGTAACGCTGATCATAGCTCCAAGCAACAGCAGCTCAGACTTCAACTTATTTTACCAAGGAAATCACTTCAATCATTTTTGGAGCACACTGTACAGAGCCTTCAAAGATTTAGCTGTAACACTTCCCTTGACAGCCAGCGTTATAACACGTTATCACATGGTCATAACCAATGTTCCCTCGTTTTCTTTCGCAACTGAGCAAATTTCAGGTCTGCTGTGTGCAAACTTGCACTTTGTGAAATTCTGTGCAACTTCAGACAAGGAAGTGACTGAAAATGTTGTGTTGTTTGATGCAAGAAACCACTTTACAAAATCAAATGCATTATTATGCCCATACCATTATTACAGAAAATCAGACAAATTATGCTACCCTCTGCCTATTGGCTACTTAGCTTTGTCATGTATTTTGCATCATTAAAGTGAAGACTTATTTTATCAAATCACTTCTCTGTAATTATTATTACGTGATTAAACTAATCATGTAAATGTAATTAACTAGGAAGTCGGGGCACCAAGGAAAATCTACAGATTACAAAGTTATAATTTTCCTAATATAACTTTTCAGATATTTTAATATCTGATCAATTAGTCTTCTAATTAATGAATCATTCTTTACCTCACGTTTGTCTCATTCCGAACGTCGTAAATCCTTGGTTATCTGCACGAACCCAGTCTTTACTATAAATCATCCATACATCAATTGTCTTAATCATTTATTTACTAATTAACTAAATAATCACAGAAATGCACAAACAAACAGAGTAGATGGTTACAAGGAAATAATAGGAAATGTTCCCTAGTGGGCTAAACCAATATGGCGGCTTGGTTGGTCAAGGGAAGTGGGTGTGGACTGAGAAGGCCGGGAAAGACCAGTCACTACACAGTTGCTAATTATTATATTTGAAATGCTAATCCTTTGCACATGAATGCTCACTCATTCGGGAATAATTGCAATCAATATATACTGTATATTTACGCTCAGTGTGTCGTCGGGATCTCTGTTGCAATCGTCTGTCTTTCTGTTGGAAAGTTCAAAGTCTCTCGCTCTCCCATGAAGTCTTTCATTGTTAGAATGGATACTTCAGTCTCATTCAGAAATGTTCTTATCGAATAGATGTTTCGGCTGTTGTCGGTCTTTGCATTCAGTCGACATAAATTCTAGCTGCAGACTAGTAATTAGTATCGAAGATTTGCTCTTATTATGTCGGTATCGATAGTCTCAGAGTTTAACCATTTCCACCAGTGTAGCCAATGCTCCACGTGGTTTGTTTAGGAATTCAACAACCGAGGAATGCATGGTCTCTAATCAAACCTTAGCCCTCTGGGTAATCGAGGTATGCTTGGTCTGAAGTGGGCTTTTCCAAGTGGGGTTTATATTCGGAACAGCAGAAAAGGGCTGTTTCATGATGCCAGATCAATGTCTGTGCTCATGGGGCGGGCCAATGACTTAGTTACATTTTAAAGGGAATTGGATTCTCTTTCATTAAACAGTTTAAAATCACATTTCATAATTTCACAAATAGTTTAATCTTTATTCATTCATTTTATACAATAATTAGATGCAAATGTCATAATGGAGACTCTTGTATAAACAGAGTTATGGTAATGTGGCTGTATTGTCTCTCATGCGGTCACAAACATTAGACAAAATGGACCGGTCGTAGCTGGATTCTCTACACATTCTCCAAAACATGGATATTATTTCGTTCTCAAGTTCTGTGAGGTAGAAGAAGTTCCTTTGTTCTACTGTGAACCCTCTCTCTATACTGCATGGCCGTGGGGGAAGAAAGTCTCCAGGAATTTACAACCTGAGATAACAGACTGGGTGTAGGGGGAAGAGAGATGTGGTGGGAGAGTTGGTGCTGGCTATATCCAAAGAGATCCACGTCATGACAGCTTCTCAAGCCTGTCTTAAAATACAACACTGACCCTTTACGACAAAAAAAAGCTCTTTACCTGACTCGCTTTTCAAAGATCTAGAAATGTACACATTCTGTACTCTTGTAGGAAGCAATCACTCCCCTATTGCTGACTACAAATGACTAATAACTCACTAACTAGCAAAGGATATGAACAAAATTTGTGCACGTGACTACATGCAGCTCTCGCTTTGATCTAAAAACAAGTGCATCTACTCACGACCGCGCATGCTGTAAGCACAGTCCAGTTCAAAGTAAATGTCACAGATCCATATATGGCAATGGTTAATTTGCATATAGGCCTACTGCAGCTCTGATTGGTTATGCCGCACCGGTTTAAAGATCTAACAGACAGTGGTGGTCACCAATGGTGATGGCCTCCAAAATGTCTACCTCTAATTTAAATGTATGGGCGATTTCTTTGACAAGCTATTTTTTGTGACCAGAGTTAGTTATGGCACAGAGAGATGTTTTCAAAGCAGTATATTCTCCTGTGTTTTGTTATTTGTCTGTTATAAAAAACGGATATGAATAACTACATGTCCACATCTACCGTGGCATAATCAATGGTTTGACACATCATAAGTTTCCATAACATATTGAGTACAGTTCAGTGGTTTGACCCATCATAAGTTTCCATAACATATTGAATACAGTTCAGTGGTTTGACCCATCATAAGGTTCCTTAACAGATTGAATACAGTTCAGTGGTTTGACCCATCATAAGGTTCCCATAACATATACAGTTCAGTGGTTTGACCCATCATAAGGTTCCCATAACATATACAGTTCAGTGGTTTGACCCATCATAAGTTTCCATAACATATACAGTTCAGTGGTTTGACCCATCATAAGGTTCCATAACATATACAGTTCAGTGGTTTGACCCATCATAAGGTTCCATAACATATACAGTTCAGTGGTTTGACCCATCATAAGGTTCCCATAACATATACAGTTCAGTGGTTTGACCCATCATAAGGTTCCATAACATATACAGTTCAGTGGTTTGACCCATCATAAGGTTCCATAACATATACAGTTCAGTGGTTTGACCCATCATAAGGTTCCCATAACATATACAGTTCAGTGGTTTGACCCATCATAAGGTTCCATAGCATATTGAATACAGTTCAGTGGTTTGACCCATCATAAGTTTCCATAACATATACAGTTCAGTGGTTTGACCCATCATAAGGTTCCCATAACATATACAGTTCAGTGGTTTGACCCATCATAAGGTTCCATAGCATATTGAATACAGTTCAGTGGTTTGACCCATCATAAGTTTCCATAACATATACAGTTCAGTGGTTTGACCCATCATAAGGTTCCCATAACATATACAGTTCAGTGGTTTGACCCATCATAAGGTTCCATAACATATACAGTTCAGTGGTTTGACCCATCATAAGGTTCCATAACATATACAGTTCAGTGGTTTGACCCATCATAAGGTTCCATAGCATATTGAATACAGTTCAGTGGTTTGACCCATCATAAGTTTCCATAACATATACAGTTCAGTGGTTTGACCCATCATAAGGTTCCATAACATATACAGTTCAGTGGTTTGACCCATCATAAGGTTCCATAACATATACAGTTCAGTGGTTTGACCCATCATAAGGTTCCCATAACATATACAGTTCAGTGGTTTGACCCATCATAAGGTTCCCATAACATATACAGTTCAGTGGTTTGACCCATCATAAGTTTCCATAACATATTGAATACAGTTCAGTGGTTTGACCCATCATAAGTTTCCATAACATATTGAATACAGTTCAGTGGTTTGACCCATCATAAGGTTCCATAACATATACAGTTCAGTGGTTTGACCCATCATAAGGTTCCCATAACATATACAGTTCAGTGGTTTGACCCATCATAAGTTTCCATAACATATACAGTTCAGTGGTTTGACCCATCATAAGTTTCCATAACATATACAGTTCAGTGGTTTGACCCATCATAAGTTTCCATAACATATACAGTTCAGTGGTTTGATTTTTTTCTTTTTTTTTCTCAATCAAGTTGAAAATTGCATGGAAAACCAAGTGGACAGAATTATTTAGAATTTATAGTGAATTATTTAGTGGAACGAAATTAAGGAGCTATTCTTAAACACAACTTCTAGTAAGAACTGGTGGAAATTACTCCAAATGACTCAATCCCCTGGAGCACAATGAAAAGAGATGTTGTATATAAGAAGTGATTTAGATAGAAGATGACCTATTTTGGTCAGGATAAGCAATAAAAACACAGTAAATTCATCAATCCATGTAAACAGAACATACCCTGGCAGAGCTGCTATTATTTTAGGGTGTAAATATGTTTACTTTGTTCAGAACTTTCTCTTATTATTAACTTTAAAACTAGACAACCACAATCGATGATTTATTATTTATGGTGAATTATTTAGTAGAACAAAATTAAGGAGCTATTCTTTAACACAACTATTGGTAAATACTGGTGGAAATGACTCCATATGACTTTATCTTACATCCCCTGAGCACAAGGAAAGGGGATGTGATACATGAGAAGTGATTTAGATCAACAACAAAAACCCAGAAAGTTCATCAACCCATGTAAACAGAACATACCCTGGGAGAGCTCTTATCTTAGTGTACAGTCGGTATACTTAAAAAAAAAAGTATACCGACTGTACAGCAAATGAAAGCTGTCCAGCCCAGGTGTTGTCTAGCACAGATGTCGTCTAGCCCAGGTGTTGTCTAGCCCAGGTGTTGTCTAGCACAGATGTCGTCTAGCCCAGGTGTTGTTTAGCCCAGGTGTTGTCTAGCCCAGGTGTTGTCTAGCCCAGGCGTTGTCCAGTCCAGGTGTTGTCTAGCCCAGGTGTTGTCTAGCCTAGCCCAGGTGTTGTCTAACCTAGCCCAGCTGTTGTTTAGCCTAGCCCAGGTGTTGTCTAGTCCAGGTGTTGTCTAGCCCAGGTATTGTCTAGCCCAGGTGTTGTCTAGCCTAGGTGTTGTCCAGCCCAGATGTTGTCCAGCCCAGATGTTGTCCAGCCCAGGTGTTGTCCAGGCCAGCCCAGGTGTTGTCTAGCCCAGGTGTTGTCTAGCCCAGGTGTTGTTTAGCCCAGGTGTTGTCTAGCCCAAATGTTGTCCAACCCAGGTGTTGTCCAGCCCGGGTGTTGTTTAGCCCGGGTGTTGTTTAGCCCAGATGTTGTCCAGCCCAGATGTTGTCCAGCCCAGGTGTTGTTTAGCCTAGCCCAGGTGTTGTCTAGCCCAAATGTTGTCCAACCCAGGTGTTGTCCAGCCCGGGTGTTGTTTAGCCCAGGTCTGTCATGTCTCAGTTATGTAACTATTTGCAGTTATTAAACACGTTGTGTACATACTTTGACGGCCACTGTGGCCTGTATAAATCTTAAACATACAGAGAAGCCGGTTGATTCAGATAAAAGAGTCTGTTCTCATGATACTGGAGTCTTCCTGATGTCATTGCACTAAATGTTGCGTAACGTGTCAGGCAGCAGGTATATCTTCCCATGGTTATAAAACCTAATACAATGTTTGCTGAGGCATCCATATACTGTGTCATGACTGTCCTGATCAGGTCAGGTTTTCAGGAGACCACAACCCTGCAGATTATCTCCCAACCCCAAGGAGGAGAGATCTAGGGGTCTGAACAGAGTGGGGTTTTTATGACGCCTCACACCCCTGGTAAATCTTAGGCCACAGACAAATTCCTTTTGTCCTGTAGTAACAGGAGTACTATGGAGAACCAGCCTCAGAACATTAAACATGAAATAAAGGGACTTTGGAACAATGGTTTCCGTCAGCCACAATAGTGATCATGACGGTAGATGGAATATGAAAATGTATGTCATTTTTGTTTTGTTATTAAAGGTTAATAGATGACATTATTACGAAAACATTGTAACGTCAACAGTTTTCCTAGTATATGTTTGATGTTTATACATTCAACGTTGTATGGAAAATGTCCAAATCAAAGAGAATGTTTTGGTAAAGATGAAATGTGAAGTTAGTTGTCTAAAATTGGATTTGAGTAAAATCTAGACCTTGCCTCTTAACTACTAACTAGGTACGCCCAGAGAATTGCCCTAAAGGCAGTTACGCCCACTTCTGACACGAGGGTATAAAACCTGTGAGTTAAGAATTTACAGATAAGACTACGTGACCCAAGCTGCAGCCGAGGTCTAAAAAGTCAACGAACTCAAAACGCAACACAAGTTTGAAGACAAAGAAATATTTTTCTACCCAAGCTACAGATGAGTAGCTGAGTCTAAGCGGGTGAATTGAAGTCAAACCACCTAGCTTCCACTTTCCATCGAATCATGGTATCTACACTGTTTCAGTCCTACGCTGTGAGCTCTGAGCTACAGAGCTGTCTGTCCTCAGAAGAGCCCTTCCAGAACAAGGGCGAGGGAACAGACTCCTAAGCCAAAAGGACACTGACATCGTGAGGACGAACAGAGAGGTGCGCCAGAGAAGTGCGTCATTGAGCAGCCTGAACGGTCCACACGGAGAATCCACAGAGACCTTCCCCCATCAATATTCTAGAATGTGTTTTTGTGTATGTGTATCTTTTATCATCATTTTAGCTTTCTAGTAAATAAATACTCAACTAAGATTGGTGTGTTACGAACTCATTGGTGAGACCCGGGTCCGAACTCATTGGTGAGACCCGGGTCCGAACTCATTGGTGAGACCCGGGTCCGTGCAGATTCCCGGATTATACGACGTTCAGAATGAGACTGTAGAGGTAACTGATTAATTAGCAGCTGTTGTAAAATCGATATTCTGATATTCTTTGAGTTAATTTGGGAAATAAAAACTCAATAAAAAATTATTTTCCCATGGTGCCCCAGGTTAATGAGTTAATAATTGCTTGATTCAGTTAATCACGCAATTAGAAACTTTTAACCATTCGATGAGCAACAGTCGTCACATTAACTAATACAACGTCACGACAACTGTAACACCTGGAGTGGAAAATAGAACACGTACTGCCTGGTTGGCCCTGTCCGGGGGTATCGTCGGACGGGGCCAGAGTGTCCCCCGACCCTCCCTGTCTCAGCCTTCAGTATATATGCTGCAATTGTTTATGTGCCGGGGAGCTAGGGTCAGTCTGTTATATCTGGTGTAATCTTATCTGGTGTCCTGTGTGAATTTAAGTAGACTCCATCTAATTCTCTCTCTCTCCCTCCCTCCCCTCCTGGAGGACCTGAGCCCTAGGACCATGCCTCAGGACTATCTGGCCTGATGACTCCTGGCTGTCTCCAGTCCACCTGGTTGGGCTGCTGCTCCAGTTTCAACTGTTCTGACTGCGGCTATGACCTGTTCCCCGGACGTGCTACCTTGTCCCGGACCTGCTGTTTTTGAATCTCTCTCTCTCTATAAATAAGCCAACTGATATTTTGCCTTGATGACAGCTTTGCACACTCTTGGCATTCTCTCAACCAGCTTCATGAGGTAGTCACCTGGAATGCATTTCAATTAACAAGAGTGCCTTGTTAAAAGTTACTTTGTAGAATGTCTTTCCTTCTTAATCTTAATACTTTTGAGCCAATCAGTTGTGTTGTGACAAGGTAGGGAACATATACAGATGGGAGGGAGGGAGCATATACATTACCTATTTGGTAAAAGACCAAGTCCATATTATGGCATAAACAGCTCAAATAAGCAAAGAGAAACGACAGTCCGTCATTACTTTAATGCATGATGGTCAGTCAATACTGAACATTTCAAGAACTTTTGAAGTTTCTTCAAGTGCAGTCACAAAAATCATCAAGCGCTATGATGAAACTGACTACCATTAGGACCGCCACAGGAAAGGAAGACCCATGTGTGGTTCCCACCGTGAACCTTGGAGGTGTGATGGTGTGGGGTGCTTTGCTGGTTACACTGTCAGTGATTTATTTAGAATTCAAGGCACAGTTAACCAGCATGGCTACCACCGCATTCTGCAGCGATACGCCATCCCATCTGGTTTGCTCTTAGTGGGACAATCATTTGTTTTTCAACAGGAAAATAACTCAACACACCTCCAGGCTGTGTAAGGGCTATTTGAACAAGGAGAGTGATAGAGTGCTGCATCAAATGACCTGGCCTCCACAATCACCCGGCCTTAATCCAATTGAGATGGGTTGGGATGAGTTGGACTGCAGAGTGAAGGAAAAGCAGCTAACAAGTGCTCAGCATATGTGGGAGCTCCTTCAAGACTGTTGGAAAAGCATTCCAGGTGAAGCTGGTTGAGAGAATGCCAAGAGTGTGCAAAGCTGTCATCAAGGCAAAGGGTGGCTACTGAATAATCTCAAATATAAATATATTTAGATTTGTTTAACACTTTTTCGGTTACTACATGAGTCCATATGTGTCATTTCATAGTTTTGATGTCTTCACTATTTTTCTACAAAGTAGAAAATAGTACAAATAAAGACAAACCCTTGAATGAGTAGATGTGTTCAAACTTTTACTGGTATTGTATATAAAACGTACAGAACCCATTATTTATAGCTGGCAGCATCAACAAAAGCCCTGCTCGGTCAATCCACTAACTCTACTTCTGTGAACTTTGTCTTAATCTATAAAAACCTAGATTAAATGTCCTATTTGATTTAGGCTTTGAGTAGAAGACAAATATTCACTTGTAGACATATAATTGCTGATTTTATGTATAATTGTAATTTAATTTGATGGACAGATATACACACACTGCTCAAAAAAACACTTAAACAACACAATGTAACTCCAAGTCAATCACACTTCTGTGAAATCAAACTGTCCATTTAGGAAGCAACACTGATTGACAATACATTTCACATGCTGTTGTGCAAATGGAATAGACAACAGGTGGAAATTATAGGCAATTAGCAAGACACCCCCAATAAAGGAGTGGTTCTGCAGGTGATTACCACAGACCACTTCTCAGTTCCTATGCTTCCTGGCTGATGTTTTGGTCACTTTTGAATGCTGGCGGTGCTTTCACTCTAGTGGTAGCATGAGACGGAGTCTACAACCCACACAAGTGGCTCAGGTAGTGCAGCTCATCCAGGAGGGCACATCAATGTGAGATGTGGCAAGAAGGTTTGCTGTGTCTGTCAGCGTAGTGTCGAGAGCATGGAGGCGCTACCAGGAGACAGGCCAGTACATCAGGAGACGTGGAGGAGGCCGTAGGAGGGCAACAACCCAGCAGCAGGACCGCTACCTCCGCCTTTGTGCAAGTAGGAGCAGGAGGAGCACTGACAGAGTCTGGAGACGCCGTGGAAAATGTTCTGCTGCCTGCCACATCCTCCAGCATGACCGGTTTGGGGGTGGGTCAGTCATGGTGTGGGGTGGCATTTCTTTGGGGGGCCGCACAGGTCTTGATGTGCTCCCCAGAGGTAGCCTGACTGCCATTAGGTACCGAGATGAGATCCGCAGACCCCTTGTGAGACCATATGCTGGTGCGGTTGGCCCTGGGTTCCTCCTAATGCAAGACAAAGCCACCTCATGTGGCTGGAGTGTGTCAGCAGTTCCTGCAAGAGGAAGGCATTGATGCTATGGACTGGCCCGCCCGTTCCCCAGACCTCAATCCAATTGAGCACATCTGGGACATCATGTCTCGCTCCATCCACCAATGCCACGTTGCACCACAGACTGTCCAGGAGTTGGCGGATGCTTTAGTCCAGGTCTGGGAGGAGATCCTTCAGGAGACCATCCGCCACCTCATCAGGAGCATGCCCAGGTGTTGTAGGAAGGTCATACAGGCACGTGGAGGCCACACACACTACTGAGCCTCATTTTGACTTGTTTTAAGGACATTACATCAAAGTTGGATCAGCCTGTAGTGTGGTTTTTTCCATTGATAATTTTTGTGTGATTTTGTTGTCAGCACATTCAACTATGTAAAGAAAAAAGTATTTAATAAGAATATTTCATTCATTCAGATCTAGGATGTGTTATTTTAGTGTTCCCTTTCTTTTTTTGAGCAGTGTATATTTCTCCAGGGATTGAAGTAAGGGGCCCAGTCTGGCCTTTCAGGGTGCAGCTCTTTTCCTTCACTTTGTTTATTGAGTTATTGTTGTTTTGACACATTTCTGAGAGCGTGGGTGTCATATGTAACTCTAATTGAACTCCATGGGGTTGCCTTGTGGAGAAACCATTGTGTAGCCTACCTCTCAGTAGGAGTTTGGGTTACCCCTTCAGTACACGGCCGTCACAGATACAAGCCTCCAAGCCAGAGGAAACAAACTCATTTTAACTAAACAATGAGCCAGTGAGAGGAATCCCAGAATCGCAAGGCTTTTTTGCACAACTACAAGTTTTAGTTCATAATATATAGGTCAGTGGTTAGAGCCAGTACAATCACCTACATCCACAGGTCAAGTGTCCATCTGAAGCTAAAGAGAAGACTGTTTACTGTAAATAACATGTTTGCCTTGTGAGTGTTATACTTGGTAACCGAGACATGGTGAGACTGATCCTTGTGTGACCCTTTATTTTATGAAATCCTGAAATGGAGAAGTTTGAATAGGCGAGTTTTGACATTGACTAAAAACCTTTTCATCCTGCCCAGTATTTCCTGGCGCTTTCTGCATATAAATAGAAAATTAGCCATTCTTAGTAAAGCAAAAAGATGGATTATATTTTTCATCATTCAAAGCCAATTTGAAACTGTTATGGCATTAATCACATTAGTGACATAAATAAAAGAACAAAAAACAATAGACTCATTTTTAGGAATATTCTATTATACATGAGTATTCCATACAAGGTATGATTGCTAAGAAAGGAGGTCGACAAAGAATCCACAACGTTGCAAGTATAAGCAGAGCCCTAATGAACTCTAAGCCAAGGAGCGATGCCTGCTGTCATTAAGGTGATTTAGAATGTCCGTTCAGGCTGTAGACATAATACACATTCTCTCAGTTCTCTCGGTTCTCTGTTCTTCGGAATGAGAGAGGGAGGGACACACGGTCTGGATGGAGGATGTTGAGCAGACAGCCAGACACAACAGGTTCCATTGCTAATCAAACACAGAGAGCCCGAGGCATAATAACAGATCAGCCTCTCCCCTATGAACCCCCAGAAACAGCCCAAGCAGGAGAGGGCAGCCCAAGCAGGAGAGGGCAGCCCAAGCAGGAGAGGGCAGCCAAAGCAGGAGAGGGCAGCCCAGGCAGGAAATGGCAGCCCAGGCAGGAGAAGGCAGCCCAGGCAGGGGCGGTTATCCCAGGCAGGGGAGGTTAGACCAGACAGGGGAGGGCCGGGCAGGGGAGGGCAGCCCAGGCAGGGGAGGTTAGCCCAGACAGGGGAGGGCCGGGCAGGGGAGGGCAGCCCAGGCAGGGGAGGTTAGCCCAGGCAGGGGAGGGCCGGGCAGGGGAGGGCGGCCCAGACAGGGGAGGTTAGCCCAGGTATGGGAGGATTGTCCAGGCAGGGGAGGGTTACAGCTACAGCAGACAGTGGCTTAACTTACTAACCCATCCGCTGGCCAAGCCTCAGGCAGCAAACAGAACACAGCGAACCAGAGTTATCCTGAATGGTCTGGGAGGACAACACAGACCGTTTAGCAGGGAGACCACAACAAGAGGAACTCCCACTGGGAGTTTGTGGTACAGAGATGTTGTATGTCTATGAGACTGTGGTCTGCAACCCCGTGGCATCAGGGCTGGTCCTCTCAGTGGTTCTGATGCATGAGAATATTAGTGCACTATGACAGAGGATTAGTGGGAACACTTGAGGATTCCAGTAAGCCAATTTAACTGAGACGCAATTCAGACGAGGTTCCTGTGTGAACTGGAGAATCAGCTTACATCACTGACCACAGCCAGAGTCCTTTCAACTGAGACATTGGTAAAACTACAGTGTCGTGTGGTAGGATGCCAATAGAGGCACATGGCTAGTATCATCACCATGACCAAATGGTTTTGACAGTTGAATGACCACAGCAGTTTTTGTAATCGCCTTTTTGGAGGGATCTATAGTTATTGTGATGAACGTTTTCAGGGGTCACTTCAAAACCACACTGGCGTCGTTATAATTGTTGGACAAAGAGGAGCTCTAACCAACCGCACAATGACGAGACTCCCTGACCAAACAAGGCCACAGGAGAGGGAGGAAGGGGGTGGCACAGAGGGAGGTAGAGTGAGTGCAAAAGATTGCGCTGTTGTGAGAATACGGGAATGTTCAATGGGGGCAGCAGAGAGAGAAATGAGAGAGTGACAGAGAAGGGAAAAGAAGACAAACATGGTTAAACAATACATTAGCTGGACCCTGTTGTAGTGATAGGGACGGATGATGATTATTGCAGTGTGAGGAACACTCCGTCATGTCTTCATCACAGGGAGGAGAGATCTGCAGAACATGGCATGCAGAATGACAGGAATCTAATCTCTAACACAACATTTTTCTTAAATTTGTATTCCTTCTTTCTTCCTCTTCACCCAGACTGGGAGGGGAGAATATACACTACATGATCAAAAGTGCATGGACACCTGCTCTTAGAACATCTCATTCCAAAATCATGGGCATTAATATGGAGTTGGTCACCCTTTTGCTGCTATAACAGCCTCCACTCTTCTGGGAAGGCTTTCCACTAGATGGTGAAGCACGATTATTCACTACAGAGAACACATTTCCACACTACAAAGTCCAATGGTGGCGAGCTTTACACCCCTCCAGTTGACGCTTGGCATTGCGCATGGTGATCTTAGGCTTGTGTGAGGCTGCTCGGCCATGGAAACCTCCGTTGTTACTCCTAAACGTTTCCACTTTACAATAACAGCACTCACAGTTGACCGGGGAAGCTCTAGCAGGGCAGAAATTTGACAAACTGACTTGTTGGAAAGGTGGCATCCTATGACGGTGCCACGTTGAAAGTCACTGAACCCTTCACTAAGGCATTCTACTGCCAATGTTTGTCTATGGAGATTGCATGGCTGTGTGCTCGATTTTCAGCAACGGGTGTGGCTGAAGTAGGCAAATCTACTAATTTGAAGGGGTGTTCACATACTTTTGTATATACAGTGTATTTTGGAAAAATGTGATTTCTGTCTGATCATTTCATTCTCACATATCTGATACTGTGAGATAACTGGTGTGTTTGGACCTTGTCTGTGATGTGGCAGAAAGGCAAGCCCTGTCAGTGAGCTTTATACAGCAGAGGAGCATTGGACTTTACAGCACCATTCACTGTGGATCAGACTTATTATGAAATATCTGACCCTGAAATATTATGCCTCTCTTTTGTTTTGTACAGTTGAGAACCTTATTTGGTCTTTGAAGTTGATTTCTCTGGCACACTATGCATTTAGATATTAATCTAAAGAAGTATGTACACAGGTTACATCAACAAATTTCAAGAGCACCGATTTTTACATCAAAGTGTAAACATAGCCAATATAACAGCATTTCAAGAGCACCGATTTTAACATCAAAGTTGAAACAGTTCATCAGTGTCTTGATTATAAAGCTGCCACAGCTAAGGTGAACTGAGCTGTGCACAAGCTGCATCAAAGCCAACATTCCAGCTTCCATTTCAACTAATGTCTATCTGTTAACAGCACCAAGAGAAAGGCTTTTGGAGTGTATATTCCATTTCTAACTGATGTTCCACATCTAACCAAATAGGCCTACATATGGATATGCATACTATTGCATACACAGTATATTGTTCTTTTTTGTAAATAGTTGTTTTTAAGGGTTGGTTTATAAAAATAAAAAAATTCAGCCAGCCTCTCAGTAGCCTTGATGGAAAATAAAGAGTTTATAATGGTATTATTTTCATTTTGTTTGAGGCGATTTTCTTGATTTCATTCTGTATTCAAATTGCAAAATTGTGTATCTCAATTATTTAGGCCTAGATTCAATCAGATCAAGTGTAACCCATAGCTGAAGTGTTGGCGATGTCAGAGGTGTAAACTGCGTTGGTGCTTCATTTCAAATCGTTGAGTTCAGAACGAAAAAGTGTAGGCTGTATAGAAATAATTATAATAAACTAAATACAAATCTAGGACTTGATTCCAGTCAGAGGTGTTCATAATAGTCTAAGGGGCGGCAGGTAGCATCGTGGTTAGCGCGTTGGGCTAGTAACAGAAAGGTTGCTGGATCGAATCTCCGAGCAGACAATGTAAAAATCTCTCGTTCCTCCCCTGAACAAGGAGACTGTTCCCCGGTAGGCCGTCGTTGTAAATAAGAGTTGCCTAGTTACATTTTAAATGGAATGCATCAAGCATTCCGCAATTGTTCACCGTATTATATGGAACGGGATTCCTGTAAGAGGTTTTAAACAATTGTATATGTTAATTTAAACTGTATATTAGCAACCGAATATTTTACATTACCGAATATTTTACATTTCGAATTGATTTAACATACAGCATTTACATGATTTGTTTGTGTAATTACAGTTCCAATGCGCTAATGTTTTGTCACACATACACAAAACATACATTTTCAAAGATGGACTTCAAACTATTATGTTAAGAGGAGGAGGGCATGCGGTTTGGTGATGTGGGGGGGTTGTGTCCAGCTTTGCGCAACATGACTGGCTGCATGCCATTGGATACACAAGTGGGTATGGCTACAACAGCACAAGGCGTGGTGGCCGAAATTTGATTCGCGCTTAAAAGGCCCAGCAGCTCAGAAACCAAGAAGAGTCCTTTCCCTTTAGAGTCAGGTAGCTCCATATTTGGCATACGGAGATTCACACAACTCTGCCCCTCTAGAACTGTAACTAGGGCCAAAGCGCGCACAGAGGGTTTGTGCAATGCACACTCCCGTCCATGGGCTCCTCTTCAACGGAGTCAACCAGTCTCTGGTTTTCAGTCCTACGAATGATCCGATCATGGGGAACCTTGGCAATAGCACCGTCCTCCCGAACGGGAGCGATCCTTTTGGAAGAAACGAAGAGGTCGCCAAAATAGAGATAGCGGTCCTCAGCATCACCTTTGTGGTGGCTGTGATTGGGAACGTCAGTGTCTTGCTGGCCATGTTCAACACTAAGAAAAAGAAGTCGAGAATGCACCTCTTCATCCGGCACCTCAGCATAGCTGACCTGGTGGTCGCTTTCTTCCAGGTCCTGCCGCAGCTCTGCTGGAAGATCACCTTTCGCTTCTACGGGCCAGATGTCCTGTGCAGGATAGTGAAGCACCTCCAGGTGATGGGCATGTTCGCCTCCACCTACATGATGGTGATGATGACCGTGGACCGTTACATCGCCATCTGCCACCCTCTGAAGACCCTTCAGCAGCCCACCCAGCGGTCCTATATTATGATCATCAGCACCTGGATGTGTAGTCTGGTCCTCAGCATGCCGCAGTACTTTATCTTCTCTCTGAGTGAGATCAAGAACGGTTCGGTTATCTACGACTGTTGGGGCCACTTCATAGAACCGTGGGGCGTAAAGGCGTACATCACTTGGATAACCGTCAGTATATTCGTAATCCCAGTGTTCATTCTGATGATATGCTACGGGTTCATCTGCCACAGCATATGGAAGAACATAAAGTATAAAACCAGAAACACACACGCGGGTGTTGCGTCTAAAAACGGTCTGATCGGAATTAACTCTGTTAGCAACGTTACTACTATATCCAGAGCGAAGTTGAGAACTGTCAAAATGACTTTTGTGATTGTCCTGGTTTACATAATATGCTGGTCACCTTTTTTCATCGTGCAGATGTGGTCGGTGTGGGATGAGAATTTCGCATGGGACGGTAAGTGACTTCTCTGTATTGCGCACACAAATCAAAAGGTGAACCTTGATATACAATTAATAACATGAGCTATCTTCACTCAATTATGTTTATCTCCCTCTACTAATAAACTAATGTTAAAGCCACAGTAGGGGATTACGCAAAGTGTTTGGTGATGTATATCCATTCTGTGCCCCCCAAAATATTGTTTTTACTAAGTAACTGTGATGAATATCCACATACGTGGAATATGTATACTGTTGAAGCAGAATAGAAATGTATCCATATTGTAATGAAACAACAAGAAGCAGGTCTCGAACCCTCATTCTTCGAGCCCAAGGTCCGGCGCACTATCGACTGTGCCACATAAGCATGCTCGTGCGGCACGGTCGATTTCCGCGGCAGGGGCGTTACAAAACTCCCTCCTTTCAGAGAGCGAGTCCTCGCGCTAGTTTGCGGCTCTACGTTTTACAGGAACGCGCTCACCGGTCAAGCACACGCACTCTCGTGTATGCAAGGTCCGATCACTTCTGACACCGATGTAATGAAACAGCAGGAAGCAGGACTCGCACCCTCGACCTTCTAGCCCGAAGTCCGGCGCGCTATCGTCTGTGCCGCAAAAGCATGCTCGTGCAGCAAAGTCGATTTCCGCGCTTATAAACCCAGGATCGTTACACTATGTATCATGGTAAAAAAAATATCATACTCAATTCGTGCAAATATTTACAAAATCGTGCGTAATCATGCGTTTTTGTGAGTTTTTGGTTGGCTTAATTCGCGTGAAAATACATATATTGTTGTGCGACTTCATTCATAGGAAAATACATTTTATGGGGGCAAACTTCGGAACAATCTTTTGAACGTTATTAGCGCAATGCATGATGGGCAGTGGTGTTCTACACTGCCTTGTTTTGCGTCTCACATTTATTTATATAAAAACAAATGTTTTAACAACCCAATATTTTTTATCAACCAGGTTGTCACCAAAGTAATTGTAATATATTAGTAGCACTACGTTGTTTTTTAAATGAATGCTAATACTGTTTTCTATGCTTAGTTTCGCTTAATACTTTGGGGTACTGGTGCACTTGTAGTCACAAACGCTCTTTTTCGTATAGACAACAGTAGGCCTACACAAGTTCGTGGACTCTACATTACATTTTCCTCATAATTTAATACAGGGCTCCACTTTTTCGTGTACATTACACAATTTCTTTCATAATGCATTTTCAACAAGGCTATGTCCAATTTTATTGGAGAAAAAAACATGTTTTTTTTGTGGGATAGATGGGGGTATTTGATTGGGGAATGGGGATACATTTGTATGATGGGAAACTATAATACACACCATAATGCACACACACACAAACACTTACATACACACTCACTTTGTTTATACTCATGTTATAGCCAACTCTTGAAATTTGTATGAATTTTTTTTAATAAAATATTTGTATCTACTTGTCATATTCATTATCTTTAACTGGTTACATGTTTGTAGTTTGCATGTTTCAGTAATGATTAACATGGTTAAATTATCGTAAATCTCTGCTTGATTTAGCTGTTGGTATATTTGACATTTTCCTACATGTTCTTTATTTCCAATTAGAAAGCAATAATTAATCAACACACTACTGTAAATAATGACCTAATAATCACCTAAGAATCCCCAGTTGGGGATCCCCATTGGCTCATTCATCCCCCCCTCTCCCCTGTAACTATTCCCCAGGTCGTTGCTGTAAATGAGAACGTGTTCTCAGTCAACTTACCTGGTAAAATAATGGAAAAATAAAAAATGGAAATTGCTATCTGTAAATAAACGGTGAGAAATGCTCAGTCTGAAGCTATTCGGCTATGGGTTTCACAGCCCTATAATAATGATTCAATATATATCAGCTTTAAAAGGGTTTATGTACAACCTATGGAGTATAAGATGTTAGGAAAATTGGTATAAGAGAGTCTGACCTGAATGAAATACCCAAACCCTAAGCTATGTTTAATGTCAGCAGCAATTTCCAGTGAGAAATGCTCAGTCTGAAGCCATTCAGCTATGGGTTTCACACCCCTATAATAATGATACAAGTTATATCACCTTAGAAATAGTTCATTTACAACCTCTGGGGCATAACATGTTGGGCAAAGTGGTATAGGAGAGTCTGACATATAACCCCTAACTTGACTTCAGTCTTCGCCAATTAGAACCAAGAGAGGCCTAGCTTCGTTCTTCATGACTGGGAAAGGCTTTGATTCTAGCCCGTAGAGAATTCTGCATCCATCTCATTAGATCAGAACAGGATAGATCAACAGTGATTCAACTGGTTTGCATCCCAAAAAAAAAGGCTAGCTGTGTTTTGCTGCATAACACACATTATTTGTCTACGCATATGGTGTGGATCATTGTCAGGTTTTTAGATATATAAGCTTCAGTAACAAAATAATACCATGGTTGTAATAACACTTTAAACAGTTTGTTTGTCATTTTTTAAATATTTTTTATTTAACCTTTATTTAACTAGGCAAGACAGTTAAAAACACATTCTTATTTACAATGACGGCCTACGAAAAGGCAAAAGACCTCTTGCGGGTACGGGGTCTGGAATTAAAAATAAAAATAAATTAAATAGAAATATAGGACAAAACACACATCATGGCAAGAGAGACAACACAACACTACATGAAGAGAGACCTAAGACAACAACATAGCAAGGTAGCAACACATGACACAGCATGGTTGCAACACAACATGACAACAACATGGTAGCAACACAACATGGCAGCAGCACAGGGTATAAACATTATTGGGCACAGACAACTGCACAAAGGGCAAGAAGGTAGAGACAACAATACATCACGCAAAGGAGCCACAACTGTAAGTAAGAGCGTCCATGATTGAGTCTTTGAATGAAGAGATTGAGATAAAACTGTCCAGTTTGAGTGTTTGTTGCAACTCTTTCCAGTCGCTAGCTGCAGCAAACTGAAAAGACGACCGACCCAGTGATGTGTGTGCTTTGGGGACCTTTAACAGAATGTGACTGGCAGAACAGGTGTTGTATCTGGATGATGAGGGCTGCAGTAGATATCTCATATAGGGGGGAGTGAGGCCTAAGAGGGTTTTTAGAAATAAGCATCAACCCGTGGGTCTTGCGACTGGTATACAGAGATGACCAGGTTATGGAAGAGCATAGAGTGCAGTGATGTGTCCTATAAGGAGCATTGGTGGCAAATCTGATGGCCAATGGTAAAGAACATCTAGCCAATCGAGAGCACCCTTACCTGCCGATCTATAAATTACATCTCCTTAATCTAGCATTGGTAGGATGGCCATCTGAATCAGGGTTAGTTTGGCAGCTGGGGTGAAAGAGGAGCAATTATGATAGAGGAAACCACGTCTAGATTTAACTTCAGCCTGCAGCTTTGATATATGCTGAGAGAAGGACAGTGTACCATCTAGCCATAATCCCAAGTACTTGTATGAGGTGACTACCTCAAGCTCCAACCCCTCAGAGGTAGTAATCACACCTGTTGGGAGAGGGGCGTTCTTCTTACCAAACCACATTACCTTTTGTTTTGGAGCTGTTCAGAACAAGGTTAACGGCAGAGAAAGCTTGTTAGACATTTAAGAAAACTTTGTTGTAGAGCGTTTAAAACAAAATCCGGGGAGTGGCCAGTTAAGTATAAGACTGTATCATCTGCATATAAATGGATGAGAGAGCTTCCTCCTGCCTGAGCTATGTTGTTGATGTAAATTGAGAAGAGCGTGGGGCCTAGGATCAAGCCTCAAGATGTTTTTTGGGGGTCAAGTTTTAAGGACCTCCTTTAGCACCTCAGACTCAGTGACCACCTGCAGGGAGAAACTTTGTAGTGGGCAGGGGGAAAAGAGGGAGGAGCATCGGGGCTAGTCGCATTAGAAGGGGTGGGAGATAAGGAAATGTTGGATGGGCAAGGGGGCATGGCTGAGTCAAATAGGAATCCTGACTTAATAAGTGGTGATTAAAGAGCTCAGCCATGTGCTTCTTGTCAGTAACAACCACATCATCAACTTTAAGGGACATGGGTAACTGAAAGGAGGGTTTATTCACCAGGTCTTTAACCGTTTTCCAGAACTTCTTGGGGTTAGACCTACAGAGAGAGAACTGCTCCTTAAAGTAACTAACTTACTTCTAATTGCACTTACTTCTAATTTGCCTGAATGAGAGCCAGTCAGCCTGAGTATGGGTGTGCCGAGCCTTTCGCCAAATGTAATTCTTGAGGTGGAGTAACTCTGCAAGAATTCTAACTTTCTTTATGGGGGCGTGTTTGATAACAATATCACTGAAAATATTAAAAAAGAAGGTCCAAGTGTCTTTGACAGAGGGAATCAAGCTGATTCTGTACCAATTTACAGAGGCCAGGTCATGAAGGAAGTTTTTAAGCAAGCATCTATGACAAGTCAAAACTAATGACTCAGTTTCACTGAGCAGCCATTACGAACACAGGCTGTAAAACAGTGATCACTAAAGTCTTTACAGAAAACACCAGACTGATACCCATCAGGATTATTTCAATGGTAACGCTTGATCACACCTGTAGTGACTACTTCCATCTGTCATGCCCATTGTTGCTCATCCATTGTTCTCTAGATATATCAATGTAATTACACCCAACACAATGTTGAAAAACAGAATGCTTCCCACCACTCGATCACTAACTAGACATTATCTGGACATGATCCCAACACTTCCACCAATACAGTGGAAGAAAGTGAAAGCTGCAACAGGGAGTCTAACCGGGCTCAAATGTGGCAAAGTGAGCTCTAATGGCCATTGCCATGAAAGCTTAGTATTCCTTTGGGCAGAGGCAGTAGGCCTATAATGCTGGCATATGCCCTGTTAAAATAGCCTAAGTATATAACATGATTGACACGACCGTAATAATCATCATGAAACGCCCTTGGAAGTGTCATAAGTGTAAGCCAACATAATTCATTATTTTACATTAACCTGTTTAACTGCATTGATATGTTTTAATTGATCATAGTCCAGATTTATTATAGTGGCAAATACCATGCAGTTGCACCAGGGGAATTTAAAACAAACAGATTTTTTTTCCCCAGGTCTTCTCTTTCCCCACATTTATTGGTGAATTAATTTCCCATCTTGAAAATGTATCCCCATTCCCCAATCAAATACCTTCATCAATACTAAAAACAATAAAACAAATAAAGATTTTTACTCTAATCTGTCAACCATCATATAATCTGACATGGCACCAGTATCCCCAAATTATTGTTGCGAAAACGAGCATAGAAAACAGCATTGGCATTAATAAAAAAATAAGTATACTATACTATTATAAGTATTTCGGTGACAACCTGGTTGATTACAAATATTTTGTTGTTAACACGTTTTTTTATATAAATAAACAAATGTGGGAAGCAAAAATGCAGTGTAGAACACCATTGACCAAAATGCATTGCTCCAATAACTTTCAAAAGATTGTTCCGATGTTTGCCCCCCGAAAATGTATTTTCCTATATATGAAGTCGCAAACAAATGTGTGTTTTCACACGAATTAGGCCACACAAAAATTTACGAAATCTGCTGAAATACTTGTTGTACATATTTGCACAAATTGAGTGTGAGATCGTGTTGATATAATTGTGCATAATCCTTTTTTTGAGCACCAGGCACACTGCACAATTCCGTTACGAAATTTAAACACAGAATACTCTAAATAATAATAACATCGTTTAAGTGGAAATGTAGCTAATTAGGCATAACATGTATGGTGTCCTGACATCATAGGCAAAATCGTTTTAATCCTGTACCATAACGTGCACTATATGGAGATGTCAGGTGTTTAAATATAGATCAGCATGTAAGCGATTGTGTTTAGTGATTGTGATTTCACGGCACCGTTGATTTATACCACAGCTGTTGGACAAATTAGTTATTTTTGGTAATTTCCTTTTTTCCGTTTCCTTCCAGAATCTGAGAACACCGCTGTCACACTGTCCGCGCTCCTCGCGAGTCTAAACAGCTGCTGTAATCCGTGGATATACATGATCTTCAGCGGGCATCTTCTGCACGACTTTACTCTCTGTTTCCCGTGCTGTAATAAATTACGCTACAAGTTCAAGAAAGAGGACTCGGACAGCAGTCTCCGGAGAAATACGGTATTGACTAAAATGACCAACCGAAGCCCAACGTGCAGTTCAGGCACTTGGAAAGACAGTGACAACTCCCCCTAGTTCTCCATTCAATCTAGTTAAACAGAGACCTAACACAACGTGTTAAACGCACAAACACAAGCTAGTGGTTATTTATTGATTGACTCTTATTGACTTGACAATTCTAAGACTTTCAAGGTACCACTTTAAAACGGGTGGGATACTGACACTGATTGATTGATGTGTCCCTAAAATAGATGAGCATTACACAGTTGTTTTGGGATATATTGTCTGGATTGTCTGTCAGAAAAACATCTCAAGAATGAAGTCTTGAGAAGTCAGAGTGATAAATCAAAATCACAAATTGATAAACTATTTCCTCTGGTAAAACATGTTATAAATTGAAGATTATATTTTATGTGCCATATAGTCTACAGGCCAGTGTTTCAACAGGTTCCAAACCTGATTCTCTGGAGTCTAAGACAGTTTATAATGGGTGAAATACATCAGATCTGAATTTGAAAATGTAAAGTAGAAAAGAAACTGATCATCTGAACTATCTAAATACCAACAGCTATATCAGTTGAGTAAAAAAATAAAAATAATAATAATTTCTAAAACATTCCACACTCCCAGGGTCCTCTTTCCAATGCACTAATGATTTTCTGGTCTAGGAATTTCTACAGCAAAGCCTAGACTAATTCAGATGAGGACAGATCTCAGTGACTAAGGACCCTGGATTAGATCACAGATTGCCGTCTGTGTTGGCCATATTTCCCCAGTGAGCCACTCTCTCAGTGTGAATTAAAAAACAAATATGGCCTGGATGGTTTACAAAGCAACAGAGATGTCTGCCTGCCTGTTGGATTTCTACACAGACACACCAGGCCAGGGGCGCAACTTTGTTTTTAGAAGTGTGTGTGTGTGGGGGAAGGGATTTTGTTTATTTAATTCAGTTGGATAAACACTCAAAATAGCCTACCCGACTGATCGGAGGCGTCCGCATGGTCCTAAAGCACACGACCCTCATTTTGTATCACATTCCAATTATACAACTGGGGGGGGGACAAAAATGCAATTTCAGAATGTGGAGGGGGGGGGCATGTCTCCCTGTCCGTCCGCAGTGAAATTTGCACCCCTGCCCCAGGCAATGTTCCCTCTAAACTGTGGAGAAATATCAGTCCACGGAGAGGAGCGCGAGATTGAACTTAACCTAACTTTCTAGAGCAGTGGTCACCAACGGATCAATCGCAATCAACTGATCGATCTCCAAGGCTATGAACATTCCTCTAAAAAACAACGATGTTCCTTTTTTGGGTTATTTTTTTTGCATTTCGGGCTGTTGGCAGTAGGTGCACCCGATTCAGCTACCCTGCGCAAACTGTTGCCATTTTGAACCATTTCATGTGTCTGAAGGTAAAAACTCTGCCTTCCCAGTGTGCACAGAGAGCAAATCAAGAGCAAATACAAACCTACTACTGGCCAATCTGATGTTTATCATGTCTGCAGTGTCATAGCTACAGTAACATAGCTACAGCAAAATTGATACTGTGAGATTTTGAAACATTTAAAACTATGACTAGAGAGAGACTGTCAATGAATACAGCAAAGAACTGCTGTTTTTATGATTGAGTTCATGTTTAAGTTCTTACTCAGCACTGTAAACACTTTGTATTCAACAGTTTTATAAGACATAAAATGCGCTTTCTTCCTATTTCCACCCAGCGCTACAACAAGCACTGAAGCAATAATGAATGAGAAGGAAAGTGTATCTATAGGCTTGCATTGTTGTTATTGTTAGTGGCTTGGGTCTTTTTTAATATTGAAGAATAGTTCCCTTTCTTTGTTCATAGGAGTAACAACATTAATTTGTGCATGAGGCAGAAATAAAGTTTCAGCAACACTGTGTCAGTAAAGGAAAGGGAGAATGGCGGGATGTTGAGAGGCGGACCCTCAGCCTGCTGCTCTCTCCCACCGCTGAGAGTGTAACATTTTGTTACGTTACAGCTTTATTCCAAAAATGTATTAAATTAAATATTTTCCTCATCAATACCCCATAATGACAAAGCAAAAACAGTTATATAGAATAAAAAACAGAAATACCTTATTTACATAAGTATTGCTTTGCTATGAGACTCAAAAATGAGCTCAGGTGCATCCTGTTTCCATTGATCATCCTTTAGATGTTTCTACAACTTGGAGTCCACCTGTGGTAAATTCAATTGATTGGACATCATTTGGAAAGGTACACACTTGTCTATATAAGGTCCCACAGTTTACAACGCATGTCAGAGTAAAAACCAAGCCAATGAGGTAGAAGGAATTGTCCATGGAGCTCTGAGACAGGATTGTGTTGAGGCATAGATCTCGAGACACAGATCCCAAAGGACACAGTGGCCTCCATCATTCTTAAATTAAATAAGTTTGGAACCACCAAGCCTCTTTCTAGAGCTGGCCACCCGGCCAAACTGAGCAATCGGGGGAGAAGGGCCTTGGTCATGGAGGTGACCCAGAACCAGATGGTCACTCTGACAGAGCTCCAGAGTTCCTCTGTGGAGATGGGAGAACCTTCCAGAAGGACAACAATCTCTGAAGCACTCCACCAATCAACAAGATTCTCTGGTCTGATGAAACAAAGATTGAAATCTTTGGCCTGAATTGTCTGGATGAAACCTGGTACCATCCCTATGGTGAAGCATGGTGGTGGAAGCATCATGTTGTGGGGATATTTTTCAGCGGCAGGGACTGGGAGACTAGTCAGGATCAAGGGAAAGATGAAGGGAGCAAAGTACAGAGAGATCCTTGATGAAAACCTGCTCCAGAGTGCTCAGGACCTCAGACTGGGGCGAAGGTTCACCTTCCAACAGGACAATGACCCTAAGCACACAGCCAAGACAACGCAGGAGTGGCTTCAAGACAAGTCTCTGAATGTCCTTGAGTGGCCCAGCAAAATCTCTGGAGAGACTTGAAAATAGCTGTGCAGCAATGCTCCCCATCCAACCTGACAGAGCTGAGAGGATCTGCAGAGAAGAATGGGAGAAACTCCTCAAATACAGGTGGGCCAAGCTTGTGGCGTCATACCCAAGAAGACTTGAGGCTGTAGTGCCAGAGGTGCTTCAACAAAGTACTGAGTAAAGGGTCTGAATACTTATGTTAATGTGACATTTTTTTAATGTTTTATCCATTTACAAAAATTTCTACAAACCTGTTTTTGCTTTGTCATTATGGGGTATTGTGTGTAGATTGATGAGGGGGGAAAAAAAACATTTAATTGAATTTAAAATAAGGCTGTAAGGTAATAAATTATGGAAAAAGTCAAGGGGTCTGAATACTTTCCAAATGCACTGTATATACTGTGTATACACAGCCTCCACAGCATAGCAACATTTGAAAAAATACACATTCTACAGCAGGGCTACGTGGGGAATAAACTCACACAAACACTTCCTGACTTCCTGCCTGGGGAAATCATATGTGCTGTGTTTTGGAAATAGCACGCATACTAAAAAAATATATATATCACCAGGCTACACATTTTGCTGTACATACATACCTATGTATTCTATAGGATGTGACTGACAATACAAACTTATTTTTTTCAATGATTTCATTGTGTATCAAAAGAAAATACTGATGTAAAATAAAGTGTAGGTAAAATAAAGTATAGGTTTTCCAATGTATATATTTGTATAGAACACCCATGTTGAAGATATCTATATGAATAATTTATGCAAAGTTGTGTAATGTGACTTTATATCCATTTCCCCTTGCTTGCACACATTGTAAAGACAATACATATCGCAGAAAATATAAGGAAAATATGCTATACAAAATAAAAACTTTACATTGTAATGCCTCTGTCTCTTTTTGAAATAAGTAGCAAAGGAGCCACTACTGGTAAGAAGACCACTGTGATGTGTCTGAAATGGCACCCCATTCCCTATATAGTGCACTGCTTTTTACCAGAGCCTACAGGGCCCAAAAGTAAGTAAAAGTAGTGCCCTATTTTATTTAACCAGGTAGGCTAGTTGAGAACAAGTTCTCATTTACAACTGCGACCTGACCAAGATAAAGCAAAGCAGTTCGACAGATACGACACAGAGTTACACATGGAGTAAAACAAACATACAGTCAATAAAGTATAAACAAGTCTATATACAATGTGAGCAAATGAGGTGAGAAGGGAGGTAAAGGCAAAAAAGGCCATGGTGGCAAAGTAAATACAATATAGCAAGTAAAACACTGGAATGGTAGTTTTGCAATGGAAGAATGTGCAAAGTAGAAATAAAAATAATGGGGTGCAAAGGAGCAAAATAAATAAATAAAATACAGTTGGGAAAGGGGTAGTTGTTTGGGCTAAATTATAGGTGGGCTATGTACAGGTAGACATGTAGCGATGAATTTGGAAATACAGTGTAAGACTGAAAAGTAATGTATTGAGAAAGAAGTGTACTGTACACACTCCAAGTGGTACAGTAGAAAAACAGTGTTCATTCAGTACACCAACTACCATTATTTTGAAATCATATTGGCTCTGATATTAGGTTTCTGTGAGTGTGAATGATATTAACTTTTATAACAATAATTATATACAATACTGTTACGCACACACCTCTTGGAGGGAACGCAACACCCTGCTACACTCAACTCCCTGTGGAGTGAAAAGGTATGCGAGGGTAAGGATGACAGAGGCAGAGAATATGACCATTTCCTGGGAATGTATTTCCTTAACATGGTAATGTGGGGAAAAGTGGCTGGACAGAACCAAACCAAAAAAAGTAAAAGTTAGAGTCCCCTCTCCTACCTACCTGCCTACCCACCCATTACCACCTGGCACACTAACCTAAATACAGGGGGTGGTCTGCCCAGGTCTTACCTCCTGTGCAGACAGAGTACATACTACGGGTATATGTATTCCCACACGCCTCTTGCCTAAGCACTCCCAATGTTCCTCCCACTCCCCCCCCCTGGGAACAAATGAAACAGAATAATACAAACTTAAAGTTAACTATTTCAATAATCACAAACACTAAGTCCTATTGGCACACACATACCTCAGAAGTAGCAGCTACAAAATACTTTCAACTAAACTGCCTCTGCTCAACAACCAACACAGGATATCCAAGAAGCTCTCTCTCCTAACAAAGGAACACTGGCTTTTATCCAGCTTCAGAAGGAGTTTGTAATTGCCGACAGCTGTATCCCCTAACGAGAGGGCGGGATCAGAGCTCCTATCTGCAATGGGGCCGACCAATCAGCTGCTTGGGGGAATCCAGGAAGCCATTTCCTGAAATACACACATACATATACACAAACCCACAACACAGAAATTGGGGAACGTAACAAATACTCTGTGAGAAAGTTTGAATAAAGATCAATGCAGCTGACGGGCTGTGAAGTGTGTACATTTCTTCATCAACAAAGGCTGTTGTACCTCTGTGTGGTGTTTGATTCATCTACACCTCCAGCAGAGGGGAAAGTAGGTTGCTAAAGAAGGCAAAACAGTGAGTGATCTCTGATTGATTGATAACATGCAGGTCACAGATACACTGGAAACAGTGTTCTCTCCTGGAGACAGAGGGATACACTATACAGTATCATATCTGAAACTTACCTCGCTATGATGGTGTGATACACATGTTTCTGTCTCAATTCCATCCTGCATGCTTCAATTGCTAAGAGAGTGAGAAGGGAATAAACTATCGATATCATAATCTTAGATAAGATGTAACATATGATCCTCAAATTAGTCCGCTAAGACTTTTGCGTTATCTTCAAGGCCCAGTGCAGTTAAAAACCTCAGTGTTTTATGTACTTCTATTTCCACTCTGAGGTTGGAATAATACTATGAATTGTGAAATGATGATGCCCTTTTAGTGTAAGCTCTGTTTCTGCCTGTTTTGATGGGATGGAGCTTTGGCCTTCCATGGTGAATTCACCATGTGATAAATTAGTTAATACACCAATAGGAATGAGAGTTCCAAACCTTCAAAACCAGCAAACTCTCAGTTTCCCCTTCCCCACTCAGACCACTCCCAGGCAGTCCTAGCAAAATTCTTGTTTGAGAAATGGCTCTTTGGTAAGAGAGCACTTTTTTCAATGAAAATAGTCCAAAAATTAACACAATCACAGTAAGGTAAGTAAGGTACTTAATTGTTAGCCAGGAATGATTTGATATTGGGATGAAAACATCTGCATTGGAACTGTAAAAAGGGTAGTTTTTGGGTCCCTCAGATTAAGAGCCCTTTTGATCATCATGTTCTATGTAGTGATAGCTCCACAGCAGATTCTTGCCAATTTGGCTGTTACATTACCAAGGGAAGTAAACAACCTCCATCCTACAATGGCAGGAAACATGTCCCATTCTCTTACACTATCTGGTCTATCTCCTGCCCCCTCCCCCCCCTCACACAGTAATATAATAACTTTTTACTTTTACAAGCATATTCATTTTACATTTTATTTGAGATGACTGTACAACCATCAAGATTAATGGTCAGATCCAACATAATTTTTTTTTTTTATTGGGACCTAGAACTATCATCTCTGATTTGTCTGAGTTTAAAAGTAAAGAATTTGCCGCCATCCACTTCCTTATGTCTGAAACAGAGGCTTCCATGGAGGGCAATTTTGGGGCTTCACCATGTTTCATTGAATTGTACAGCGGTGTATCGTCCGCATAGCAGTGAAAGTTAACATTATGTTTCTGAATGACATCACCAAAAGGTAAAATATATAGTCAAAACAATAGTGGTCCCAAAACTCAACCTTGAGGAACACCGAAACTTACAGTTGATATGTCAGAGGCCAAACCATCCACAGAGACAAACTGATATCTTTCGGACAGATAAGATCTAAACCAGGCCAGGACTTGTCCGTGTCGACCAATTTGCGTTTCCAATCTCACATTCCAAAGAATGTGGTGATCGATGATGTCAAAAGCAGCACTAAGGTCTAGGAGCACGAGGACAGATGCAGCGCCTTGGTCTGATGCCATTAAAAAAGGTAATTTACCACCTTCAATAGTGCAGTCTCAGTGCTATGATGGGATCTAAAACCATACTGAAGCGATTCGTATAAATTGTTTGTCTTCAGGAAGGCAGTGAGTTGCTGTGCAACAGCTTTTTCTAAAATTTGAGAGGATTGGGAGATTCGATATAGGCCGATAAAAAAAAAATAAAAAAAACTAGGTCAAGGTTTGGCTTTTTCAAGAGAGGCTTTATTACTGCCACTTCTAGTGAGTTTGGTACACATCCAGGGGATAGAGAGCCATTTATTATGTTCAACATAGGAGGGTCAAGCACAGGAAGCAGCTCTTTCAGTAGTTTAGTTGGAATAGGGTCCAGTATGCAGCTTGAAAGTTTTAGAGGCCATTACTATTTTCATGAATGTGTCAAGAGATATAGGATTAAAAAACTTGAATGTCTCCCTTGATCCTAGGTCCTGGCAGTGTTGTGCAGACTCAGGACAACTGAGATTTGGAGAAATACGCAGATTTATAGAGGAGTCCGTAACTAGCTTTCTAATAATCATGATCTTTTCGTCATAGAAGTTCATGAATTTATCACTGCTGAAATGAAAGCCATCCTCTCTTGGTGAATGCTGCTTTTTCATTAGCTTTGCGATAGTATCAAAAATAAATTTTGGATTGTTTTTATTCTCCTCAATTAAGTTGGAAAAATAGGATGATCGAGCAGCAGTGAGGGCTCTTTGATACTGCACGGTACTGTCTTTCCAAGCTTGTTTGAAGACTTCCAGTTTGGTGTGGCGTATTTCCATTCCAATTTTCTGGAAGCTTGCTTCAGGGCTCGGGTATTTTCTGTATGCCAGGGAGCTAGTTTCTTATGACAAATGTTTTTTGTTTTTAGGGGTGCGACTGCATCTAGGGTTTTACGCAAGGTTACACTTAGTTCCTCAGTTAGGTGGTTAACCGATTTTTGTACTCTGACATCTTTGGGTAGGTGGAGGGAGTCTGGAAGGGCATCTAGGAATCTTTGGGTTGTCCGGGAAACCATCTCAATTGGGTTGAGGTCAGGTGGTTGTGGAGGCCAGGTCATCTGATGCAGCACTCCATCACTCCTTCTTGGTCAAATAGCCCTTACACAGCCTGGAGATGTGTTGGGTCATTGTCCTGTTGAAAAACAAATGATAGTCCCACTAAACGCAAACCAGATGGGATGGCATATCGCTGCCGAATGCTGTGGTAGCCATGCTGGTTGTGTTCCTTGAATTCTAAATAAATTACAGATAGTGTCATCAGCAAAGCACCCTCACACCTCCTCCTCTATGCTTCACGGTGGGAACCACACATGCTGAGATCATCCGTTCACCTACTCTGCGTCTTACAAAGACACGGCGGTTGGAACCAAGAATCTCAAATTTGGATTCATCAGAACAAAGGAGAGATTTCCACCCGTCTAATGTCTATTGCTCATGTTTCTTGGCCCAAGCAAGTCTCTTATTATTATTGGTATCCTTTAGTAGTGGTTTCATTGCAGCAATTCAACCATAAAGGCCTGATTCACACAGTCTCCTCTGAACAGTTGATGTTGAGATGTATCTGTTACTTGAACTCTGTGAAGCATTTATTTGGGCCGCAATCTGAGGTGCAATTAACTCTAATGAACTTATCCTCTGCAGTAGAGGTAATTCTGGGTCTTCCTTTCTGGTGATGGTCCTCATGAGAGCCAGTTTCATCATAGCACTTGATGGTTTTTGCACCTGCACTTGAAGAAACTTTCAAAGTTCTTGACATTTTCCTGATAGACTGATCTTCATGTCTTAAAGTAATGATGGACTGTTGTTTCTCTTTGTTTATTTGAGTTGTTCATGCCATAATATGGACTTGGTCTTTTACCAAATAGGGCTATCTTCTGTATACCACCCCTACCTTGTCACAACACAACGGATTGGCTCAAACGCATTAAGAAGGAAATAAATTACACAAATTAACTTAACAAGGCACACTTGTTAATTTAAATGCATTCCAGACTCCCTCCAGCTCATGAAGCTGGTTGAGAGAATGCCAAGAGTGTGCAAAGCTGTCATCAAGGCTAAGGGTGGCTACTTTGAAGAATCTCAAATATATTTTGATTTGTTTAACACTTTTTTGGTTACTACATGATTCCATATGTGTTATTTCATATTTTTGATGTCTTGACTATTATTCTACAATGTAGATAATAGCAAAAATAAAGAAAAACCCTGGAATCAATAGGTTTGTCAAAACCTTTGACTGGTACTGTATATCAAATCACATTGTATTTGTCACATACACATATTTAGCAGATGTTATTGCGGGTGTCGCGAAATGCTTGTGTTCCTAGCTCCAACAGTGCAGTAGTATCTAACAATTCACAAATCTAAAAGAAAAATAATGGTATTAAGAATATATAAATTAGAACGAGCAATGTCGGAGTGGCATTGACAAAGATACTTTAGAATAGAATACAGTAAAAACATATGAGATGAGTAAAGCAGTACGTAAACATTATTAATTAAAGTGACTAGTGTTGCATTATTAAAGTGGCCAGTGTTTCATTATTAAAGTGGCCAGTGATTCCATGTCTATGTATATAGGGCAGCAGCCTCTAAGGTGCAGGGTTGAGTAGCCGGCTAGTGATGGCTATTTGACAGTCTGATGGCCTGGAATGAGTAGAGTCTGTCCAAAATTTTGACTGGTACTGTAATTTAAATTGATTTTATATAATGGACATACACAAAATAGTCGAAATTGGTGAAGTGAAATGAAAAAAATAATTTGTAAAAAAAATTTCTAAGAAATACAAAACGGAAAACTGGTGTGTGCACATGTATTCACCCGCTTAGCTATGAAGCCCCTAAATAAGATCTGGTGCAACCGATTACCTTCAGAAGTCACATAATTAGTTAAATAAAGTCCACCTGTGTGCAATATAAGTGTCACATGATCTGTCACATGATCTCAGTATATATACACCTGTTCTAAAAGGCCCCGGAGTCTGCAACACCACTAAGCAAGGGGCACCACCAAGCAAGCAGCACTATGAAGACCAAGGAGCTCTCCAAACAGGTCAGGGACAAAGTTGTGGAGAAGTACAGATCAGGGTTGGGTTTTAAAAAAATATCAGAAACTTTGAACATCCCACGGAGCACTAATAAATCCATTATTTCAAAATGAAAAGAATATGGCACCACAACAAACCTGCCAAGAGAGGGCCGCCCACCAAAACTCTCAGACTCGGCAAGGAGGGCATTAATCAGAGAGGCAACAAAGAGACCAAAGATAACACTGAAGGAGCTGCAAAGCTTCACAGCGGAGATTGGAGTAACTGTCCATAGGGCCACATTAAGCCGTACACTACACAGAGCTGGGCTTTATTAAGGAAGAGTGTCCAGAAAAAAATAAGCAACAACGTTTGGTGTTTGCCAAAAGGCATGTGGGAGACTCCCCAAACATATGGAAGAAGGCACTCTGGTCAGATGAGACTGAAATTGAGCTTTTTGACCAAGGAAAATGATATGTCTTGCGCAAACCCAACACCTCATCACTCCGAGAACATCATCCCCACAGTGAAGCATGGTGGTGGCAGCATCATGCTGTGGGGATGTTTTTCATCGACAGGGAAACTGGTCAGAATTGAAGGAATGATGGATGGTGCTAAATACAGGGAAATTCTTGAGGGGAAACCGTTTTGTCTTCAAGAGATTTGAGACTGGGACAGAGGTTCACAGTCCAGCAGGACAATGACCCTAAAGCAACACTTGAGTGGTTTAGCGGGAAACATTTAAATGCCTTGGAATGGCCTAGTCAAAGCCCAGACCTCAATACAATTGAGAATCAGGGGTGACTTAAAGATTGCTGTACACCAGCGGAACTGATCCAACTTGAAGGAACTGGAGCAGAGTTGCCTTGAAGAATGGGCATAAATCCCAGTGGCTAGTTGTGCCAAGCTTATAGAGACATACCCCAAGAGACTTGCAGCTGTAATTGTTGCAAAAGGTGGATCTACAAAGTATTACCATGGGGGGGGGGGGGGGGGGGGGGGTGTGTGAATAGTTATGCACGCTCAAGTTTGTTGTTGTTGTGTTGTTTCAAATATTTTTGCATCTTCAAAATGGTAGGCATGTTGTGTAAATCAAATGATACAAACACCCTGAAAAATATATTTTAATTCCAGGTTGTAAGGCAACAAAATAGGAAAAATGCCAAGGGGGGTGAATACTTTCACAAGCCACTGTATGTATATATACACTGCTCCAAAAAATAAAGGGAACACTTAAACAACACAATGTAACTCCAAGTCAATCACACTTCTGTGAAATCAAACTGTCCACTTAGGAAGCAACACTGGTTGACAAATTTCACATGCTATTGTGCAAATGGAATAGACAACAGGTGGAAATTATAGGCATTTAGCAAGACACCCCCAATAAAGGAGTGGTTCTGCAGGTGGGGACCACATACCACTTCTCAGTTCCTATGCTTCCTGGCTGATGTTTTGGTCACTTTTGAATGCTGGCGGTGCTTTCACTCTAGTGGTAGCATGAGACGGAGTCTACAACCCACACAAGTGGCTCAGGTAGTGCAGCTCATCCAGGAGGGCACATCAATGCGAGATGTGGCAAGAAGGTTTGCTGTGTCTGTCAGCGTAGTGTCCAGAGCATGGAGGCGCTACCAGGAGACAGGCCAGTACATCAGGAGACGTGGAGGAGGCCGTAGGAGGTCAACAACCCAGCAGCAGGACCGCTACCTCCGCCTTTGTGCAAGTAGGAGCAGGAGGAGCACTGCCAGAGCCCTGCAAAATGACCTCCAGCAGGCCACAAATGTGCATGTGTCTGCTCAAACGGTCAGAAACAGACTCCATGAGGGCCCGACGTCCACAGGTGGGGGTTGTGCTTACAGCCCAACACCGTGCAGGACGTTTGGCATTTGCCAGAGAACACCAAGAGTGGCAAATTCGCCACTGGCGCCCTGTGCACTTCACAGATGAAGCAGGTTCACACTGAGCACATGTGACAGACGTGACAATCTGGAGACGCCGTGGAGAACGTTCTGCTGCCTGCAACATCCTCCAGCGTGACCGGTTTGGCGGTGGGTCAGTCATGGTGTGGGGTGGCATTTCTTTGGGGGGCCGCACAGGCCTTGATGTGCTCGCCAGAGGTAGCCTGACTGCCATTAGGTACCGAGATGAGATCCTAAGACCCCTTGTGAGACCATATGCTGGTGTGGTTGGCCCTGGGTTCCTCCTAATGCAAGACAATGCTAGACCTCATGTGGCTGGAGTGTGTCAGCAGTTCCTGCAAGAGGAAGGCATTGATGCTATGGACTGGCCCGCCCGTTCCCCAGACCTCAATCCAATTGAGCACATCTGGGACATCATGTCTCGCTCCATCCACCAACGCCACGTTGCACCACAGACTGTCCAGGAGTTGGCGGATGCTTTAGCCCAGGTCTGGGAGGAGATCCCTCAGGAGACCATCCGCCACCTCATCAGGAGCATGCCCAGGCATTGTAGGGAGGTCATACAGGCACGTGGAGGCCACACACACTACTGAGCCTCATTTGGACTTGTTTGAAGGACATTACATCAAAGTTGGATCAGCCTGTAGTGTGGTTTTCCACTTTAATTTTGAGTGTGACTCCAAATCCAGACCTCCATGGGTTGATAAATTTGATTTCCATTGATAATTTTTGTGTGAGTTTGTTGTCAGCACATTCAACTATGTAAAGAAAAAAGTATTTAATAAGATCTATTAATTCAGATCTAGGATGTTATTTTAGTGTTCCCTTTAATTTTTTGAGCAGTGTATATATATATATATATATGAGACCATTAGGTTCAGAAAAGCTGTAGGAGGAATTCTCTCTCCCTCTTCTTAACGTAATGGTCAGGGGTACAGCAGATCACGTTACTATTTATTCAAGATTTACAATACAAATAATGAAGTTTATTTTTGGGGTGAAAATCTTAGTTCAATGTTACATTTTATGACATACTGTACAAGATAACATGAGCTATAACAGGAGAGATGAGTCTCTGACACACTTCAATCTGGAAGTTAGGTAGTAAAGTTAAGAGGACCGGAGTGTGTTTTTAACAAGCCCTTCAATTGTAAAGGAAGTGTCTCACCCACCCATGGGTTGCATCCCAAATGACACCCTATAGTGCACTACTGGGCAAAGGTTGTGCAATTTAAACGGAATAGGGTGCCATTTGGGATGCCTCCACAGCTTCATGAAGAGGACCTCCCAGAGACCAAGCTCTCCTGCAACATGTCCGCTTCCACACTATAACAACAGTCTCCCCTTCCTGTGCTATTGTTCACCACAGGTCAAGTGAACTATAACATTGTAATCCATTTATCAATAGCATTTTAAATACCCCACATTGTTGCCAATTCACAAGAATGAATACAGTAAAAATGTCAGAGCGAAGTACTGATTTACCACTGTTTGGCTATTCTCTCTCACTACCAACTGCAGTGCACATATGGGGCAGTGCATGGCTGAAGTGTACTTTCATTATGACGGCTAATCTAAACTGTCAACATGCTCTTAAGTCAGCTTACTCTATACCCATAAGTCATCTGTTCCTAGAACTGTGGGTCAGAATTCTTCATAAGAATGACCTCTTGGAACACATAGAACTTCCAAAGTAACACAGCTGCTAGGCTGTTGTTTCCTGGGACAGAAGTGGATGTTACAAGAGATGAGCAGAATATATATACAGAGATTCCACAAAACATGCCGGTGTGGTGAAACTAAACAGTTGCCATTTCTTAAAGGGATAGTTCACCCAAATTACAAAATGACATAGGTTTCCATAGCCTGTAAGCAGTCTATAGACAAGGTTTGACAGCAATCTGTGATTTTGGTTTAGTTTACATGGCACTGTTTCCAAATGGTAACATTTCCTATCAAAGTCCTGGTACAGATATTAGCATTTTTTGCACATCATGTCCAAATCATCTGAAAGCTCAAAGAAAGCCACAGATGATTTGAACATGATGCGTGAAAAATGATATCCGTACCATAACTTAAAATGGGATTTGTACCACAAATGCCTAAAAGTCATGGTACCGATTTGAGCTTTTTTCAGGCATACATTTTAGAAACTTTTGGATATGATGCACGAAAAATGCTAATATTGGTTCTGGGACTTGTGCCACAAATGCTAAAACATTAGCATTTTGAAACAGTGCAACTAAAAACATTTTTTTTAAATAAGCATGGATTGGTAAGAAAAGCACATTTTTATTTGTCACATGCTTTGTAAACAACAGATGTAGACTAACAGTGAAATGCTTACTTACGGGCCCTTCCCAACAATGCAGAGAGAAAGGAGAAAAAATAGAAAAGTAAAACACATAATAAAAGTAATAATAACTAGACAATGAGTAAGGATAACTTGACTATATACAACAGGTGTACAGGGTGTACAGGAGGAGACTAAGCATACACCCCTGAGGGGCCCCGTGGTGAGGGTCAGCGTGGTGTAGTTGTTGTTGTCTACACTCACCACCAGGGGGCAGCCCATCAGGAAGTCCAGGATCAAATTGACAAAATATGTAATTTCGTAATTTGGGTGAACTATCCCTTTAAGAACAGGGTCACCTGGAAATACAATCGAACATAAGTTAATTGGAGACGGTGAAACATATCGTTGTCCGTGGTGGCTTGACTTTTGTTTGCAGGGGCCTTAAATGGCAAGGGGGTGAATTTCACAGAAGAATTCCAGGAAGAGTAAAATGTAATATCTGAAGTGTATTAATAAAAGCGGTGCTTTAATGTGTCTGGAAACACAGGGTGAAAGGCCTGTGGATGCCACCGTGACCGCTCGACTGACCGACAATAGTCTTTCTCAGTGAGCTCAGAGGCCAAGCGCGCAACCACTAATCAAAGGCACAGCTAGGAAAGTGAGATGGAGGCTACCAGGCACACCGTCAGCCCACACAGCCAGAGACAGCCAGCCTAACCGGGCGGGAACAGAAGTTTGGAAACAAAGTAAGTACCTAAAGACTTAAAACAGAAACAGTAGCTCAAGCCTCTCAAAGCAACACCATTGATAAATAACACAACAATGTGGAAGGTCTTCATATGCATTCAGCAGGAACAGAGTAAAACATGCAGGGAACAAGAGTAACACGCATAAACTATTCTTCCACAGCTCTGTGGTTACCTGGAAACCCCAACCAAATTGTCATGTCCTCGCTAATGATTAATGAACAGATTGAGGGTGTGCTACCTTTAACCAGGCTCTATAGGGAATAGGGAACAATTTGGGACGCAGCCTGAGACAGACAAGCCTTCCAGTTGTTTATATAACATTATGGTATAATCGGTTCATATTAATTGGACCTGAATGAATGACATGGTGTTGTTCTGATGTTAGTCTGAGTTAGTTCTCATAGTTTATGATATCGTGTGTCACAACAGTTCACAGGAACAGAACCTGAAAGCCCATATGTGGTGAAATGTCGTGTGTACTTCATTAGGCCAAATGATCTATAGAACAACCCCTGTGGGAACATAACTATTGATTCATTAATAAATGATCTATTTCCATATTGTTGTGGCATGCAGTATTGTGAGCATGCCTGCATTTTATCTTACAGGATCATAGAATCTGAGAATAAAATGAAACATTGATTGTTAAGAAGCTTATATAAAGATTGACTGCTGCTCAATGCCATCCACAGAGAGAGGCAAGTCTATGATGTGCTTAATGGAATCGATCTAACCTTCAAATTCTCTTGGGGAACATCGTTGTGTTAGACATGTCTGCACTACAGTCAGTGGCTTACCCTGGCATTGTGTTCTACACTCATTTATACAGTAGGGACAGGAATATGTTTTCACATTTCTACCATAAACAAGGCACAGGTATACCTGGGCACAATCAAAATGAATGGGCATAAATAATCTAACGTAATTATTTGAGATGACTTAAACCCCAGTCATTAAAATATCGATTTACAGTAGGCCTGTTCACACCTACTGTGTAATGACTTCAATAAATAGACTTTACCTACCCAGTTAAGGTGAAATGGGTCGACTCTTCAAAGCAACACGACTGTCATGGGAACCAATGCAATCCATCAGGGAGCTACTCACTGTAACTGACTCAGTCCACCTTCACCTGCCTAGTTAACTTAGAATATGTACTGTCCACAGGAGGCTACTGAGGAGAAGACGGCACATAATAATGGCTGGAACAGAGTGAATGCAACGACATCAAACACATAGAAGCAATGTGTGTGATGTATTTGATACCATTCCAACCTCCTGTGGTACTGTCCCCAAGGCAGCTGGTGGCACCTTAACTGTGGAGGACCTGTTCATAGTAATATCTGGAACAGAATTCATGGAATGGTATCAAAACTTCCATGTGTTTGATGTCATTCCATTTACTCCATTCCAGACATTATTATGAGCACTCCTTCCCTCAGCAACCTCCTGGGTTATTTCAAGATTCCCTGGCGTTTGTGTGAAGATGGGTTTATCGGGGAATGTCTTCAATTAAACACACTGCACCCACACACAGAATGTGTGACATCCCTCCATGAGAAATACAGTACATTAGTTATCAGCGTGGCAGGAAGTGCTGCATTTATATTTTCTACTTTGTAAAAAGGAATTAGGACTGATAAAGATGGATATTTACGGGGTTGGCCTTCGTGAATGTCCTGGCATAGGAGTATGAAACACATAGTGGAGGTGAGAAAATGTAATATCAGGTTAATAAATGTAAGCACAGCACAGGCTTCTCTCAGCGCTGGCTCCTCTACAGAGGCTCAGTTATTCACTGCCTGCCTTCTTGTGGATGTTCATAGACTGCAGCCAAGGCTTGGATGCCAGATATCCTCTGCATAGTGACTGGGCAGTGATGAGATCAGACACAGTAATTCAGGTTTTTGTTGAATTCTTCTTCTTTGAATACTCATTTGTGGCCCTATTCTCAGAAAATAAATGGTTTCCTCTGTTAGTACAATATTGCAACTTCTAACAGTGAGTCAAAAGTGGAGTTTTCCACTGTCCAGTTTTCCAGACAGACAGAGAAACACATAACCACACGCACACACAGTAATAAAAATAACAATGGCCCAGGACTGGATCCCTGCGGAGTCTGTTAGAACATCCACAGCTTAACCCTGAAACTTACCAGATGGGAAAGGAATCGGATGCCAGTTTGCTCCTACTAAATCTCTATCAACACACTCACAGCTTGCCTCCAATACAGGTCCCTGTAGCCACACAGAATCACATTGGGTGTGATGAGAAACACACTAGACACACTCATTCAGTCATGTTATTAAAAGCCAAGGGCCCTATCAGCTAAGACAAAAGATCAAGGACTGTAAAAAGCAACAACAACAAAAAAGTCTCAAAGGGGTTGTTTGTGAAGTCCCGCCATGCTTTTATCTAATCCAACACACTTACTCAATCCACTGCTGATAACTACTGGGATCTCTGGTGTGAATGAAGCCAGATGAACATGTCAGCCGAATTTCCTTGGAAGATTCTGAATGAGCTTGGTGACACCTGGTGGTCATACAAGGAATTTACTACTATTTAACTGACACACACACACACACACACACACTTTACACTAAAACTGCTATTACTTTACTGTTACATGGTTGTGGCACACGGGCAGCAGTAAGATTTTTCCAGAGTGCAAGGTTCTTATGGCTGCTGTTAGAACAACACCGGACAGTCAGGAAGAGTGCATTTGAGCTGTTCCAGGTTAAATCCAAGACAGAAGTCTCCGTCACTGCTATTATTAACACAACTGTTTTACCAACAAATTCCCTGATTCCACTAACTGAATATTGGTCTACCCACTGGGCACAGACGTCAGTTCAACGTCTAGTTTTGATTTACATTTGGTTGAGTTGTCAACTATTGTGAATTCAACGTGAAAATAACAAAAAATGGCACCATGTCGTGATTTTGGTTAAAACATGAAATGACCTTACGTTGATTACTTTTTGCAAATCCAATGAGTTTTCCACATTGATTCAATGTCATCACTTATATTTTTTGGGGTTGAAAGGACGTGGAAACAACGTTAATTCAGTTCTTGCCCAGTGGTACCCCCAACAGAATCTATTTCTGCTGTGGCCCCAGACAAGCAAACCTGATTCTACTTGTCAACTACTCATCAAGCCCTTGTTCAATCAGTTTTTTTGTCCACGGCAACAATAAAAATGTGTATGTTGGATGTACCGGAGGACTGGAGGAGGGAAACCTGGATGCATTGTCTCAATGTGATCCTGGTATGCTGATCCATTACCACCTTCTCTTCTTAATGCACAGCTGGTCAGATCCTCTAATCAGCTGAACAAAGCACTGTGCAAAGCTCTGAGCTTTGTCGAGTCATTACCATGACTCATGATACGCACACACAGAAAATCCCATGGATAATCTGATGGTGTAGTTAAGGCTCTTGAATGAGTGGATGACAGTCTGTCTGTCCATCCATCTGTGTCCCGCCCATCTTTAGGCCTAGTGGGCTGATATCTAGTGCCCCCACCTCCTCTCTTTACACACACACACACACGCACACGCACACGCACACACACACGCTCTCTTGTACAGCTAACCTTGTGGGGACACAAAATTCAGTCCAATTCAACATCCTATTTTCCCTAAACCCTGACTCATACCCTTACACTAACATTAACCCAAAAACCTAACAATAACCCTAGCCCTAAACCTCATTCTAACCCTAACACTAATTCTAACCTTAACCCCCCTAGAAATAGAATTTGACCTTGTGAGGACAAACAAAATGTCCCCATTGGTAAATGCTTTGTTTATTTACTATTCTTGTGGGGGCTTCTGGTGTCTCTCTCTCACACACACTCTTGTACAGCTAACCTTGTGGGGACACAAAATTCAGTCCCATTCAACATCCTATTTTCCCTAAACCCTAACTCATACTCTTACCCTTACGCTAACATTAACCCAAAAACCTAACATTAACCCTAACCCTAAACATCATTCTAACCCTAACACTAATTCTAACCTTAACCCCCTTAGAAATAGCATTGACCTTGTGAGGACAAACAAAATGTCCCCAGTTGGTAAATGTTTTGATTGTTTACTATGCGTGTGGGGACTTCTGGTGTCTGTCTCTCTCTCTCTCTCTCTCACACACACACACACACACACACACCTTATGACAAGGGTAGGCCAGGCCAGTGGCTTCTTCCCTCAATCCCCTCACTGTCTCATCACAGGCATAATCCACTCATGACAAAACAGAGATGGTCTATCCCTCTCTGAAGACAGACCTCAAACAAAACACAGAGAGGGAGAGGGATAGAGAGAAAAAGAGAGAGATGTTTTTGTAGTGTGAATACAGTATTCAACCTAACTGATTTTCAGGTGCATTAGGCATTGACGTCAATCCAATGTTAATTTAACACGGAGGTTAAGTAAGGATTTGACCCTAAAGTAATGGAAAAATAACATTCTGGTGACGCAAGAAAAGCCGTTAAAAGCGTTCAAATTGAAGGAAAAAAACATTGATGAGCTGATAAAATCACAGCCAGATCTCCTTCTGCTGGACCAGAATAAATAAATAAAGCTCTAGTGAGGAGATGGGCAGCCATGGACAGCCAACAAGACACGACTCACAATACAACAACACAAGCTGCCTGACCAATCATCCAGCTGTTTGTCAGTCAGGTCACTGTTCACTGGTGTGGATAAGAGTGTCTGCTAAATGACTATAATGTCAAAAAGTAGGAACATTTTCAGACACTCTTGGCTGACAATGGAAAAATACTTAAAAATGCCTCTATTTTTGAAACCAACACGTCTAGGGTATAGCCTTATGTTCATTCAGGTTGGTAGAACAGGGAGGTAGCAAAGGTATTATTTTCCCTTGGGAATAACACACATCCATAATGCCAAGAAGTCAACTGTAAACCCCTTGAGCAAATCTACTACTGTACTGTATCTAACTTCTGTAACAAACCTCAAACACCAGATGTTAAACACTATTACTTCTCATTGGCAATTGAGATCTCCTCTCCATCACACACAGACTGTTTCGGGCATTCTTCTCTCATGTGTTCCACTACATGCCAGTTCTCTTGGTGACTGCAGACAAAACTCCATACCATATCTGTGGGAGACAGCAGACATTGACGTTCATTTCACGTGCGCTTTCCTCACAATCTTAAATAAGCATGCCCCATTTAAAAAATGTAGGACCAGGAACAGATATAGCCCGTGGTTCACTCCAGACCTGACTGCCCTTAACCAGCACAAAAACATCCTGTGGCGCACTGCATTAGCATCAAATAGCTCCCCACGATATGCAGCTTCTCAGGGAAGGGAACCAATATACACAGGCAGTTGGGCAACTTGCCCAAGCCTCCCCAATTTCTCCTTCACCCAAATAGCTGATGTTCTGAAAGAGCTGCAAAATCTGGACCCCTACAAATCAGCAGGGCTAGACAATCTGGACCCTCTCTTTCTACAATTACAAATCAAATCACATTTTATTTGTCACATACACATGGTTAGCAGATGTTAATGTGAGTGTAGCGAAATGCTTGTGCTTCTAGTTCCGATAATGCAGTAATAATCAACGAGTAATCTAACCTAACAATTCCACAACTACAACCTAATACACACAAGTGTAAAGGGATAAAGAATATGTACATAAAGATATATGAATGAGTGATGGTACAGAACAGCATAGGCAAGATGCAGTAGATGGTATCGATTAAAATATATACTTATGAGATGAGTAATGTAGGGTATGTAAACATAAAAGTGGCATAGTTTAAAGTGGCTACTGATACATGTATTACATAAAGATGGCAAGATGCAGTAGATGATATAGAGTACAGTATATACATATGAGATGAGTAATGTAGGGTATGTAAACATTATAGTAAGTGGCTAGTGATATTTTTTTTTTACATCAATTTCCATCAATTTCCATTATTACAGTGTCTGGAGTTGAGTCAGTATGTTGGCAGCAGCCACTCGATGTTAGTGGTGGCTGTTTAACAGTCTGATGGCCGTGAGATAGAAGCTGTTTTTCAGTCTCTCGGTCCCTGCTTTGATGCACCTGTACTGACCTCACACTCTGGATGATAGCAGGGTGAACAGGCAGTGGCTCGGGTGGTTGTTGTCCTTGATGATCTTTATGGCCTTCCTGTGACATCGGGTGGTGTAGGTGTCCTGGAGAGCAGGTAGTTTGCCGCCGGTGATGCGTTGTGCAGACCTCACTACCCTCTGGAGAGCCTCACGGTTGTGGGCGGAGCAGTTGCTGTACCAGGCGGTGATACAGCCCGACAGGACGCTCTCGATTGTGCATCTGTAGAAGTTTGTGAGTGCTTTTGGTGACAAACCAAATTTATTCAGCCTCCTGGAGGTTGAAGAGGCGCTGATGCGCCTTCTTCACAACGCTGTCTGTGTTGGTCCCTGTGGCACCCCCATAGAGACTGCCAGAGGTCCGGATAACAGGCCCTCCGATTTGACACATTGAACTCTGTCTGACAATTCAGTTGGTCCGCGATGTGTACGCCGAGGAACTTAAAACTTACTACCCTCTCCACTATCCCGTCGATGTGGATAGGGGGGTGCTTCCTCTGCTGTTTCCTGAAGTCCACAATCATCTCCTTTGTTTTGTTGACGTTGAGTGTGAGGTTATTTTCCTGACACCACACCCCGAGGGCCCTCACCTCCTCCCTGCAGGCCGTCTCGTCATTGTTGGTAATCAAGCCTACCACTGTAGTGTCGTCTGCAAACTTGATGATTGAGTTGGAGGCATGCATGGCCACGCAGTCGTGGGTGAACAGGGAGTACAGGAGAGGGCTCAGAACGCACCCTTGCGGGGCCCCATTGTCGAGGATCAGCGGGATGGAGATGTTGTTACCTACCCTCACCACCTGGGGGCGGCCCGTCAGGAAGTCCAGTACTTAGTTGCACAGGGTGGGGTCGAGACCCTCTTGATGACGAGTTTGGAGGGTACTATGGTGTTAAATGCTGAGCTGTAGTCGATGAACAGCATTCTCACATAGGTATTCCTCTTGTCCAGATAGGTTAGGGCAGTGTGCAGTGTTGTTGCGATTGCGTCATCTGTGGACCTATTGGTGCGGTAAGGAAATTGGAGTGGGTCTAGTGTGTCAGGTAGGGTGGAGGTGATATGGTCCTTGACTAGTCTCTCAAAGCACTTCATGACGACGGAAGTGAGTGCTATGGGGCGGTAGTCGTTTAGCTCAGTTACCTTAGCTTTCTTGGGAACAGGAACAATGGTGGCCCTCTTGAAGCATGTGGGAACAGCAGACTGGGATAAGGATTGATTGAATATGTCAGTAAACACACCAGCCAGCTGGTCTATGCATGCTCTGAGGACTGGGGATGCCGTCTGGGCCTGCAGCCTTGCGAGGGTTAACACGTTTAAATGTTTTACTCACGTCGGTTGCAGTGAAGGAGTCCGCAGGTTATCAGTGGCACTGTATTGTCCTCAAAGCGAGCAAAGAATTTATTTAGTCTGTCTGGGAGCAAGACATCCTGATCCGCGACGGGGCTGGTTTTCTTTTTGTAATCCGTGATTGACTGTAGACCCTGCCACATACCTCTCGTGTCTGAGCCGTTGAATTGCAACTCTACTTTGTCTCTATACTTACGCTTAGCTTGTTTGATTGCCTTGCGGAGGGAATAGCTACACTGTTTGTATTCGGTCATGTTTCCGGTCACCTTGCCCTGGTTAAAAGCAGTGGTTCGTGCTTTCAGTTTCGAGCGGATGCTGCCATCAATCCACGGTTTCTGGTTTAGGAATGTTTTAATAGTTGCTGTGGGTATAACATCGCCAATGCACTTTCTAATGAACTCGCTCACCGAATCAGCGTATTCGTCAATGTTGTTGTTGGACGCAATGCAGAACATATCCCAATCCACGTGATCGAAGCAGTCTGATCGAAGCAGTCTTGAAGTGTGGAATCAGATTGGTCGGACCAGCGTTGAACAGACCTGAGCGCGGGAGCTTCTTGTTTTAATTTCTGTCTGTAGGCTGGAAGCAACAAAATGGAGTCATGGTAAGCTTTTCCAAAAGGAGGGCGGGGAGGGCCTTATATGCATCGCGGAAGATAGAATAACAATGATCCAGGGTTTTAGGGAGTCTTGTTTTCAGATTAGCCTTGTTAAAATCCCCAGCTACAATGAATGCAGCCTCAGTATATGTGGTTTCCAGTTTACATAGAGTAAAATAAAGTTTGTTCATGGCCATCGATGTGTCTGCTTGGGGGGGAATATATGCGGCTGTGATTATAATCGAAGAGAATTCTCTTGGTTGATAATGCGGTCGACATTTGATTGTGAGGAATTCTAAGTCAGGTGAACAGAAGGACTTGAGTTCCTGTATGTTGTTATGATCACACCACGTCTCGTTAATCATAAGGCATACCCCCCCCCCCCCCCCCGCCCCTCTTCTTACCAAAGAGATGCTTGTTTCTGTTGGCGCAATGGGTGAAGAAACCAGCTGGCTGCACCGACTCCGATATCGTCTCTCGAGTGAGCCATGTTTCCATGAAGCAAAGAACGTTACAGTCTCTGATGTCTCTCTGGAACGCTACCTTTGCTCGGATTTCATCAACCTTGTTGTCAAGAGACTGGACATTGGCGAGTAGTATGCTAGGGAGTGGTGCGCGATGTGCCCGTCTCCGGAGCCTGACCAGAAGACCGCTTCGTTTGCCCCTTTTACCGCAATGTTGTTTTGGTTCGCTGGCTGGAATCCGATCCATTGTCCTGGGTGGAAGGCAAAACACATTATGAGCCCAAATTGTTGCGAAACCCATTACTAGCCTGTTCAACCTCTCTTTTGTATCGTCTGAGATCCCCAAAGATTGGAAAGCTGCCGCGGTCATCCCCCTTTTCAAAAGGTGGAGACACTCTAGACCCAAACTGCTACCCTACCCATCCTTTCCAAGGTCTTCGAAAGCCAAGTTAACAAACAGATCACCGACCATTTCCAATCCCACCATACCTTCTCCGCTATGCAATCTGGTTTCAGAGCTGGTCATGGGTGCACCTCAGCCACGCTCAAGGTCCTTAACGATATCATAACCTCCATCGATAAGAGACAATACTGTGCAGCTGTATTCATCGACCTGGTCAAGGCTTTCGACTCTGTCAATCACCATATTCTTATCGGCAGACTCAACAGCCTTGGTATCTCAAATGACTGCCTCGCCTGGTTCACCAACTTCTTGTCAGACAGAGTTCAATGTGTCAAATCGGAGGGCCTGTTATCCGGACCTCTGGCAGTCTCTATGGGGGTGCCACAGGGTTCAATTCTCGGGCCGACTCTTTTCTCTGTGTACATCATTGATGTTGCTCTTGCTGCTGGTGATTCTCTGATCCACCTCTACACAGACGACACCATTCTGTATACTTCTGGCCCTTCTTTGGACACTGTGTTAACTAACCTCCAGACGAGCTTCATCGCCATACAACTCTCCTTCCGTGGCCTCCAACTGCTCTTAAATACAAGTAAAACTAAATGGATGCTCTTCAACCGATCGCTACCAGCACCTACCCGCCCGTCCAGCATCACTACTCTGGACAGTTCTGACTTAGAATATATCTACAAATACCTAGGTGTCTGGTTAGACTGTAAACTCTCCTTCCATACTCACATTAAGCTTCTCCAATCCAAAATTAAATCTAGAATCGGCTTCCTGTTTCGCAACAAAGCATCCTTCACTCATGCTGCCAAACATACCCTTGTAAAACTGACTATCCTACCGATCCTTGACTTTGGCAATGTAATTTACAAAATATAGAATAGAATTTAGAATAATTTTGCACGCCCAATTTTTCAGTTTTTGATTTGTTAAAAAAGTTTGAAATATCCAATAAATGTCGTTCCACTTCATGATTGTGTCCCACTTGTTGTTGATTCTTCACAAAAAAAATACAGTTTTATATCTTTATGTTTGAAGCCTGAAATGTGGCAAAAGGTCGCAAAGTTCAAGGGGGCCGAATACTTTCGCAAGGCACTGTATATATTTTTTTTAATCACTGAAGCTGGAGACTCATACCTCCCTCACTAGTTTAAGCACCAGCTGTCAGAGCAGCTCACAGATCACTGCACCTGTACATAGCCCATTTGTATACAGCCCACCCAACTACCTCATCCCCATACTGTTTTTTTTTCTTCTCCTTTGCACCGCAGTATCTCTACTTGCACATTCATCTTCTGCACATCTATCACTCCAGTGTTTAATTGCTAAATTGTAATTATTTTGCCACTATGGCTTATTTATTGCCTTACCTCATTTTCACACACGGTATATATACTTTTTTTCCTCCATTGTGTTGACTGTATGTTTGTTTATTCCATGTGTAACTCTGTGGTGTTGTTTGTGTCGCACTGCTTTGCTTTATCTTGGCCAGGTCCCAGTTGTAAATGAGAACTTGTTCTAAACTAGCCTACCTGGTTAAATAAAGGTGAAATAAAAAATTTAAAAAAAAATCAGATCAATCTCAGCTATGACTGACCCAGTCATGGATGCATGCCCAAGACCCTAGCATGTTTGTTCTGACCTTAGTGTGCTTGAATACACCCTATTATACATCAAAGCCCTGAGCATAAATAATATTATATAAAACAACAATCCTGAAGATGCTTAGCCTTTAAATTCAACTAGCAATATAAGTGAGTTGACTGGGTTGATTCTGGATTTCAATACTTGTCTGTCAGAGGAAAGAAGAGCCTGATTGATTTGAGCTCATTTTGCAGACAACAGAAGTCCGTAATAATTGATTTTTCATGTTTCTGATAAAGTGTCTGGCAGCAGCACGAAAGGAAATCATCCAGACTTCCTTTTGAAACTAGGATATATAGTACCTTCAGAAAGTATTCATACCACTTGATTTATTCCACATTTTGTTGTGTTATAGCCTGAATTCAAAATGGATTAGGTAGATTTTCTTGCTTACCCATCTACACCCAATACCCCATGACAAAGTGAAAACATGTTTTTTCTGTGCAAATGTATTGAAAATGAAATACAGAATGATATAATATCTCTTTCATCTAAGTCTCTAAGAGCTTTCCACACCAGTCCACAACATTTGCCCATTATACTTTTCAAAGTTCTTCAAGCTCTGTCAAATTGGTTCTTGATCATTGCTAGACAACCATTTTCAGGTCTTGCCATATACAGTACTGTATTTTCAAGTAGATTTAAGTCAACTTGGCCACTTAGGAACATTCACTGACTTCCTAGTAGGCAACTCCAGTGTAGATTTTGCCTTATGTTTTAGGTTATTGCCCTGCTGAAAGGTGAATTCACCTCCTAGTGTCTGGTGGAAAGCAGACTTAACCAGGTCTTCCTCTAGGATTTTGCCTGTGCTTAGCTCCAATCCGTTTCTTTATTCTGAAAAACTCCCCAGTCCTTGCCGATGACAAGCATACCCATAACATGATGCAGCCACCACCATGCTTGAAAATATGAAGAGTGGTACTCAGTGATGTGTTGTGTTTGGCCCAAACATAATGCTTTGTATTCAGGACAAAGTGAATTTCTTTGCCAAATTTTTTGCAGTTTTACTTTAGTGCCTTGTTGCAAACAGGATGCATGTTTATAATAAAATATTGTATTTTCAGATGTTTAAAGCCGATGTAAAAAAAATTAAGCAAAAGACACAAAAACGTAAAGCATAGAAATACTGTAGCACATAGAAGAGATCTATCGCTTCCGACTTGCTTTCAATGAGAATGACAGATCTATAACTCACATTTCTGTGAATTTTGTTGGGTTGCCCCAAAAAGTTACATGTTTCAGCTTTAAACTAATTGTTTTAAAGTCCCCATTGGCCTCATGGTAAAATCCCTGAGCGGTTTCCTTCCTCTCTTGCAACTGAGTTACGAAAATTGCCTGTATCTTTGTAGTGACTGGGTGTATTGATACACCATCCAAAGTTCAATGAATAACTTCACCATGCTAAAATGTCAGGTTTTTTTTGCGAGGCATTGGAAAATCTCCCTGGAGATGGAATCTGTGTTTGAAATTCACTGCTCGACTGAGGAAGTTATGAGGTAGTTATTCAAAAATCATGTTAAGCACTTTTTTGCACTCAGTCCATGCAACTTGTTATCTGACTTTTTTTACGACTGAACTTATTTAAGCTTGTCATATCAAAGGGGTTGAATACTTGACTGAAGACATTTAACTTTTAATTAATTTGTATATATTGTTTTTAAACATAATTCCACTTTGACATTATGGGGTATTGTGTGTTGGCCAGTGAATTTTTTCCCCTCCAATTTAATCAGTTTTAACCCCAGGCTGTAACAACAAAATATGAAAAAAGTCAAGGGATATTAATACTTTCTGAAGGCACTGTATAGGGACTAACACTTGCATTATATAGAACATAATCACAGGCAGCATCATTTTGACTGTCTGCATAGAAATATATACCTCTAGATTGTCTGATATATTTTCTCTGATTGGCTGTCTGTAATTAGGTCAATGAACCTCTTAAAAGACAAACCCATTAATTAAATATTGATCTATGTTGCCAGTTTGGCATTTGCAGTGTCTCAGGAGTTCCTTATTTCTCATTGAGAGGCTCCTTCCATAATGAGAAACTAGATCTGGAAAATACTACCATAATACATGAGTTAATATAGTCAAATCCTCCCATCACCTAGTCACAGCAAAACAAATGTATTGATCATAGAACATCATAACTCGATAGGTATGGTTACTATAACATTGGTATTTACCTGGTTATTCCATAATAGCCTAATTAAAAGACACATAGGCTCGTGGAAGTTATATTCCCATTACACAAAATGAAAATGGGACAAGGACAACTTTGACATGACTGAGAAGAGCATGTGATGTGGGAGAGTCTCAAATTGAATGAGCAGAACATGCTTTGTCGTGCAGAAAATGAGACCAACTAGGCTACTACAAAGAGGATGTAGGCTATTCCAAAGAGGATATAGGCTATCTGTCAGCTGACTTCACTCGCCATATTTTGAGGGTCTGAGCATGGAGCATTTCAGGGCAAGCAAACACTTGGTTTGAAGTGTATTTCACTGTACATTGCCTTCGGTTCTTGTTGTAGCAGTCTACTGTTGCCTACCTACCACGGCATTCCAGGATAATTAGCCTACATTTTTCACCTACTGGCGCTTTGCCAATAACAGCTGCTCACGGTCATAGCGCGATAGGTACGCGACCTAATCCAGCAAGCAAACGGTTTGTCACATGACTGTGCTCACCATGAGTTTATTTCCGCGTTCATTCGGTACAGAATGATTTGATAGAGAGAGGCGCATACCTGAACCGTTGCGGTCCGCAAAACGCGCCGCCAAGCCAAGGCGATATTCTGAGTGAGGGTACCCCGGCATTAGCATTGCTTGGACACACGCTGCAGCAAGAACATGCTCACCCGGGTGAAATCAGCTGTGGCCAATTTTATGGGCGGTATGATGGCTGGCAGTTCGAACAGTGAACCTCTCGGTGGCTCCGATTTACCGCTGAAATACCCGTACACAAGACCGGAGTTTCTGGGACTGTCACCGGATGAAATCGAGTGCTCGGCGGATCATATTGCTCGGCCGATACTCATTCTGAAAGAGACGAAGAGGCTGCCGTGGGCCACTGGTTATGCAGAGTAAGTATGCGTCCATCTTTATTAAGTCGCAGCAGGTTACAGCATGCACATTGCACTACCTGCACCAGAGGAAGCGTAAACATCAGCCTCATTTGATTGTGCCCCGGTTAGTTCCATGGGAATAGGCTATAATTGCGTCTGTCAGCGTAGCCTGCCACACTAGTGCAATGGGTTGGCAACAGGCAGCCCTTGTGCCAAAACTCGCCCGCAAGTGATATTTATTTATTTAGGAGTTACATTTTTTTTTAAATCAAAGATTGTCAAATCACCAGGAATCCAGTTAAACATTTGTTTAAATTAGGCAATATTTTCCCAAGAGACGTGATCGTGTCGCAATGTAATCAATGTTTGAAATTATTGTTATTTTCAAACACAATCTATTTTTGGGCTTTGTTATGGTCAATTTGTAGTGTACAAATTATTATAATTATGTTCTGACCCGACCATCCATTCAGACAAAAATCGTCCAGCAGCTTAATTTAGTTGCCTACCCAGTGTTTTGTCACCCATTAGGACACTACATCACTGCCAAGTCTAAAGGTAGAGCTCGAAAATTCTAGCCGCTTGGGTGCTGCCATAGTTTCATTAGAAGTACCCGTCCAAGAAGGTCGGGGTGGCAGGGTAGCCTAGTGGTTAGAGCGTTGGACTAGTAGGAAGGTTGCAAGTTCAAATCCCTGAGCTGACAAGGTACAAATCTGTCGTTCTGACCCTGAACAGGCACTGTTCCTAGACCGTCATTGAAAATAAGAATTTGTTCTTAACTGACTTGCCTAGTTAAATAAACGTAAAATAAAATTAAAAAGTAATTGGCCACAGATAAAATTGTCAAATCATGTTACATGTACAGTCGCTTTGATTGGACTGATCATGTCAACATCATACTTTCAATCTTAGCCATTGGATGTAAACATTACACAACAAGTTGGAAATCTCAAATTCAACAATGAGTGGGTTGAAAGGAATCAGTGAAAGTAGCATTGTAAAGTAACACTAGCATGCTATTTAGTGGAGGGGCTGTGTGGTCTGAAATCTGTGAGTAAGGGGCTCTTTTCCAAGTTTAAAATAATAAACATTCAACATTGGCCATGCTGTCAAATTCGTTCCTCTTTCTAGAGCTACGACCTGAATATCAATGATTCAACCTTGCATTTTTCCGAGTTCCCAGTTCAGAAGCTTCTAAAGCCATGAAATCATTTTGAAGAATTTTCCAAGCTGATTAGGCACAGTCAACTTAGTGTATGTAAACTTCTGACCCACTGGAATTGTGATACAGTGAATTATAAATGAAATAATCTGTCTGTAAACAATTGTTTGAAAAATTACTAGTAGATGTCCTACCCGACTTGCCAAAACTATTGTTTGATATATATATACACACAAATAGTTTTAATGTCTGTTCCTTGTCTGTCATTAGATTTTAGACTATTTTCTCTCAAGCTTAATCTGTCCATCTATTCTCCACAGTTTTCCATTTCTTAGTAATTTCTCAGCTCTGGTAGACTGACATATTATCTGTCTATGATAAAGAAATGCAATTTGTAATACAAGGACACAGTGTGAAGGAAGGAGCTCTCCTCTGCATGGATGTTACAGCTTCAACTCCCATGTCCCGATGATTAACCCGATTTTAGATGTGCAAATGCTTCTTCATCTCAAGCTAGACATGACTACTGGCACAAATCCACAAAACTGACCATAGCATTTTCGCCCAGTGCAAAAGAGTAGAATATACAGTATTTAGGCCTAATGCAGTGGTGAGTTCAAGATCGTCATGGTTTGAACTTCAGAGAACAAACATGTTTTAATGGATCTGTGTTGTTTTAAATGACACCAAAACCCCTCTGTCTGCATCCCTCGACTGTGGAATGTTGAGGGTGATACCCGTTTACTCCCTCAGGATTAGAGATCACATCTCAATATCATCTCAATCATCTCAACTAGCCACTAGGTATGGAGACATTTCAATCACAAGAATGAAAAAAGGATTAGCAGTAGAGGTCGACCGAATAATGGGAATGGCCGAGTAATTAGGGGTGATTTCAAGTTTTCATAACAATCGGATATCAGTATTTTTGGACACCAATTTGGTCAATTATTACAATGTTTTTTTTTACACCTTTTTTAAATCTTTATTTAACTAGGCAAGTCAGTTAAGAACACATTCTTATTTTCAATGACGGCCTAGGAGCGGTAGGTTAACTGCCTCGTTCTGGGGCAGAACGACATATTTTCACCGTGTCAGCTCGGGGGATTCAATCTTGCAACCTTACAGTTAACTAGTCCAACGCTCTAACCACCTGCCTCTCATTGCACTCCACAAGGAGACTGCCTGTTACGCGAATGCAGTAAGCCAAGGTAAGTTGCTAGCTAGCATTAAACTTATCTTATAAAAAACAATCAATCAATCATAATCACTAGTTTACTACACATGGTTGATGATATTACTAGTTTATCTAGCGTGTCCTGCGTTGCATATAATCGATGCGGTGCGTATCGTTGCTCCAATGTGTACCTAACCATGAACATCAATGCCTTTCTTAAAATCAATACACAGAAGTATATATTTTTGAACCTGCATATTTAGCTAAAATAAATCCAAGTTAGCAGGCAATTTTAACCAGGTGAAATTGTGTCACTTCTCTTGCGTTCATTGCACGCAGTCAGTGTATATGCAACAGTTTGGGCCGCCTAATTTGCCAGAATTTTACGTAATTATGACATAACATTGAAGGTTGTGCAATGTAACAGGAATGTTGAGACTTATGGATGCCACCCCATACGGAACGGTTCCGTATTTCACTGAAAGAATAAACGTCTTGTTTTCGAGATGATAGTTTCCGGATTCAACCATATTAATAACCTACGACTCGTATTACTATGTTTTATTATGTTATTATGTTAATTAAGTCTATGATTTGATAGAGCAGTCTGACTGAGCAGTGGTAGGCAGCAGCAGGCTCGTTAGCATTCATTCAAACAGCACTTTTGTGCGTTTTGCCAGCAGCTCTTCATTGTGTGTCAAGCATTGAGCTGTTTATGACTTCAAGCCTATCAACTCCCGAGATTAGGCTTGTGTAACTGATATGAAATGGCTAACTAGTTAGCGGGGTGCGCGCTAATAGCGTTTCAAACGTCACTCGCTCTGAGACTTGGAGTGGTTGTTCTTCTTGCTCTGCATGGGTAATGCTGCTTCGATGGAGGCTGTTGTCGTTGTGTTCCTGGTTTGAGCCCAAGGAGGAGCGAGGAGAGGGACTGTAGCTATACTGTTCCACTGGCAATACTAAAGTGCCTATAAGAACATCCAATAGTCAAAGGTCAATGAAATACAAATGGTATAGAGAGAAATATTCCTATAATTCCTATAATAACTACAACCTAAAACTTCTTACCTGGGAATATTGAAGACTCATGTTAAAAGGAACCACCAGCTTTCATGTTCTGAGCAAGGAACTTAAACGTTAGCTTTCTTACATGGCACATATTGCACTTTCTTCTCCAACACTTTATTTTTGCATTATTTAAACCAAATTGAACATGTTTCATTATTTATTTGAGGCTAAATTGATTTTATTGATGTATTATATTAAGTTAAAATAAGTTAATCCAGAATTGTTGTAATTGTCATTATTACAAATAAATAAATATCGGCCGATTAATCGGTGTCTGCCTTTTTGGTCCTCCAATAATCGGTATTGGCGTTGAAAAATCATAATCGGTCGACCTCTAAGGTCGAAGGTGAACCCTTCAAATAACTATTTTTGGTTCCAGGTAGAACTCTTTCGGGTTCCATGAAGAACCCTTTCCACAGAGGGTTCTACACGAAACCCAAAAGGGTTCTACCTGGAACCAAAAAAGGTTATTCTATGGGGACAGCGGAAGATCCCATTTGGACAACCATGGTCATTCAGCACCTACTCAGCATGCATGCTGCAAAGCACCAGTTTTACAAGCCACTACAAATAAAAGCAATCTAGTCCATGTGAGGCTATGCCCAACATGCCTCTGCCAGCTCTGTGTAGGCATGGCACTGCTACACTGCAGTGGATTTGTCAACAGCTGGTTGACCAGCAGGCCGTGTTGTTGTGGTGAGACCTGGCCCATCTCCTCCCAGCCGGAAGCCAGGCCATATTGAGATGATGTGATATCTACTGATCCACTTAGGGAGAGAATAAACAGTGTCCTGTGCCAAGGAATCACCCTCTAACTGTGATAACCTAGTCATAGGCTGTGTTATAAGAGCTGGATGCAGGCTGTTGTATTTAACTGATGGATGGAGAAAGAATATAATGGATATTGCAGTCTAAACTAAAGCAGCATCCCTACCCTGACCCGGCCGCTTCGCACGCTCTCTCCCAGGCTGCTGTCAGGTCTTGTTAGTGCTAACATTTCAGAAGGGCAGAGAGTCCTCCTCTCTCTCTTCCTCTCTCCCTGCTTCCTGTCCTGCATTTACATAGCACTCATGAACTGAATGGATAAGGATCAATACATCAGTCGATATGTGATTCTATGTAGCATGAACACTGCTACTTTGATGACTGGAGGCCGGCGGACATGCATGTCTAAGGGGATGTCGGTCAACTTCAGAGTACCCATACATATCACTGTACTCACATAGATAGTGGATGGTGTAGCACATGATGATGTTGCATAATGTTTCTACTGTACATAGTTTCTATCTCATAACAAGGCAGATGTCCACAAGAAAATGAGAGCAGTTTCAGGTCAATTGTCCATCAATCACGGCGACTGTTATACACAGGAACTGTATCAGTGTCAACATTTTAAGTGTTCTCCTCTCCTAATATAATGTTATGGTTTGAGCGTGACTTAAATGTGATCTAATCACTCACTTTGGGTTCGATTGATCAATCAAGTCGTGCCTTTGTCATTAAATAGACCCTGACAATGTAATCAGAATGTATAAGAGAGGAATTAGATTACACGAGAAATGTCTATTCTGTCGAATGATCAAGGTCTGCTTGTGAAGTAAGATTACTGGTGATAAGAGAATTGTACTTCTCCTCAGATGCAATTTTCACAATGGAGACTGATGGTTTGCTCTTCTCTGCACCGGCTTTGTTCAGACTATGACTGATTGCACAATCACACCCTTCACATGTACATCAGTGTTGGGGAGTAGTAAACTACATGTAGTTCAATTAGTAATTTAACTACAGTTGCTTTTTTAAAATGTGTTTTACAATGTAGCGGTGTAGCTAACTACTGGAACTACACACTGTCTTCTGCAAAAATAAAATCTGGGTAGGCAATCATTTCCTTTCCTTTTTGGGTTCAGACCTGCCTAATTCTCACTTGAAACATTTATTTTTGTTTTAACAGAAGGTGTAATTTGGCCTATTAACATATGACCCCAAAGTGATTGGTTCTTGGAATTTGTAGTCTGACATTTCAGATTTACATCTAATTTTTCACAAAGTAGTTTTTACTTTTTTAAAGTAACAATTTATTTTTTATTTTTTTGCTCTCTGCATTGTTGGTCTACAGCTGTTTTACATACGATTTGATTTATATTTTCTTAAGGGTCGCTTTAGTGTTGCTTAACTTCTTCCAGTGTGAAGTATTTGGTACTGTAGCTTGGTAAACTATTTTGGGTAACTTTCCCAACACTGATGCACATTGATTCAGTATTCTACTGCGTAACAGTCAAATTGTGACTTCATAGCTAAGCATATCACTGGCTACATTCCCAAATCCACACAAGCACTTAGCAATGTCCAATACATTGGCTTGTTTTGACGTGATATGCTCGTGTTGACTGTTGATATTGGAACACAGCCACTGCCCTATTATTAGGACCAGGCAATGGTACACAATGACTGGTCCAAATGCATTCGGGTCTATTTAAGGTCAGACCGAGTAAGTGAGGCCATATAGAGGAAGTGGAATGAGGTAACCAACTGAATACCACAATCACTGTCTCTGAAGATGCTGTTCATCCCTTAGGCCTGACCTGGCTGCCCATTCCACTCAGATCAAATACCTATCAAGATAAAAGTGTAACACTTGATGGTCGGGAGTCTAG